>NC_139611.1:20695408-21154259 GCF_964270895.1 Podarcis filfolensis | reverse complement strand
TCTGATTTAACTTCAGGAAGAACTTTCTGACAGTGAGAGCTGTTTTGACAGTAGAACGTAACTCCCTCGGGAGATGGCCTGCTCTCCATCACTGGAGGTTTTTAAAGCAGAAGCTGGCTGGCCATCTGTCATATAGAATCTAGTTGAGATTCTTACTTTGCAGGGGGTTGGTCTAGATGGCCCTTAGGGTCCCCCCCCCAGCTCTACAGTTCTGCGAATCTGTCCAACATTCAGCTTCATCCAATGTCCATGGGTTTCGAATATTATGAGAGAGGGGCAAAAACTTCCACTTCTCCCACACCAGGCACCTTCTGAAACCCACCACTCAGCCATGAAGCTCACTGGTTGACCTTGTGCCAGTCACTGTCCTTCAGCCTAACCTACCTCACAGGGTTGTGGTGGTGGGGGGAGAGCAGTGTTTGTCTCCTCCTACGTAAAGGTAAGAGGACCCCTGACCATTAGGTCCAGTCATGGCCGACTCTGGGGTTGCAGTGCTCATTTCGCTTTATTGGCTGAGGGAGCCGGCGTACAGCTTCCAAGTCATGTGGCCAGCATAACTAAGCCACTTCTGGCGAACCAGAGTAGCGCACGAAAATGCCGTTTGCCTTCCCGCCGGAGTGGTACCTATTTATCTATTTGCACTTCGACGTGCTTTTGAACTGCTGGGTTGGCAGGAGCAGAGACCGAGCAACGGGAGCTCACCCCGTCGCAGGGATTCGAACCGCCAACCTTCTGGCAAGTCCTAGGCTCTGTGGTTTAACCCACAGCGCCACCCGCGTCCCTTTCCTCCTACTTTAAAGGTAAAGGGACCCCTGATCATTAGGTCCAGTCATGGCCGACTCTGGGGTTGCGGCGCTCATCTCGCTCTATAGGCCGAGGGAGTCGGCGTACAGCTTCCAGGTCATGTGGCCAGCATGACTAAGCCGCTTCTGGCGAACCAGAGCAGCACACGGAAACACCGTTTACCTTCCCGCCGGAGTGGTACCTATTTATCTACTTGCACTTTGACGTGCTTTCGAACTGCTAGGTAGCTCATGCTGCAACCGTAGGAGAATTGCTCCATCCCTTTCATCATATTGGTTTCCCTTCTCTGAACCTTTTTCCAGGTCTATAATATCTTTTTTTGAGGTGAGAATGAAAAGCAGCGTCCCACAAAATTTACTAGCCTGCCCCCCCCCAAAAGGTGACTAGCCTGCCAAGAGGCACATTGCCATGCTGACCTCAGAGGAAGTGCCAAACACTTGGATGGGGAATCCTCAGGTCCCCTTCCCAGGCCACACTCAACACTGGCCCTACTTCACATCCTGAGTCTTTTTGTCTGGCTAGAGCACCTCCTTGAACTCTGACCATGCTTCTTGCTTGCCCTGGATGGACAAGGCAGAGCCTCAATGGAGCATAAAGAGCTGTGCGTGAAACTAGGAGGTTGCTCAGAAGGGAATTCAGCCCTCGGGATTAAAAAATGTTCCCCGCCCTGTCCCTACCATTCTGCTCTGACTGTTATCACATCATTATCACATTATCATTATCGTATTTTTTTTTGTTTTGTATTCTGAGCCAGCCTCAATGCTGTGAATCAGTTGATTGGGCTGCCGAGGGGGAGTGTGTTAAACAAACCAAGGCTGAGGTGGCGAAATCCAGCTGATAGGTCTTGGTGACTACGTGTATTTATGGCCCACTTAGGGGAATTGCTGTCTATAAAACAGGACGCTCCCTGGCTTGATCCCGGTGTCAACAGTACTAAAGGCCACAATCTTGTGTGCCAGTCACCTCCTTCCGGTAGTCGGGAACACCTCGGGAGAGAGAGGCGCGCAGAGCACAGCCAGTCTCTGTAAACGGCAGGCAACTGGGCTGTAATTCAAGGAGCCGGCAAACAGGGAGGTGTCAGATGGTTTAAGGCACTGGCTTAATGGTGCCGTTTGTGCCCCACCTTGTCAACATAACCTCTTAACAGGTGTGGGGCAAAATTCCCAGCTCCTGAAAGACACCCCACAGGGCTTATCTAGCTAATGGGGGAACTCTGCAGCAACGTCCGATTAAAATCTACCTTTTTTTTGCTCATATGAAATCTCCCGAAAAGCCTGCCTCTTCCCAAGTGCAAGTCATTGAGAATTAGCATGACAGTCAGGTAATCTTATAGTATGCCTAAGCCAATCCCATAAAGATTCCACTGGGGTGTACGTCATCCAGATGGGCTTTATTATATCTGTCCTCCCCACCCCTTCACATTGACAGTGCCTTTAGAACTAGATTATTCACATTAACTATGACAGCCCTTGATTTTTATTTTATTTTTACTGGGGGGGGGGGTTGGTACGCCTTCTTATCACCTTCAGCAAGTTTTATCTCTTTGCTGCAGATGTTCTCAGATGAATTTTGCTTAATATTCAGGGAAGTTGGGGGGGGAAGCAGATGGTTTGCTGGAGTTAGAAAGACGCATATGTACCACTGAGGTGGTGGTATCTGGGTTTAAGCAAATAAATAAATAAATAAAAATTAAAGAGTAGTGGTGGTGGTGGGATTTAAATGAACAAGTGCATTCGAAACAAAGAGGGGAATCTTCAAGCACAAATCATTTGTAGAATCGTAGAACGGCAGAGTTGGAAGGGGCCACAAGGGTCTTCTAGTCCAACCCCTTGCAATGCAGGAATCTTTTGCCCAACGTGAGACTCTAACCCACAACCCTGAGATTAAGATGTGTGTGTATTTGATTGAATCCAACCAAGGCCTACTCACAGCAGACCCACTGAAATTAATGGACCTCATTTTGATTTGTCTATTCACTTCAATAGGTTTACTCTGAGTAGACCTAAGCTGGACACAATCCTTTGATTATTATTTTTCCTGAGCTTTGGCTGTGGCAGAGTCATGAACCAGTTTGTTTCTCCAATGGACTTACGTTGCAAGTGTGGGTTTCCCTTCCATCTACCTTCACAAGAGCAACCATGGACCAAGCTCATCCAATGAGCTGGGAAACAGAGCACCTAAAAAGTATGAGGGCCTAAGGATAATGGCCTAATGGTTAATCCAGCCCTGTGTTTCTGCTCAGGTTGTACGTACACTGATTTCCCAGTTACTTCTGTAAATATTTCCAACATATTGGGGACGGTTGCCCACATAATCAGATGACGTTTTCAAAAATGGACTCACACTATTTTACATCCTAACACAGCTCTGCACTAATTTAGGGGTGATCTGGTCCAATCTCTTGCTCAATGCAGACCTGGCCCAACTGTGTATTGAAAAAAACATAGTCTTTATTGTGCATTGTTTCTTACTCAAAAGTGCAGACTTCTCTACTACAGTCTTCTATTCAGAAACTATCCAATATTAGTCCTACTCAGGGAATGCCCATTGAAATGAATGGGCATGACCAACTTGGTCCACTAATTTGAATGGATCTACTTTGCATATAACTTAGCTAGCTATAACTCCTTATGCTCTGTGCAGGACAACTGGGGAATATGTAATTTGCCTGTTGGGAACTGAAAACCATGCATACCCACAGCCGGGTTAATTTTTGCAAGTCATATGCCACATATCTGTGCTCCTTTAATATCCTGCCCCTGAGTCAAATCCAAAAGAGAGCAGTCTCCTACATTTCCAGAAGGGTGCTGAGCCACTCAGCTGCAAACATGATGAGCACCCAAGTTACTTGTACATGTATTTTAAATATTTCCACATGGCCTTTTCACTAGAACATTGTCAGAGCTACTTGTGACCAAATTTTAGACATAGGTTTAAAATATCAGATTAAGAAGAAACCAATTAAGAATGTGCAGGGAAAAGACAGGTGAGAACGTAAGAATAGCCAAAGGCCCATCTAGTCCAGCATCCCTTGCTCACTGTGGCCAGCCATGGAAACCTCTCCAGCATCACCTGAGTGTGACAGCAGTCTGCCCACCTGTGATTCCTAGCAACTGCCTTTTAGAGGCTTCCTTCCTCTAGCAATGGAGGGCAAACGCAGCCATCATGGTTAGTAAAGGTAAAGGGACCCCTGACCATTAGGTCCAGTCGTGACCGACTCTGGGGTTGCGTGCTCATCTCGCTTTATTGGCTGAGGGAGCCGGCGTTTGTCCGCAGACAGCTTCCGGGTCATGTGGCCAGCATGACTAAGCAGCTTCTGGCGAACCAGAGCAGCGCACGGAAACGCCGTTTACCTTCCCACCGGAGCAGTACCTACTTGCACTTTGACTTGCTTACGAACTGCTAGGTTGGCAGGAGCAGGGACCAAGCAACGGGAGCTCACCCCGTTGCGGGGATTCGAACCGCTGACCTTCTGATCGGCAAGTCCTAGGCTCTGTGGTTTAACCCACAGCGCCACCCTTATCATGGTTAGTAAGCAATGATAATAGCCTTATCCTCCATGAATTAGTGCTATGCTTTTTTAAAGACATCCAAGTTGGTGGCCATGTACTACAAACCTGTTTATACTCAGGAGTCTTTTTTTGGCTTGGGCATTGCTACTGAAAAGGGAAATGTTCCATATTCACAGATTTGACAAAAGCAGCAGCCTTTCCTTCCAGCAATTCATGGTAGCTTGAAATGTAATAAACAAAAGCTGTCTTGTGCTCAGGAGAAACCAGCAACTTTCCTTCAAGAATCTGGGGGGTGGGGTGGCGCAGAAAAATGCACTGAAATTGACATGCAATCCTTAACATATGAGTGAATAATTGACAGGAAGTCAGGCAGTTGTTAACCAATTAAAGAATCTTAATTGATTGACAGGCCTAATATTTTCCCTTGTCGATGATGCAGAAGAGTGGAGCCTTTTCTGCTGTTTTCACAACCACTGCTTTCATGAGTTAGGGTGTGAGAGTGGAGAGACGACATTTATCCTCTTTGGAGCCCTAGAACCAGGCATGCAGTGGGGGGAACCTGTCCCCTTTCAAAATACATTGACGAACACAAACTCCCTTCACCCCCAGTCAGCATGGCCAATAGCAACGATGGGTGTTGTAGTCCAACATCTGGAGGCCCACAGACTCCTACCTCTGCCCTGGAGGGTGTGATGTATCTGGTGGCCATAGGAACCCATTGAAAAACCTTTTGGAGCCTCAATCGTGGGCTGGAACATTTTGTGCCAGTAGTGGAAGGCTGGTTTTGCCTTCATTGCCCAAACTGAAGATGTGCTGGCTTGGACGGATGGAGGTTGTGATTCAGGGTGTCAGTGGAGGGTGCCAGCTTTGGGGATGCTGACCTTTTTTGGTCCAATGAAAACACTGGGGATTTTGAGGGATGCATGGGCACCCATCGCAAAATGGCGAATGCTGTGGGTTGTGCACCATGCCACAGAATGGCTGTCACGTATCAAGGAACTTAAAAAGAGAAGGGGGTGCAAAATGGCACAAGCATGCCCCCCTGGGGCCTCACAATCAATAGAAATGCTTGATCATCTGACTGCTACCATGCTCACCCATAGAGAGAAGAGTTTTGGAACCCTCTTCTGTTCAGAATGGAAGGGAGTTGGGTGTCCATTTCTGGTATCCAATGAAATGCATGTCTGTTTAAGGGGTAGGAGAGGCCAAGCCAGTGCAAACAGCAACTGAGCAGGAAGAGCAAACAGTTACCTTGTGAACTGGGGTGGGTTGGGGTTTGATGGGATATTTACAAACTCCCTTAGTGGGCATCATAGGAGGTAATGGTAGGTGCACTGGCAGCTTTGGGTGCTGGGTTTGCAACCCTTTGGCGTACAGTGGTACCTCTGGTTAAAAACTTAATTCGTTCCGGAGGTCCGTTTTTAACTTGAGGTACCACTTTAGCTAATGGAGCCTCCCGCTGCCACCGCGTGATTTCTGTTCTCATCCTGGGGCAAAGTTCTTAACCCGAGCTACTATTTCTGGGTTAGCGGAGTGTGTAACCTGAAGTGTCTGTAACCCAAGATGTTTATAACCCAAGGTACCACTGTATATAGAATTAATGTGGATATAGCATTCCCAGCATCTTAAACAGGCTTACAATATTGTGAGGTGGCAATTGTATTGTGCACACTGTCTCCCTGTCTCTTTTCCTCTTTCACAAGAATCGCTTTTACGCTTCACCACTATTCATGGTAGCCACAGTCACTGCTAAAGAAGTTCCATTTTAACTACGGAAGCAGGATTGCATTTTTAACTTACATTTTGTCCTGGGATGTTTTTTCTTTCTTTTAGGTTGCACTTTTAATCTTATTTTTAGTGACCATTTTGTCACCTTGTGGACTTTTGTGGACAGGTAGGATATAATCATGATTATAGTCCTTTATTTCCTCCATAAGAATAAATGAAACCTATTCATTTCTGTGGGCGATGGTGAACCCAACATAACAAATTTTCAGGGGTGTCCTGGATTGCACCCCTGGATTTGCTGTGTTGGTCACATCACTTTGCCCCTGGTTTTGTTATAAGGAGCATATTCCGAGCTGCCTTATACCAGATCGGATAACTGGTCTCCATGACGCAATTCTGTCCAAATCTGCTCAGAAGTTAGTCCCATTAAGTTCAATAGGGCTTACTCCCAGATCCGCGTATGCACTAGAGGTTTGCTTACCTCATTCGGGACTTTACTAGCTGGCCTGGCAGCACCTTCAGAGTTTCACGCAGGTCTGCTTTCGAGCCCTGCTGAGTTCTTTTACCTGGGGATGCCAAGTACTGAACTTCAGGCAAAACCTGGGCTCTATGGTCCCCCCTTGTTGGATTTCATAGATCTATAGTTCTATCTACAAGAAAGATCTAGACAGGTGCTAAAAATCCATTTCACAGATCTGTGGGTCAAGGCATTGCATCTTGGCTAACTTAAAATGGTGAGAGCTAAGCTTGGCTTCCACTTGGCTTCCACTTGGGTACCACTTCTTGCTCCTGAAAAGTATCTGGGGCTCCTGTGGGGAGGACAGTGAAAGGTGGCGTAACTGTATTGGGCTGGTAAAGCCCCTCAAGACCCTCAGCTTGTGCCTCACTTTGCCAGCTGCTGGTGCTGAGCCTGTTCACTGTACAGCACGAGATTGTGGTGGAATCTTTGACTTTTAAGATCCTGACAGGGAGACTGATGGGTATGTTTAAACAGTATAATCAGAAGCCCATCATTGGGCTAAAAGCAGCCAGGGTTTGTTGAGAGAGGCAGCAGCTGAAGTTGGGGACTTCCAGTGCGGCCCTTCAGCTTTGTTTCTGCCCAATTAATAAGGGAGATACTACTGTATGCTCTTGTTCATTGATTTTTATTCTTATTTAATGATGATTTTGCTGTGTTTTTGTCCGCTAACTGCTAGTAACAATGTGGTTGGTGGGACCACTTTTGAATGGAGGCTAAGCTCAGCTCCCACCCATGAAGACTTCCAACTATTTTAAGCCAACCAAAACGTAATGCTCCAGCCCATAGATCTATGAAATTTCTTGCTTTCATAGATCTATTTTCTAGGCATGACTCTAGATCCAGGCGGTAGGACATTGTTCAGGAGTCTTTGGTGAAGAAATTAGGTGTGCTATAGTAGCATTTTGGACTGATGCTACAGAGCCCAGAAAGAGATATGGAAGAGAACTAGAGAGAAATGGCTCTACCCAGGAAGATCAGGAATAGTCCAGCATGAATATTGTCATACTGTACACCAGGGATGGGGAAGCTGTGGCCCTCCAGATGTTGTGGGACTCCAGCTCCCATCATCCCCAGCAAGCATGGCAGCAGCTTCCTCAGCCATGTTTTGCTCTTTGGAAAGGGTGGCAGGCTGCAAACAGTGGCTTCATGAGTTTGCTGTGAATGTTTACTCAGAAGTATGTCCCATTGGAGCTGCGGGCGGGTACTTGCGGCCAAGTAAGCATGCATTGGAGCACAGCATGGGTTACTGCTTTTACTCCCTTAAATAAAAGCAGGCACCTTCATGGAAGGATCATTCTGGTGCTAAGGATGAGAAACCTTTCTTCACCACTGGTAAGGGCCATGGCTTGGTGGTAGAGCATCTGCTTTGCATACAGAAGATCCCAGGCAGATATGGAAAAGACTCCCTGCCTGAAACCCTGGTGAGCTGCTTCCAATCAGTGTGGACAATACTGAGCTTAGATGGACCTATGTAGATGGACTCAGTAAACGGCAGCTTCGTATGTTCTTTCTGTCTTGCAAGCAAGAAATTTAGATCTTGATGGCAGCTGGGTTGCTTCCAAGTTTCTAATTTCACCTTCATCTCAGCATAGAAAAGAAGGGGGGAGAGTAAGAAAAGAAAACAGGCTGAACTCAGTAAGCATCTGCCATTTAACATCAAGTTTCCACTTTGCTTTCGAAAGATATAACTTGATGGGTAGGGGGAAGCAAAAGAGAGACAGCATTCGTGGCATTGTACATGAGCGTGATTGTCAGCTGAATAAAAACTACAAAGTAGTAAACAATGGCTGGATAGACCTGCCAGAGGAAGGGTTTGGTCCTTGGTCATGAAAGTTGAAGCATGCACTAATGTGGTTGTGTTGAGCAAGGTGCTGGAATCTGGGAGGGTAAGAATCAGTTCCAGTGAAAGTAAGAATCAGTTCCAGTGAAATGCTGGTTTCCCTTTCTGCAGGATATACTCCACGCAAAAAGCAGCCGGCCATCCAGGCAGACCACATCTGTTTTTTAAAACGTGTAAGCTACTGTGTATTGTGCAAAGTGGCTTCACTTGCATGGCTTGCTTAAATTATTTTATCGTAGTTGTTAAGGTTGGGCTCTACAGTGGAGGAGAAGAGAGATTTTCATCTGTTGCAGTCCTACAATGTATAAAATCAGCTGATGGCTAGTTTAGGTCCAGCCTGCCCCAGCCCCCCTGTAATATTTATAGAAGAGATCTAGTGGTAGATCACACACTTTGTATGCAGAAGGTTTTGGGGTTAATCCCCAGCATCTCTAGGTTGGGCTGAGAATGACCCCATCTATCATAGGAGTGTACAGTTGGAAGGGACCATGAGGATAATGTCGTCCAACTCCCTGCTATGCAGGAATCTTTTGCCCATCATGGGGATTGAATCCATGACCCTCATGGTCTACCAACAGCTATCAAAACCTGAAAGAACCATTACCAGTTAATCAGTGTAGACAGTCCTGAGCCAGATGGACTCAAGGGTCTGACTCTGTAGAAGCAGAGCATGTGCTAAAAGATATTGGGACAGAAGTGATGGAGAACCTGAGGCAAAGAAAGTTGACTAATGTTCAGCTGCAGCCTTAATGGTTTAATTTTTTTTTTCTATAGAAAAACCTGTATTTTCCATGGTACTGATGGGTCATTAATTTTTTAATCTTCTGAGATATATTTGGCTCAGTCACTGTTACTGAAATGGGAACCATTCCATATTCCCAGTCTCGGTGGCACTCACAGCCTTTCCTTGCAACAGCTCATGGCAACTTAGAACGTAATAAACAAAAGCTGTCTCCTGCTTAGGAGAAACTGTCAGCTTTCCTTCAAAGATCCTTAAAAAAAAACCAAAAACCATTGACACCATGCAAATCCATACTTGTGACTGAATATTTTACAAAGTCAGGTAGCTATCTTGGAGAATGTCTGCTAGTCAAATACTGGACTAGATGGGTAAATAGTCTGACTCTGTAATAGACACACTCCTATGTACTTACTTACATTAGAGTTGATGCCCTTAAAAGAGGAATAATTCATGGAGGATAAGACAGTCAATAGGGACGCGGGTGGCGCTGTGGGTTAAACCACAGAGCCTAGGGCTTGCCGATTAGAAGGTCGGTGGTTCGAATCCCCGTGACGGGGTGAGCTCCCGTTGCTCGATCCCTGCTCCTGCCAACCTAGCAGTTCGAAAGCATGTCAAAGTGCAAGTAGATAAATAGGTACCACTCTGGCAGGAAGGTAAACGACATTTCCGTGCGCTGCTCTGGTTCGCCAGAAGCGGATTAGTCATGCTGGCCACATGACCCGGAAGCTGTACGCCGGCTCCCTCGGCCAATAAAGCGAGATGAGCGCCGCAACCCCAGAGTCGTCCGCAACTGGACCTAATGGTCAGGGGTCCCTTTACCTTTAAGACAGTTAATGGCTACAATGGCTCTGTTCTGCCTCCACAATCAGAGGCAGTGCTACCAGTTGCTTGGAACCACAAGTGAGGAGAGAGGCTGTTGCATTTGGGTCCTGCTTTTGGGGCTTCCCAAGGCATCTGACTGGCCACTCTTGAGAACAGGGTGCTGGACTAGTTGGGCTTTTGGCATTACTCAGCAGACTCTTACGTTCTTCTGAGTGTTGTGGTAGCATGCTGGGGGACAAACCTGGGGGGACTGATCAAACCCATTGGTGGGCCACCAGAGTTGGTGGTGGTTTTTGTCGCTGGGCATACGTTTCACAGGTCTGTTAGCGGACTCCCCCCACCGTCCCTCAGCAACCCGTGAGGTTTGTCACACCACCAAATGGCTGAAACATATGTTTCTATGCTCTTCCTTTCTAGCTGCAATTCCCTTTTTAATCTCTCAAATATTAGGAAAGGTGTGGGGTTGTTTTTAGCAGTAGCTATTTCTGGCAAACGGTACAGATTTTTTTCCCAAGCATTTAATAACATAATCGGCCCATCTTCTTTAAAACTGTAAATTGGCATACAGTTGCTTCCAACATTCGGTTTCTTAAAAGGATGAAAGGATATGTCCCGCTGGAGGAGACGAGTGCTAAGTTATTAGATTTATACCTTGCACCATCTTCCAAAGCAGCCCAGGGCACTAGAGGAGCCCAGGTCCCAGGAAGGCATGTCCATGGTTAGAGGATAGGGCTAGAATGTAAATTAGGAGATAAGACCATATCAGGGCTGGTAACATTAGTGTGCACCATTGTCAATTCCTCGAATCTCTTGGCCCAACTCCTCATTACTGTCTTTTCACCTGCCCGAGTGAGCCAGCAGTGAAAGAAGCAAGGAATGGTGATAACAGCTGCTTAGGAATGCTAATGATTAATTGGTATATAAATACCTTAAGCAAGTAACTTCCATCCCTTGACTTTTTCTTCTGGGAGGTGTGGACTGTGCTCAAAGAGAGAAGCAAGTGAATCGGCACAAGGAAGAGTGTAAGGAGAGGTCATGCCCCAGTGCTGGTGCCCATTGGGAAGGGGGGTAGAGAAGGAGAGATAAAACAGTAGGTGGAGACAGAGCCAGCTAACTCTAGTTTTGTCCCCAATCTTTTTCCCTGCCGAGCTCTGCAAGGGGTACACTTGACACTAAGGAGAAGGGTTGATATGCTGTGCTGCCCCCTAGAAAGCAGGCAAGCAGAGGGGACTGGTTGAGGTTGGTGGGTCAGTGCTCAAGGTGCCCAAGGTGCTCAAGACCTGGAACCAGCAGAGGAACCAACTCAATGGCAGAGCACATTCTGTGTGTGCAGAACACCCCATTTGTTACTTAAGCTCATGTGATTTTAGAGCTGTTGCTTTGAACCACAGTTTCGGAAGCAACAGTTCTTCATTGGTTCTTCTTCTTGTCCTCTTCAAGTATTGTGTCCAGTTCTGGGATCTGCACTTTAAAGGACATGCACAGACTGAAAAAGGGGTTTGGTTGAGCATAAGAAACGTCTTGGCTGCAATTGCTGTTTGATCATGGAAGTATTTTTTTTTTTTGCACATTTCCAGAAAAATGTGCATTTAAAAATGGCACCATGTTTAATCTCTGGCCTTTTTAGTTGAGTCTCAGGTAACAGGGCCAAGAAGTAAGCACAAGTGTATACCCTGGAGGAAACAGTTTCTTGAGGGATACTCTTCCACTCATGAAGAATGCTTTGGACTTTAGGACTGGGGCTGGTTGGATTATCTCTTAGTGCAAGGCAACCTTTGGTCAACCTAGTAACCCCCCCCCCCCAATGTTTTGAACTACAACTCCCACCAGCCTCATCCAGCCCAGGGAAGTGGGTGAAAATATATGAAAGGTGCTAGGATGGGGAAGGCTGGAACACAGCCACCTCTGCAGTGTCAACTGCTCTTTGGTGGAAATATGTTGCATTCTGGGCCTTTTGCTATTAAAGATGCCTTCCGTGGACAACACTTGCAAGCCATGATGATGGGTGGGAGTGGATGCCCAACATCTGGACGGCAGCCTGTTGAACCACCCTGCATTACTTTGCCAGAAAAATCACATGATGAATCCCATCTCCTGGAGGGTACCACTTAAGAAGGCACACACATCTGTATACAGGGGTGAGTGGAAGGTGTGGGGACTCTTTTTTAAAAAGGAGGTGCAGGTGTGGGCCTGCAATACCCAGTCCAATTGGAGCAGTTGAGGTCAGGGGTGCTTATCTCATGAAGAGCTATTCATAGTCTCATAAAACAATTTTATAAAACAGTTTTAATTTTTTTCTGCAGTATTGCACCAATTAATTGGGGCATGTTTGTTCATGCTACTCAAGAGTAGTAAAAGAACATATCTTTAGTGTGTGTGGACTTATTTTTTTCTGCACAAACAATTTTATTTTTGATAATGCGCCTATACACTGTACATTCAGTCACTGTGGTATATATAAGCATAGCTATTTTCATACATAATCTGATAAAGTCCTTTATTTTACAATATTATCTGTTTCCAGGTTGGAAAAGGGTTGGAGGGGGAGGGGGGATTTGAAAAGGACTATCAAGTTACACAGAGAAATAGATAAATACCCCACGCTTTTTTTTTCCTTTTTGTAAATCAGGCATTTATAAACAAGAAAGCATATTTAATTACATAAAATAGTTCTAGAATAGGAGAGTAAGTCATAAAATAGTTAGCAGCAGCAGCTGGGGGACAGGGAAGTAACAAAAAAATGCTGTAAAGATTTCGTCTATTAATAAACTTGCGCCATTATCCCCTCAATTAAAAACTTGCTCCTTAGTACTCTTCCTTGCTTTAAAAGACCTCTCTATAACACAGAGACTGCTTGGGGATGTAAGGGGAAGAAATGTCAATTTTCTTTGCTTTTACTAATAAAACAGTTCACAATGAATGACAAAAATATGCAAATAATGGGAAGGAAGTTGAACTGACACTGATTTTTTTTTTAATAAGAAAAAAAAGTTTCTTTCTTTATGGTTGTTTTTTTCCCCTAACAAATTTCCTTGGTTTTAAAAACACAACTCTTAAAACAAGACAACTAAGTAAGAAAAAGGTTTTGAAAAAGTAAACACCACCATATACACGTATTATACAACTGCAAAATGAAAAAAAAAGTATTTACAAATTAATTTTTTTTTTTACATTGGCTAGTTCTGTTGGAAAAAAGCAAGATTATTATTCTGTTAGCCTGTTTCATAGATATAAATGTCTTATTGCTGTTGGTATTCTTCACCTGCCCTCCCCCCCTTCGTTAAAGTCTTATTTGAATATCTTTTATAAAAAAGTGAATTAAACTGAATATACAATTACCTAGATTATATATATCTATATATCTATATATATTTGATGTATTTGGAGAACTGACAGCCGATGTAATAAAACACTTCTTCTCCCCTTTTTGGAGAAAACATCTTAAAGGAAACGGAATTACAATTTGCGAATTCTGTTCCAGTAAAAGGATCATAGCTATAACTAGCTTAGGTTAGCAAAACAAGAGCATTATATTCTACAGAATTGATAATGCAGTTTCTCTTTCCTGACCAGCCCCTCTGCACACTTTGGAGTAGGGGGTCTGCTGTGAACAAAAAAATGTTGCATAGGCAGCTGTTTCCCCATTCACTTCAATGGGTTGTGCCCAACTTTCCATTTGGAAGAACCCATTAAAATTGATGGACCTCTGTTCTGATGTAACACTGGATATAAACCAATGTCAGAGACATGCATGTTCCATGCATACATTGGCTATCATGGGTCCGGGGTAGGGGGGAGCCCAGAACTCTCATGCGTTGATTGGGAGCCTCTAGTTTGGATTGCTTTTTGTTTTAATTACCTTAACTTTGTGTTTTCTACATCTAGCTCTCCTCAAACCTTGGCTACTGATCTGGAATACTAGTGACCATGCTGCAGTGTTCAGAATATATATTTATACACAGTGGGCTAGGAACTTCTCCAAGGTAAGCCCCATTTGTTGCAATGAAGCTTGAGCAGAAATTATTCTTGGTAGGTTGTATTTGTTAACTGATGGCAAGAGCTTGAGGTGGGAAACGTCCCAAACAGCTGTGAAATGGCTGAATTTTCTGTTACCCTTTTACTGTCTGACTTGGAAATCCCTTAAACAGGACTTTAGACACATGGCTGAAAAGATTAAGAGCAAAGATGCTATCGAATCCACATGGATGCACATGCTTCCTTCAGATGTTGGATACAGACTTGAGCTATAATCCAACTAACCTAGGGTTAAGTCCTACTGAACTTAATAGGACTTACTTCTGAGTAGACATGCACAGGATTGCACCATATTTAGTGAACTAAGTCCCAATTGAAATCCAAATGACATGTGTCATGGCTTAAATCTGGATGTGACAAAGGTGTCTTTAAAAAATGATTCTTCACTCACCTAATGAGATTATGTTGTTTTGCCTCTATCTGCCTTTTGTCACAAAGATTCTCTCCCCCCCCCCCCCGTTTCAACACTTACTAGACAGTCTAATCTTAAAACACTAGCAGATAGATGTTTCAAGACTGATCGGTATGTGGGCACAGCTGTACAAATTGCAATTATTTCATCAAGGGTTTCAGGAAAAATCAGACCAGGATCAAGGTGTTAGAAACACAGCATTTGTTGGTATTAATACTTGACACCTTTATACTAAAACAGGCATACACTTAAGTAGTTTTATGTGCATACCTACATAAGATAAAGTGTGAATGTAAGAAACACAATTTTAAAGCTGCTTATAGTGTTATAAGCATACATTTCACAGGGAGTTATGGATGGTTGCAGCTTCTTGTGGAGTATATAATTCAGCAGCAAAGTTGAGCTTCCCTTTGCATAGTATGTGGAACGTCCCTTAAATCAGCAGGATTGCAGGCCCCATGCCCTGTTACAGAGAAGGATGCAAGAGTGAAATTCTGGTGGACAGATGCAGTTTAAATCACGGGACCTTTCCTTCCTTCTGTTTTAAGCTATTGCAGAAGACTACACATAGTTCCGTGTGGTTGGTGCTGATTATCTTTTTCCTCTTTGATAAATTCAGCTCCTTTTCACTTGGTGGGCTGGGGGTAAAAAGACAAGCTTGCACTGAAGTTGTATGCCCATATAAAAAAGATGAGACATGATGCAAACTTCAGCACTTTGCATTTGGTTTAGTACTACGATTGGTAGTGGTAGCAGAGGCTTCCGAAGAATGAGCACGTGCCCAGGCTGTGGGTTCCCAATGCCTTTCCTGTTTGTTTTGACAGGGATAGCTGCTGTAGCCTAGCCTCAAGGTTTGGAACATTTACACCCATGAAGAAGGAAAGGGGGCAATGGCTGTGCTGTGGCGCAGTGGGCTTCTCTGAATCTGTGCACATGTTTCAATGAATCTGGCAATGGTTTTTAGGGTTTGTACCTTTCACGCTGACCTGCTGGTCAACGCACCAATTTCACTTCCTAGAGGATTATAGGGAATGTCCTAGAATGTGCCCCTAAGTTTGCTAGCAAGACCAGCTGCGCCTCTGTCAGTAAGTGTGTGTCATAAAACATGGGTTGTGGCTGTCGTGGTTTAAGGCCCCTCTGTTTGTCCTTGGGACTACAGCTCCCATCATCCTTGGCCATAGGCCATGCAGGCTGGAGTCAATGGCAGCTGAAGTACAACAGCTGGAGGGCCTCATGTTCCCCATCCCTGGCATAGAGGAAGATCAGTATTGGAAGGCAAGCTGCTTTCACAGAAACTGGTTTGTCATTATCATCTTGTAGAATGACCCCTGTATTCCCAGAATTAGGGTTTGTAACACCTCTCCCTGCTGAAAGGAGGGGTGGCTGGCCAGGTGGGGAGAGGGACAAGCAGCGAGCAGCAGCTTGTCCCAAGAGTGAAGCTGAATCGCCAAGTGTAGGTTTGAGCCACTGAAGACAGCTGTGCATCAAAACTACGCAATTTTGTTGCCTCTTGAAGGAAATAACTGCAAACTTAACAAAAAAGCATTATAGATCTTGGAAATTTATACGACTGAGAACAAAACGAAACAAAAAAAAAGTTATGCACCTTTACGTTAAGACAGTGATAATGCCCGTTAATTAATATATATGTATGGCAAAGATTTTAATTCCATGCATATGGTTTTTTTTAATAACTGCAGAAAAAACATACAAAGCAAAAAAATTATTTTTAAATCCCCATATTAAAAAAATAACTGCATAAACACAATCAATATTCCGTTTGCATTGCACTTTAAGATGGGAGAGCAGATTCCACTCATTGGATACGAGCATGGGCAAGACCTCAAACGCAGACAACTTCGTATCATGCAAATTAGTCCGTATATATCTGTTGCTTTCTTGCTCCCCATATTTCAATTCTAAGTCACCTGATTTTTCTAATATAGCTTCCTTTTAAATTTTTTTCCTGTAGCAACCCCTACCCCCACCCCCACTAAAATGTACTTTACTTCCTCCTTTTTCAATGTTCATGCTTACAATGGCTATTAGAATGGATAATAACAGCTTTATTTTTAATACAACTTTTATTTCCCCCCCTAGTGTACTGTAAAGTCAATACTTTAATTTTAGGACAGACAGCCGCATTTTGGTTACAGGAAAAGGATTGAATTGCAGAGTTCCCTTCAGTATTTCAGAACGCAAATTGGAGGAGAGAGAATCTGTTAATTTGGGATGGCTTTTCCCCCCAGTTAAGGATTTTAGTAAACTGTCGCCCTTAGTAAACGGTTTGCTCACCATTCCTGTGAAATGATTGTAAAAATAAAATAAAACGAACACGAAAGACTTTGAATCAATACCTCTGTATTGGCAGGGAAGAATGAATCAAAATATTGCTCACTCCTGCACTGGGGCGGTTTAGCCAGGACCAGCCGCCATAGCCCTGTCGCTGATAGGATGGCATCCCTGAAATCCATGTTGGAATGCTTGTGTGACACAGATCTCAAGCAACCATGAATCAAGAAACACGTGACCTGCTTGATTGCCAGAGAGCAAAGGTAGGGAATCTGAGCCTATGCTGCTTATATTGACACCGAGCTCTAACAATTGCAGTTCCGTAACATTTCCTACCTGCCTTATTCTCAAAAGAGAGGGGGCAGGTCCTGGAGAAGTGTAGAGTTATAAACTGTTCCTTGCAGATTTGATTGCTAACACAGTGGACAGTTGGTTAAATCATAAGGGGAGCAATAAAGGTGGAGGAAATAATAACGAAAACTGTAGTTCTTAAAAAAATAATGCTTTTCAAGAGGAAAACAAAATCCAGTGGGTACTAAGTGTTGGCCCCAAATCAGGTAGAAGAAGCAAAACTCCCACTGGGGATAGGATTTTTGCCCTGAGTGTGTTTACTTGCTGCATATTTCAATATTCAGTGGGAAGGGAAGGAATTGCGGCACAGATCCCAATATTAAAGTATTTGTCACATTAAAAACAAAAGACCATAAAATCCCTAAAGAATAAGAAATGTAGGCTTATTCACAGCAGCAAAAGTCCTCTTTTTTGTCTCTTTAATACAATGTTGAGCACTCTCTGTGGGCCACACTGAAATCCTTACACGTGATCCTGGGCAAGTCAATAAAATACTGAAATTTCTGGGGTGATGATAACATGGGGACGAGTTCTCTGGGAAAACGGAAGGGTTTCCAAGCAGACATGCCACTCTTTGTTTTTTCCCACTTATCTTTCACAAGCAACTTCATGTTTCAGCCGACTTTTGTCTTGTGTTTTCTCTGTGTTTCTTGCTCTCTTTATATATTCTTCTATCCGTTTCTCATAATTGAAGTGCTCTGGCGTTGAAGTGAGTCTTTAAAACACATCAGTTAATAACAGACATATATTTATATATAAAAAAAGTTATGGCGTGATTTACAAACACTGAATTTTAATAAGGCTGGGTTCGTTTAGGATATAGTTCCACTCCTACACCCCACTGAAACATACAAACTACCCCGCTTCCCCTCCACTGACTTTCCTCTTCTTGGTTCAAGCATGGGGAAAACAAAGATTTTAAACTAGGAAAAAAACCTAAATTTGAAATTCACATAGAAATCCCCTGGATTGAAACGGTCATGGCTTATTACTGGGCTTTTTCTGACGAGCTTCTCTAAGGAAGAACCCAACATCTGTAACAATTTGTCATTACAAATCAGGCATTGAAAGTATTTTCTCCCCTCCCTGTTTATATATATATATATATATTTTAAAAAATCTTGTTAATGGTTATAATACCATGTCTTCATGACTCAATTGTTTTGTGTTCTTAAATAGCTTATAACAAAAGGGTTTTGTTTTTTTCTTGATTCCAAAGTGTTCCCAGAAAGCAGCCCTCGTTGCTTGTCTTTGATTTCACATGGATGCTGCTCGCCAGACGGTATAATTTTTTTAATAATTTTTTTTTTGCTGCGGACTCAAAAAGTAGTTTAGGTTATAAACACTCTTCATGTTATAGGCACAGGAAGATGTTGTGCTATATGGATTGAAAAAAGAGGTGGAATTCAGTGCTTCTGTTATAAAGAGTAACATTTGCCCTCCAATGAATAACAAAGTCCATGTTTACCAGCACACGCCAGGGCGCGGACCCTCGCCCCTGCGCCTCTCCCACACACTCTCTCCCTCACTGTGCATATTATTTTATTTTATTGTCAGTCTGGCCTACAAATTAGACCCCATGTCATTACGTTCTTCAGCGCTGGCCTAGTTGTCCATATCTTTCATTGTGTGTTCACTGCCGGGCAGATCACTCTGTTTAGGCCACAGTTGCTCCTGAAGTTCCTTGACAACCTTTTCCAAGTGTTCCCGTGCTTCCCTCTCACGCAACAGATCAGCACGCAGCTGTTCTCTGTCCGCCTCTGCATGCTGGAGCTTCACCTGCAGGTCTTCAATCTAGAATGAATGAATGGATAGTAAACTAGAGATACCTGGCTCAGTTCAAGGCATTAGAACTGACGTATGCAGTGGTACCTCGGGTTAAGAACTTAATTCGTTCTGGAGGTCTGTTCTTAACCTGAAGAGGTACCACTTTAGCTAATGGGGCCTCCCGCTGCCACCGTGCGATTTCTGTTCTCATCCTGAAACAAGTTCTTAACCCGAAGTACTATTTCTGGGTTAGCGGAGTCTTTTAACCTGAAGCGCCTGCAACCCGAGGTACCACTGTAGAACCTTTGGTGGCTCGGGACCAAAGTCCCTAAAACCAACTATCTTGGACCCTAAAAGCCACATGCCAGTAGATATGTGGGGTCAGCGGCAAGCATGGCGTAAAAGTAGGGCTGCTGGAGGGAATTGGGTTCCAAGAGACCAGATTGGGAGGTCTGCAATCAGTCCAAACCTGGAGATCCCCACTCTTGAGTTACAGATAATACAGCAACACAGTCCAAGAGCTGCAACCTATCCGTTTTTAGATCAAATGCTAAACTATGTACATAATCTATACAGGAAGGAAAAGGAGGTCGCTGAATGCTTGTCCCACCATGTTTCCAGGATAGCCAACACAGTGTCCTCCAGATGCTGCTAAGCCAGCTGCACTGTGGCAAGAGACCTGAATCTTTTTCTCTGCTTACCATCTCTGCATCTTCCCCCACCACTCAAAACAACACTTCTGCAGTCTTGGACCTCTTCCAAGTCATTCAGCTCTGGCCACCTCCCCTCTAAAACTTCAAAGGATGAGCAAAAACGTGGCAACGTGATTACTTCAGAAATGAATATGCCAGACCTAAATCCTGACAAATGAGGGGGGGGGGGAGTTGCAGGGAAATGGCAAGGATGTAGCTGTGCACTAATTCCTTTTGACTGCTTTGAAAAATCACAGGTCTTCATTCCTTCCTTCCTCCCACCTACCTCCAACCTAATCTAGACTTGAACATCCCTGATGCTATTTCTTAAGACTGAGACGATGAGCAGAATTAGAAGCCGGGGAGACAGAAGGCAAGCACGTCTAACACAGACGTCCCACGTCAACATGGCGAATGGGAGGTAAGACAGAAAAGGCTTCTGGCAAGATTATTAACAGAAAAAAACCCAAAAATTCACCCACACAAACTTCAATCCTTTCCTCCCTTGAGAGAGAAAAAAAATCCAGATGTCAGAAGCAAAAGCAACCCTCTGGAGCAGAGCAAGTTGGAACAAACGGGTGAACCTTCAAAGCCTAATTAGATGAATGTGGGGTTTTTTTTAAAAAAAAAAAAGGCTTCAAACTTTGTGGAGCCCCACCCACCCCCACAACACTTCAGCTAAAGTGGAAGTTGACACCCAGCACATGAAGCTCTGAATCAGATTATGTTTAGTCTGGGCATCGCTTATCAGCGAGACGTCCCGTGATGCGAGGAGAAGGAAATTTGCATCATTTCCTGCTTCTCTGCCCTTGTAAATTTGGCAAGCCTCACAAAAGGGACCGCTCCCCTTCCTGTTAATGAGAGGAGGAGGAAAAGTAACATTTAACAGGGCTTTTGTTCAGAAGTTGGCTTCTTTTTTTCTTTAAAGGAGTTCTTTAACAATTTTTTTGGTGTACAGAATGACAACACTTTAAACTCTCTTCACAGAAAAGCCCACATGTTGCTATTACATATGAATTGATTTTGTAAAGCATGTCCTGGCATTTGTACTTCCCAACCTTACCTGGAGATGCCAGGAATTGAGCCTGGGACCTTCTGCACACAAAACAGGTGATCCCCACTAAGCCTGGACAATGTATCAATACATTGCCCAGGACCGGTATGAGAGCTAGAGTGCGATGGTTGCTTCACCCAGTGGTATATTGCGAGTCAAACCACTGTCACTCCTGAGTCACTCTGCTACCAGTGCCCAGTGTGAGAAACAAGCTGCAGCCGGGTGCTGGAGGCAGAGGGACTCAGGAGCAGCAGTTTCACTCGCAATATACTGCTGGGTGAAACCACCATTGCATTATGGTCCTCATCCTGCTAAGGGAGGAACAGCTGATGTAGTTTGTCCCGTGGCTGCCCGCACTTCATTTAAATTTCTCCGCTGATAGGTGCACAGTGGCCTGCCCCTCAGCAGAGAAATCTAATGGACTCCCCAGCTCACCTGCTGCAGGGTGCAAGCCAAAGACAGGGTGGGGGCTCTGTTAGGCTTATCTGTTGAGGAGCAGGCAGCCTGGCAGCCCCTCCTCCCACACACATGCAAAGGGACAGGCTTCTCAGCTGATCAAGCTCCCGACCCCTTTGGCTTGTACATGGCAGGTGGGTTATCTCCCAGAAGGAAGTGCTGAGGTTGCTTGATGCTACCACCAGGCCCAATGCTCAGCAAGGCACGGATGGGGTGGCTTGCACTCTGCACCTTGCAGAGCGATGCCAAGGTTGCAGACGAAGTCCCTCCACTCCTGGCATTGGGTGGCAGCAGCAAGCAGCCCTGGCTCAGACAGGTTTAAACATTGCGATCTATTGCCAGTTTGCGATGTTTGCCTGGTGATACATCTCAGTGTTGAAAAGCCGACATTGCCCAGCCCTATTACCTATAGCAGAGCTTTCCACACTGTGTGTCACGTGAATGCTCCCCAAGCTCCTCCAGGGGCTAGTTTAACCTCTGGTTTGCTAGTAAAACTGAAGTGCTATGTTGTGAAATGATGCATGTCTAAAAAGTGTCACCAACATGAAAAGTTTGGAAAGCTCTGCCCTATGGTGAGAAACCAAAGACTGCTTTGAGGCCAAAATGGCATCCTTTAAAGTATCTTTCAAAGCCTTTCTGAATATTTAGCCACAAGAAAAGCTCCTGCAAAGTTTTGGGCAAGAGCCTAGAGCTATGTGAGGAGACTCTCAAAGGACCTGTCCTCACCTGGGCGGAGTATTTGGCTCTCAGCCTGCCTGCTTCACACCCCTTGTCGCACACCCGGACTTGTCTGGCTTGCTCCAATTCCCGCTTTAGCCGTATCCGTGATTCGTTGGCCTCCTTCATTTTCTTTTCGTTCTCAGCTCGGAGGCGCTCAATCTCCTTCCTTAAGTTGCGCTTGGCTTCTGTTGCCTCTCTTAGCTTTTCCTTCTTCGCCACACGTAGGAACTCAAGCTCCTGGAACAAGATGGAGGCATGGCTTACTTGATAAACACAGCCTTAAAAGTGGTTGGAGGTGGCATGGGGAGTAAGAAATATATAACTGGGCAAGAGCTTTAACATTTCAGAGGTGGTTGGAGGGCAAGTTAGAAAGGAACATTGGACTTTAAGCATGGTGTGCCTGCTATTGGCAAGAACCACATAGATGTGTTCACCAGTTCCTAGCCAATGGAAAATGAAGATATCTTATTCAGTAGCATGGAATGCCATAAGTGTTTATATGCAGTAAGGAAGAACGAATACATCACAGAATTCTGGAAGAATCTCGACTTTTTTCAGACAGTTCTAGAACATATTACAGGCAAGCACTTATGGACATTCTGATAAGATTTGAGTTAGGTTGTCAGTATTGGATCTGTATATGATTTGTATATTTCCTTTTTTGTTTGTTAAGCTAATGGTCTTGTCTATTGATTATTTTAAGTGCTGAGCCTCCAATGGGAGGGATGTTGTGTCCTGGTTGGTGGGGGGAGACATTTCTCTACAACAGGGCTTCTTGAACTATCTGATGTGACGGACTGGCAATTATTTTTTTCTCCAGGGTGCCAAGGACCGGTACCATATCTGAAGCGTCCCACCCAACCTGGGCTGTGGTGGAGTCACCATGAACCAGCAGCTAATGGCTCACAGACCAGCATTGGTCCATGGAACACCACTTTGAGTAGCACTGCTCAACAAGACCTTGCCACTGAGACAGAAGAAGAGCCCTGCTGCATCAGGCCAAAGGCCCATCTAGTCCAGCATCCTTTTACTCACAGTGGCCAAACCAGAAGCGGTTCCTAAGCACAACAGCATTCTCCCCTTCTGCAGAATGCAGCAAATGGTATTCAGAGGGAGAACAGAGCCAGTGGAAAAGCAGAGGTCAGAGTTAGGTGATTAGTCCAAATGGAGACGTTTTTCATATTTATGTGGTCCAGCATTGGGATCCTCTCAACTTCTTTATGGTTTACGCATTTATTTTAAAGTTTTCTCCCTTTTATTGGGAGAGCGGAGGGGACAGCTTCCATTCATTCTTTGCTTATATTATGACTGATTAGTGTTAAAAGGGAGACCAGTGTTGCATATCTCTTCCCCTCCCCTCCCCTCTCCTTCCTATTTCCAGATGCAGTCCTTCCTTTGTTAAGTAACATACTGCATCGGGGTCATGGGAAATCTCTCTCGTCTGACAACCTTATTTCCTAAGCCAGAACTTGTTATCCTAGCCTGTGCTGTTTCCCAGCCATTCTGCATGAAAAGCCTTTGCCCTCTCCACAACAGAATTAATGGAATTTGGGGACAAATACTAGGCTCTTAAGTTCACCGTACTCTTCTGCTCAGTTTAGGCACTGTTAAAAGTTTTGCTTGGCTGAGCAGCTGCCACCTGCTCTGCATCCTCTGACTGCTCTCAAGGAACAGGCTCAAGGTCCTTCAGAGAGAACCAGAAAGCCCAGGAGCAGCAAGCAGACTACCACCCCACGGATCCTCCTTTACACCATGAATGGGTCCCATGAAACATAAGGCCCCAGAGCACAATCTAGGTTTTCTGTGGCTCTGTTCAGCTGTAATATTAAGCCATAAACCACACATGTGGAACCTCAAACTTTGCATGCACTTGCAAGCTGTCTGGGTGTTTCTAGTTTGCTGTTCTTTTTTTAAAAAAATAAACCAACCCGTTCTTGCCTCAGAAGTATTGTTTTTACTTGTTTGGAAATGTATTTTTAACTGCAACTTAACCATGATGGCTATGTTCTACCTCCACTGCTAGGAATCACAGGTGAGGAGAGGAATGCTGTTATGTTCAGGTCCTGCCTTTGGGCAGGTGTGAGAACAGAGAGCTGCATCAGATGGGACGACCTTAAATCCATCAGGGCTGCTCTTACGTACGTACTTTCAGAACCAGAAGGACGTTTCAGATAGGGAGAGAGGGTTGTATCCACTGTTAGTCATACCCAGAACATATCACTTGAAATTAATGTGCATGACTAATTTGAATGAGGCCACATCCACACTATATTTTAAAAGCACTATTACATCACTTTATCAGTCATGGCTTAGAGCATCATGAGAACAACAGTTTGTTAGGTGTGCTAAGAGTTGGTAGGAGACCCCTCCTCCCCTCACAGAGCTCAACATCTCAAAGTGGGTTGACAATCAATCCCTCTTCCCACGGAACTCTAATAATTGTAGCTCTGTGAGGGGAGTAGGGTGTCTCATAACAACCCACACCCTCTTAATAAACTACAGTTCCCAGCATCCTTTGGGGGGGGGGAGCCATGACTTAGTACTTGCCTGTGTAGAGGGGATAGAGGTGGGTGGGGATGCAAGCCACTCATTTTGCCTTATGATGCTTCCATATGGCCTTACCTGGTGTAGGCTGCGTTTGGCCTGCAAGGCAGCATTCAGTTTTTCTTCCTGCTTCACTCTCATCTTTACAACTTCGTGGAGGAATTTCTCTTTGGCTTCTTTCGTGTCCAGGCCACTGTCCAGGGCCTGCCTGAGGTGCTCCAGCTCAGCCTCCAAACCGCTGGTGCCACTCTGGGGCTCGGCGTGACTGGCGACTTCAAAGACGTTGCTAGTAGTGGGCGGGGCTTGCATGCTGGGCGAGCTCATGTCCTTGGCTGAGCTCGAAGAAGCGAAGGATGGGGAGGAGAGTGAGGACAGAGAGGAGGTGACTGGGGAGGAGAAAAGAAACACAAAGGCGGCAGTCCCCCCGCCGACAAAAAGAACATTAGAAAGCTAAAAATCACCTGTGTGTCTGGCTTGCAGAAAGGACATACATAGAACCCAATACACATTGTACCCAATCAGACCATTGGTCTATCTAGTAAGCTACAATGGCTACCCAGGGTTTAAGTCAGGGGTCTCTAACCACTGAGCTGCTTTCCTTTTCTTAAAGCAAAACGGGGACAAGATAAACTTAGAATCATAAAATCACAGAATTGGAACGTACCCCATATGGGTCATCTAGTATAACCCCCAACCATGCAGGAATCGCATCGGTTCCCCATCCTTCCATCCCTCCCCATGGCAATGTTCCCAAGGAAAACAACCAGGGAAGAATTAGAAGAAAATAAGAAATGAAGTAGCATGGGGTAACTCACACTTACATTCTTCTCGAGTCTCTACTTCGATTTCTGCTTCAGACTCCTTTTCTTCTTCTGCAGCAGGGACAGCGGCAGGAGCGGTGGCGACAGCAGCGGTTGGCGTAGGTTCGGGAATGGTTGGGTTTTCGGCGACATGTTTCCTTTTCCTTGGTTGGGAGGGGCTGTTCAACGGCTCACTGCTCCGAGTTGCTGCTGGGGCACATGGGGGGTTGCTTACGATCTTTGGCTGAGGCGGGGGTGGTGCAAGGGCCACATTGGGGGCCACGGCATTCTCAAAACTTTTGTATGAATACAAACTGCAGAGGGGTTATAGGGGGGTTGGAAGGGAGAAAAAGAAGTAACACCTTCAGTGATGGAACACACACTACTACATTTGCAGGCTCAGGAGACATCTGCATGCATGGGTTTTTATACAACTCATCATCAACGCAGTGAACCAGGTACAGCAGGGACAGAAAAATGCAGTTCTTTAGATGTTTGGGGGCTACAACTCCCATCAGCCTCACCCAGCACAGCCATGGGCCAGGGATGGTGGGAACTGAAGTACAGCAGCATCTGGAGGGCCACAGGTTGCCTATCACTGGTTTGTGCCATTAATATCCCATACCTTTAGCACAATCATATTCTAGGAGGCTAGCAGAAAGAAATAATGTTGTGTCCAACTAAGTCCTGCTCAGAATACACCCACTGAAATTAATTGTTCCACGTTAGTCATGACCATTAACTTCAGACAGTCTACTCTGAGTAGGACTAATGCTAGATACAACTCATAGTTGCAATATGTAAACATTTACTGGGGCAAATCAGCAGCCTTTTCTGTAAGGGGCCTGAACCAGCATATGATATAAATTGCTTGTGAGCAAATGACGCTGATCCTATGAATGTTTACTCTGGCATTCAGTCCTACTTTCTTCAGCAGGATATAGATAGATAGATAGATAGATAGATAGATAGATAGATAGATAAGATATAGATATAGATATATATAAAATTTAACTGTTTTCATAAATATAAGATACACATTAAAAGTACCAATAAACACCAGTTGCTAAAGAACAAGTTAGCCTTAAAAAATTCTAAATAAAATATTCAGTTTTAAAAATACACGTCAAACTTACATATTAGGGTAGACTTGCTTGAACAAAAATATTTTAGCAAGTGCCAAAAAACTATACAGGAAAGGTGCCTGCCCAATATCAATGGGTAGGGAGCCGCAAATTGCCGCCACATCACCAAATCAATTACTTGCTACTCCTACTCTCGAGTAAACCCGCTGAAGTTAATGGACAGGACTAACTTGGGTCCATTAATTTCAAAGGGTGTAGAGTCTTGAGTAGAACATAGGTAGACACAACCGCTTACAAATGTGGAATGGACATTACGTGTCACTTGTAAAAGGAAGCTCCGCAATGAGATTACAGCCTTAACTGGCTTAAGATGAGCTGGGACTCAGGTTATTGTGCCACTCTTTCTGCTTCCTCACCTGTCTCTGATCAAAGCAGGGATGTGGTTTGGGAGGTCTTTTTCGTTTGCTGAAACGGCGGGGGACCAGGGCCGGAAGGCAGAGAGGCGCTGTCGTGGATGCATGCAACCAATACTCTGCTGGAGCCAAAAAGGAAACAAAGAGGAAACAGTGAGATACACACAATTACATGTTTGTGAGCTGTAAATCTGGTATAAGCTGCTGGGGAGTGGGGGGGGCGGAGGCTTGAAGATCCATAGGGAATAGGAGGCATTATAAGTCCATGTGAAAAAGAAAAGGCCTAGCCAACAAAGTCGTACACAGGGTAAACCCACTGAAATTAATGGGCCTATGTTTGTTGTGTCCATTAACTTCAATGGGTCTACTCAAAGTAGGACTAGCAGTGGATGCAACTCAAGGAGTCTAGTACAGTCTTAAATTTCATTCTGTTGCTGGTTTTAATTTTCCACTCTTAAATTGCCCTTAAAACCGAAAACAATTCAAGTACAGTGGTACCTCAGGTTACAGTGCTTCAGGTTACAGACTTCGCTAACCCAGAAATAGTACCTTGGGTTAAGAACTTTGCTTCAGGATGAGGACAGAAATTGTGCAGCGGCGGCGCAGCAGGCCCCATTAGCTAAAGTGGTGCTTCAAGTTAAGAACTGTTTCATGTTAAGAACGGGCCTCCAGAATGAATTAAGTTCTTAACCCGAGGTACCACTGTATCAGTGTTTAGATGTACCAATGGTCTTACTTGACAGCTTCCTATATTCCTAGTTTATTAGATCATTCTAATTTTTTAAAATGTGATGTATGTATATATTCTGCAGCCACCTTTTTGTGGCAAAAGATTCTTACTGCAACCTTATCCTAGTTAGAAGAGAAATATCTACAAAAGTAACTCCTCTGCGGTTGTTCGTTTTAAATACCAGTAGATCTAAAACTAAAATAGAGGGTCCAAAAGAGAAACTGACCATGAATTAAGCAAAATAAAAAATGCAGAAGAGGAATTTGTCTTTAAACTCAATGGTTTAAAGTCCTACTGCCTGAAATTAATGGTTAATCATGTCTTATTAATTTCAGTAAGTCTATTCTGAGTAGGGCTAACAGGATGCAGCCCATTGTACAGGTGTTTTTCTTTGGAAACAGCACCTAATTAATGTATGGTGTCCTTGATGAAATCTTTTGGGGGCCCTTTCTCTTTACAGTCGTGTTGGAACTGCTCATATGTGGTTTCTTCACCACCACCCCAAGTAGAGTAAAATAAACGAGATTTTTAAACCAAATTTCTGGACTATGGATGTAGGAAACGAAGGAAGCTGCCTTTAGTGTCTAGGCTGACTGACAGTGGCTCTTCATGGTCTCATGTGCAGAAAGGGCTTCCTAACCACCTGCTAACTTTTTCTTTTAGCTGGAGATTGAATTTGAGGCTTTCTACACACAAAACCCCCTTCATGGATCACTGCCTTGTTGTGGCGAAAGGGCTTGAATAACTCCAGGAAGCTATGAGCTATGCCGTGCAGGGCCACCCAAGACGGACAGGTCATAGCCAAAAGTTTAGACTAAATGTGATCTACCTGGAGAAGGAACTAGCAATCCACTCCAGTATTTTGCCAAGAAAACTCCATGGACATAAAAAAGGAGAAGCTTTGAGTAGAAAGTGAGCGTTTCCGAGGCATGCTCTGGTTCATGGGCTCACAGAGAGTCGAACACAACAAAGATGACTAAACACAACAACACACAAAACAACCCACAAAACTATGACCAGTCCCCTAAAACTCACCTTGCTGGATGAATTGGACAAGGACCGTAACCAACTAGACTGCTTCTCTTTGTCACCAATTATTGGAGACTGCAAGGAGTCATCTATTTTGGGTTTCTTGGGAGCAGGAGGATCAGATGGTACCTGAAAAGAAGAAAGAAAAGATTTACTGGCTTGAATTTGTATTCCAGTCATTTTCCATTGCATTTTTAGATATTAAACATAGTTCAAACCACCACTAGTTGAACAGGAATACACCCACATGGGGACCATTATCTGAAGAGCAAGGAAGTGTCTGTTCTAATCTATCCTACGAGCTCACAACATTATCTCACAGGATGCATTGTTACAGGTACTGTGACTAGGACTGTTCTTTCCTTGTGGACTCCAGGTCACGGGTGAACTATAGGTAGCACACAAAAATTGTACATTGCTGTGTGAGTCCATTAGAAAACACCCTAAAGGCAAGCTACAGTTATACCTTTATCAGAACCAACAAAAATGTCACAGAACAACTGAGGGCATGTGTTCAAGCTCACAGAGGCGTATCTACATACATTAAACCATGGTTTAGTGTTATATAACGGAACACATACAGTCTTTCAACAGTTTTTTGTTTGTTTTTTAACCATCCTGGGTGTTTTCAACTTCTATAAATGATTCCTGTCCACCCAGATTTGGGAAAACACTTTAAAATTCATTTCTAGCTATGTTTCCTGGGGAAGGGGTTCAGTACCACTTGACAGAAAACTGATTGGTTTCCCCAAAGCTCTGTGACTGACCTATGTAGTCCTCCAAACTTTAGAACTGCTTTTTAAAAAAGCTAGAGGTGAGAAACAAAATTTCTAGTATATGTTAAAAGACAAACCATTTTAAAAACATATTCTTAAAGAAACCAAGCCTATAAAATCAAAGCATTCAACACTACCTGTCTTTTCCCCACTCACCCCCAAATCAAATTTGCCTGCTACCTTGTTTTCTAATTGTATGCAGAAAGGTGAGTTTTTAAAGCTGTGGTTTTGAATTGGAAAGATTATTTTAGATGAGAACAGGGCAGACTTTGTTATTCTGTTTGCAGTGGTTGTTATGCTGATGACTTCACTGCGCCGCAGCTGCAGGCAGATTCTGGTGGCCTGTTGCCAAGATCTGCTTTGCCTTTTCCACAAGTTGCTCTGCTCGGCCTATAAATCACCCGCAAGCATAAGCAAGCCCTTTTGGCCGCCTGGAACCCTTTTCTCTCCAGGGACACCAGAAGATGAATTCCAAGGGCCCCAATGTGGCTTTGCCAAACAGATTGGTACCTACTGGTTGAACTGGGGCTCTGAAAAAAGCCAGAAAGCCAGCCAGTACAAACAAGATCACTGGGTAGGAGAGGGTGGGTTGAATGACCTCATCGTAATTGCTCTCTCCCCCTACCCTTCAAGGCAGGGAGGGAAGTGTCAATTCCATTTCAAGACCATGCAGTTTCTTCTCATGAAGGGATATGACTGAACATGGAGACAAAGAGACCTATGCTGATAATGATGAGCCACCCAGAGCCCCACAGGTGTGTGCCGGGATGCTATTCTTTTTTCTAAGTGTACTTTCCGGCTCCCAATATGAGCACACAAAGTGGTAGCCCTGTGTGCAGAGTTAACCCTAACCATCCCCGCTACTGCCATGCCAATTGCCAAATGTGGGAGGATTTGCAAAGTCCATCCTTTTCAAAACTTCATTTCTTTTAAAAAAAAACCTGATTTGTTTTTGGGCTACCTCAAGAGTGGCAAGGGAACTTTCTGAATCTGTGGATAAGTCAGCATGACTGGAGCAATAATAGTAATAATATTGGTGAAGGGGGAGAAAACTTCCTTCTACTTTTGCAGTTTCTGCCTGTGCAAGAAACAGTGACAGCATCTGAATGATATTTGGCAAGCACTGACAGATCCCAGCCCTGTCCACTGGGGCTGCAAAGTCAGGCTGGGAGGGGACCTGGAATGAGAGGCGGACACAGCAGGTGCTTCAACTCAGTACAGAGATGTGTTTCTTTCTTGCCCATTCCCCCCCCTCACTTTTCCCCTCCACCCTCTGCTCATCTGCAGAAAGAGTATTTTGTGCAGACTCGAGACAATCAATTGGGATGGTTAGAGTGTGAGTGTTTGTGCTGGGGGGTGGGGGTGGGGCAGGAGCCCTGGCACAACAAGCTGAGTGAAGTTTTAAAAGCACGCAGCTGTAAGAAATAGCTAGTACAAAGTGAGGCAACCTAAATAGATTTGCCGAAAGGGGGATGGAGTGGGGAGAATGATAAATATATTATCTTACAAAACACAAACTCAGTTCCTTGCTTTTCCACCATCCCTCTGATCAAGGCAGAAAAAAGGGAAATAGACCTGTCTGTCAATACTATGTTATAAGAGCGTCAGTCTGGGTGGAGGGGTCCCCCTCCCCCAGTTTGCAGCATGCATCTCTCATGGGAACTTTGGAAACTGCCATTATCACATGGAGTCAAGCCATTGTTCCATCTAGCTCGCTCAACACTGTCTACTCCGATTGGTAGCAGCTCTCCAGAGCTTCAAGCAGGGGGCATTCCCATCCTCCACCTCGAGATGCCAGAGATTGAACCTGGGACCTTCTGTATGCAAGGCAGGTGCTCTGCTACTAAGGTACACAGCTTTTTCTCCCAGCTTATGCCACACAGTGTTAGAAAATTACCAGGTGTCATGAGTGTTTTGCAGCTGGAGAGGGTCCAATTGCAATTACATCTCTGGTTGCCAGGCTGGCGACTGACATCTCCATCTGGCTGGCCCCCCTAGCTTTCTTAAGCAGGTAAGCAGAAGAGCTTATTTACTGCATTTATATCCTACCTTTTTCTCTAAGGAGTACATGGTTCACCCCTCCCATCTCAGTTAATCCCTACAACAACCCAAGGTTGCCCAGTGAGCTTCATGACTGAGTGGGGATTTGAACCTGAACTCCCAGGTTCTAGTCAGACACTCTAACCACTACACCACACTGCCTTTCTAGAGTATTTCTGCTATGGGGCAGGTATATAAATTAAGCAGGTAAATAAATATGGGGAAAGCAAAATGTCGCTTAGAGAAGGATCTGAAATATTTTCTTAAAGTCTGAATTTGTATTCTAGATTATTTGATTTGCTATTTTAATGTGTTGTAAACCACATATTTGTAATGTGTTATAAATCATATTTTTCTTTAAAATATAAAGCAATATAGAAATAAAATTAATGATAATAATAATAATAATAAATTCATTGTTTTTAAAAAGTGCTTTGACATTCCATTGTGGCAACTGTAACCTAGGTTTGTATTACAAAAGCCACCACCATGAGTCTAGTCTTGTGAGGCTGAAAGCTGTCCAGTAGTCACATGGACTGCATCAACAAATCTCCACTCTGACAGTTTTGGTTTGCAAAACCAAACTTTCTTGAGTGATGCATCTGCACTGCCTGCACACTCCTATGAATGGTGGTCTAGAAATACAGTGAATGAGTCGGCCTGGTCAATTATTTCTGTGCTGTCCTGGACAGCAACCAAGCATACCTATTCATATCAGGATTGGGGAGTAAAGGAGAAGATTGGAAGATAATAACAGCAACTTCTGTTCAGCTTTTCTTTCATGGCTGTGGAAGAATCTGACATCAAGAGATCGCAACCTTGACCTTGGTCATCAAAATAGTTTTGACTAATGCTTTACTCACTGCATCATAATGACTAGCAAATCTGTGATGGCACAAAGCTTTTGTGGACTAGAGCCCCTTTCACCAGATGCATTTTCCTGTCAATCACATTATCAAAGCCAACGGACAAGTGCATTCTCCATATTTCCAAATGACAATGGCAGAGTTCAGCGTTGCTGCAAAGTTGCTGCAATGAAAGCCTTTTACGGTACTTCCTAAAGCACTGCAATGACCTGGGAAGAGTTTACTGCAGGGCCAGCTACACAGTCCCATCATGTGTTAAATGTGCTTGTCTGGGTTCCAAAGAAACATGCAGCACCGTATGCTCAAGGGGGTTTGTTTTGGACTTGCTTTTCAAGAATAGAAGCCCCATTTTGCCACATGCCAGACTTCTTCTGAAACCAAGAACACTATCAAAAGCAATCTGTAGAAATTGGGTGTTCAGGCAGCTCAGTGTGTGTGTGTGTGTGTGTGTGTGTGTGTGTGTGTGTGTGTGAGAGAGAGAGAGAGAGAGAGAGAGAGAGAGAGAGAGAGAGAGAAATCTGTGTGTGGGTGTGTGGGTGTGAGTGGGTGTGTGTGAAATCAACAACCCACTGAGCATGCCTAAGCCTTTGAGTGCACAGGGAAGTAGCTTTTTGGATCCCAGCCAATGCGTTTTGAGAAAGAAACAAGTTGGAAGCCAGATATTTCACCTATGATTCCAAAAGGTGCTTCTTGAAGTTTTGGTCCCATCCATCTGAAGGTCATTCCCCATTAATCTGACTAATTTTGGCACTGGCCAAATAGGATCATGCTTGATGTGTCTGGCCAAATTTGCTAGCTCGGCACAGCACAACACTGCAGGAGCAAAGCCGAGCGAGATTGGTGGGAATAGATTTCTCACCCTCTGCTTCTCAGAACAGCCCCTCCTCCTTCAGGCCAAGCAATAATAATAAAATCAGCAGGCTAAGTGATAACAGAGCTGGCATGAGCACCTGCTAGTTTCTTTTCAGATGAATGCACCAGAAAAAATTTCAGCACCCAGCAGAAGTGACTTTTCAAGCTTAAGGCGTTCGGCAGTGTTATAGCTATCTCCCGAAATTCCCAAATGCCCAAGCATCAAACTATGACACGTTCACATACCAAGAGGCTTCCATTTAACAAATCAGCCTAAACAATCTGTACAGAAATACAAATGCAGCCAAACTCTGGGTCTATTGCAAGCCAATTCTACCCCATCCCTGAACTAATTTTCACATCATCTTGTGGAATGGTATTTTCCTGCATCTTGTGGAATGGTATTTTCTTACTCCTGGTTTTCCACTCCTTTCATCTATAACCATGCTGAACTTTGGGAACCTGTTTTATATACCACTGTGGGTTGTTTTCCTTGGGACTGAGTACAAATACTGCATGATTCGTAACAAAATGAATATACTAACAACACTGTGAAAGGGATACTAGTTTGTATGAAGTTTTTGCCTGTGTGGCAGCTTCCTTGTGTGAAAGCATTCTGGCTGGCACTTGAACAAAGCAGCTCATCTTTAAACTAATTTAGAACAATTTCAGCTTGTTTTTGAGCTGGATGTCTATAGACACTCCAGAACTAGGAGCATTTCCTGTACTAGTTGAATCACACACACACACGGAAAAGAAGCTCAATGAAAACACTACTGAGGCCAAGAAGATGGTTTCTGTTTGTGGTTTCCTTGAAGCCCCAAACCGCACAAGAAAACTGGGGAAAGTTTCCAGCTAATGTGGCCTGTCCTCAAGGGAATTATCCCATTATTTTCTGAAGCTGAAAATTTCTGTTGGGCATTTAATTAAAGTTCCTGCATTTCCCAGCAAGCTGCAACAAACTTTCTGGCTGGCCGAGATGCTTTAAGGTCAACAGGTGTGCTGGATGACCTGCTGAATCATCCTCTAATGCTGAAATTCAGCTTTTTTGACCCAGAACTATTCCCATATCCAATATGGGGGGGGGTGCATCTTAATTTAAGTGAATATATTGTGATTCTATCATTTCTCAATGACCATAAATAATGCCCTTAAGCATCAAACTGAAGTCTCTTATACACACCCTTGCCTCGTTGTCCTGCTTCCTTACTCCGATTTCCCAATGATTCAAAGAGTTGTGGGCACATGAATTGATCTACTGCTGCTAATGTCACAACAACATTCCTGCCTGCCTACAAAGAACAACCTTTCTGTGTTTTAAGTTACTGAAGTTCCTATGGGACATTAGAGGGGTTCTTTCCCAGGTGAGAACGTTATAGCTGTTCAAAGATCTTCTGACTTTCCCTCTCTCTCAGCTTCCAGATAATACCTCTCCTTCCCATATTGGTGAAACAGCCCAAAAGGTGATGAATAAATATGCACAGCCCTATGAGATGCTAGATAGGTAAGGCTCCATTTCTAACTGGCACCATTCCAAGGGTGATATATCCTCTTGTGGCTCCAGAGTGGTTTCCAATCCATGGAAGCATAAAGTAATTACTCTGCAAGCGTTCACACTAATCACAGTTTCTGTAGTTGATGTCTGGCTGAGAATATAGACTCCCCAGTGAGAAAGTGACTCTTGCAAGCTGGCAGAAAAGTGTGCGGAGGGAGGGAGGGAGGCTACACTTGTGGCTTTGAAAACATCTGACGAACTAGGAGCAGGTGCAAGGGACCCATATGCATGAGGTCTCCTTGGCTCAATTTTTCCATAGCAACCAGGCTGTTAAAGAAAAGAGCAGAGCACACATACCCCATATACTTCCCACCCAATCTTTACACAGAGATTGGACTTGAGTCTGGGTGCTGGACAATGAAGGTGAATGGAGCTGCCCCACCAATCTTAGTGTGTGTGCGCGCGCACACACACACACACACACACACACACACACACCCTGCCACCCAGCTGCCACCTGTCTGTCTTTTAACTTACAACCAGTCTATGGGGATGCCACTGGCTGTCACCTTCCTGTTTCTTAGTCTCAATGTTGCCTTTTCAGGGGGAAGGATGGGGGGCACAACTAGAATTAGTTGGCTCTGCCTGTCATTGGTTCTGGCTCCACCTACTGTTGGCCTCCCTAGCAACCTTGATAGGCAGCAGCCACCATCAGCGCCAGGGATTCACAGCCTAGCTCAGCAACATCACAGTCATCTCAACCACAGTTTCCTAAGGAACCAAAATGCCCTAAATTCACAAAGTTATTGTGAAGATACTGCCCCCTCCAATGCAATGCATTCCATCACTACAAGGGAGCAACTTAAACGCTGTTGCTATAGATCAAATATGAGAGGTGCTTCCCCACCACTACTCCACCCCCTATTCTACAAACTCTTGCAAATATTCAGTCCTTATAATTCCCGGAGATGCCATGAAAATAAATGAAAATGTCACTTGATAACAAATGCATTGTGGGGGTTTTTTGAGCTTGATATGCAACACCACAGAATACAAACGATGCAATGATGGTGCCCACAAGAAATAATGATGGCCACCAAGGTAATTAGGCAGATTCACGGTGGATAAGGCGATCAGTGGCTACTACCCAATACCCACAATGACTGTGTTGTTATCTCTACTGCTAGAGACAGCATGCCTCTGAATACCAGTTGCCCAGAATTGCAAATGGGGAAGAGTTCTGTTGTGCTGAGGTTCTGCTTGCAGGCTTCCCATAAGTGTCAGATTGGTCACTGCAAGAACAGGATGCGGGAGAAAGTGGGCCTTTGGCCTGATCCAGCAACCAGGAACTGCTTACGTTCCACATACTTATGTTAAAATGCCCCTAAATATAAATCAAAATAATTCCCAAATATTTTCAAAACACACTCAGGAGACCTGAATCATCATTTTTGGATTACTTGAAGATGAGAGCACTGCCGAACGTGCACAAGAACGTGCACAAACAACTTACAAAAGTAATTAGACTCATGCAATTATAATGCCGTAGGTGGTAGTTCCCTTCCCCCTCCTTTTATCTTTTCATAGTTTGTGCAGAGAGACAAGATCCGTTCTAACCATGAGTAAGGGTGGAGCTTCCTGTCTTGGCAACTACTTGATAGCTGTTTGTTAAACAAAGTGAAGCAGATTTCTCAGAGAGAGAGAGAGAACCACAAGACCCAATGCCGGTCTGATACTGGTTTCCAGAAACCTCAAAGCTAGATTACATGAGAGAGTCAAAGGAACCCTGGAGACGCTAACTGATTTTCTTCCTGAGTAAACAGGTATTGTGCAAGACAAGGCCTGAGACACAGCTTGATTGTGCAGTGCAGAAAAGGTAATTGAGGGACACATAGAGACTTGGTGTATATGGGGGGGGGGGATATGAATGAACGTGCCTTTTTTACCAGCCCTTCTGGACAATCTTATGGGGACCACATACCAGTGATGGGTGGATCCAGATGCAAAAGAGGACGAAACAAAATTTTTACCTCTTACACAGTAGGGCAGTTTCTACACACACCTCTATCCTCCATTCAGACAACCAAGAGGCATTACCGTCCCAGACACCTCAGATAGACAGAAACACTCAGGAGCATATAAAATAGGATGTGGCCTGGAGAGAGTCCTGAGGCCCAGACAGAGGCTTTGGCCCCCAGGGCTTGAGGTTCCCCACCCCTGGTTTAGGGGCATAGGAATTATACATTGGGAAGAGAGAGATATTATTTCCGCAGCCCCTGTAAATGTATTGAATCAATGCATCTCAGTCGGTCAGAACACCCAGCTGCCAAGATTCAATTTTTCTTGTGTACCAATGGACATTTATTTATTTATCATGGCACACATGATTCTTTCCCCCATTTTATTCTCACAAGGGTCATGTGGGGTAGGTTAGGTGGAGAGTGTGAATGACTAGCAAACACTCATTCAGCAGGAGCTTCATGGCAGAGTATTTGAACCCGGATCTCCCTGGTCCTTGTTCAAGCACATGCACCATTTGCACCTCGCTGGCTATTAAAATGAAGAAAGAGCACCCCCAGAACAATGCTCCAATCAGTGGGACTACAGAACCTGTCAGCCCCAGGTCACGTTTCGCTCTCCAAAAGCTACCAAATTGCTGACAGACATGTTTCTGATCTGTACAAAATAAAGAACAATTCCCTTCATGTTTCTTCTCCTTCCAGGGAGTGATCGCTTTAGTTATTTAACCCCTGGCGCCTCCAGTTTTTTTAAAAAATTAATCATCAGGTAGTAGATGATGTGAAAGAGCAGCTGCCCTTAACCCCCATTGTATCCCAACTCCCATCAACCCCAGTCAGCAAGTAAGGGGTGGCTGCCCTGAAGAACTACTACCAGTCAGAGTAGACCATAATACTCTGGTTTAGACTGACATATACTCTGACCTGGTATAAGGCAACTTCCAATGTTCTTATCTGGAAGTGCATACAAGACCAGTACTGGCGGTGGTTGGAGACCATTCTTAATTCTACTTCTTTCACTTGTGGACCTTTGCTGGTAGATATGGAGTCCAGGAGTTAGTTCTACTAATAACTTTTTTATGGGGTAACAAACTTTGACCCTGCTGATGACTACCTGAACCAAAACTCATTGTGTTAATGATACCTGGAAAGGGAAGACTGAAGACTAGAGAAAGGCACGCAAAGCCACACACTTCCAGAACCTGCAGCTTCACATTGCTTTGTGGAATTGATGACCCTGTTGCCTGGCAGAGTAGATGAGGCAGAGGAGACACTTCCGACTCGCACGCTGATTCACAGTGACCTAAGAAGAGTTACTGAAACTCAGGTGGCGCGATAAAATGGCAACAATCAGGGTGCTGTCAAATGCAAGCACAGATCATAAAATGAGAAGCTAAAAGGCAAAGAGGCGTCAAAGTGTGCCGGTGTTAGAGGGCTCTATGGGATATAAAAGCAGCAGAAGTCTTTCTTCTAAATTCAATGAATTATGTCGAGGGTGGGGAGACTGCAACCCTCCAGATATAGAGAGATGGATAGACAGATATTTGCATTAGTGACTAGCCTCTGCAATTTGGGTGTAAGGTACAAACACGTATGAACACAACTTACCAGACTCAAAACACCAGCCATTACAAAGTATAAACAGAAGAATGTAACAATGCACATAATAAAATAATATTAGCAAACTCGTTTATAATTTAAACAATTTAAAACTATCATGGCCTCTATTTTAAAGGCAGCTGCTAGAAGTTTTAATGTCTTTGTTGTCCTTGATCTTCATCTGTATAGTGGAAAATCTAATAATAATCAGCTGAACTTCCTGAAAATATATTATATTCTGGGAGTTGTTGGAATCCAACTTTGATCAGCTCCAGCAAGCATGGGCAATGGTCAGGGATGATGGGAGTTGTAGTCCAGCAACATCTGGAGGGCCAGATGTCAGGTGAGGAGAACCTTTGGCCCTCCAGATGTTGCTTAACTCCCATCTTCCCTGACCATTGGTCATGCTGTTGTAGTTCGGTAACATCTTAAGGGCCAAAAGTTCCCTTCACCTGCATTATGTTGGTAACTGCATTGCACATCATGAATGCAAATCAGTGGCTGTGGGGGGAGTAGAACTTTAATGCAACCTTCCCCAACCTACTGCTGCTCTCTCATCACTGGCCATGCTAGCTGGGGCTGAAGGGAGATGGGAGTCCAACAACATAGGTAGGGAAATCCCTGCCCTAGGCACTATTACTGAAAATACCCTGTCCTAAGTCAAATGAACTTTGATGGCTGCCAGATACAGAGCAACAAAGATACAAGCAAAATTATATAAAATAATAAACCTACTTAAGTTCTATCTTCTTGGCTTGTCTGGAAGTAGCCAAAATTTAGGCATATTATGAAGTATCAGTGTGTAAGAAGCTGAGACTTACTCTAACAAATGTGTATGGGGATATATATTCTGTGGGCTGCTTTAAAAAAATATTTAGTCTGGTACAGACTGACAGGCATAAACAAGATGGCTCGGTTTAAGCCCAGAAGCATTGCAGAAGGAAGATTTAATTGCATTCTGACTGTATATATTTAAAGAAAGAAAAAGCTACCTCTGTCTAAACAATCCATTCTAGGTAATGCTTAACTTCAGTCTAGGAGTATTTTATTTTATTTTTTAAACTAGGTTTTGTGGTTCAGGTGGCAGGGATCCAGACTCCTAGAGCAAAGGCATCTCTGTCTCGTGTCTCCCAAGTGGAAATATTTCACTCTGTCATTTTGAGATGCCTATTTGCTTTCCAGGTCCTGCTCTCCCCAATGTTGTCTTCTGGCTGCCACTTTGTCGCTCCACAACGGACCCATGGGGAAATGTCGTGCAAGCCGCAATCTGGGGGAACTTCAGGGGGGAAATGGGGTTTGAAACATGGCTTTGCAAAAAATAGCCAAATGTTCCTTGAAGAGAGCCAGTGGGCTAAGAATACTGCACACAGTTGTGGCCCATCTTTCCCCACATGAAATCTGGAGGGGGGAAAGGGAAAAGTTCGGGAAACAGCTTGGGGGAGACTGAAAAGACTAGGAAACTCCAGTATGGCCAAGTTCTAAGATCAAGAAGGAAGCAGAGAAGCGGTACATAGAACTGTGTAATGATAAAAGTTTAAAGAGGTATCTGCCCTCAAGTCTTTACTCCTACACCACTGCTTGAATTGCAGAACATATTACCAGCAGTGTTGCCATCAGTTAAAGGGATCAGATAGACGGTAAGCCAACAATGCTAAGCTACAAGAATCAAAAGCCTGGCATTTGTAGGACAGACCAAAGCTCAGAGGTAGAGCTTCTGCTTTGCATTCAAAAGGTTTGATCTCAAGACATTACCAGGTAGGGCTGGGAGAGTTTACTATCTTGAAACCCTAGAGAGCTGCTGCCATTTAGTGTTGACAATATTGAGCTAGACAGGCCAATCATCTGACTTGGTTCCTATGTTCTATGCTGGTTCAATGCAACTTCCTGAGTTCCATCTCTGGCCAACTGTTCTCAACAGATGGCCAGTGTTTGGTGGTAGAAGGGAGAAAGAGGTCCTGAGCAGTGCTAGTTCCTGAAGAGGCTCTGTCTGACTCTCGCTCTCTCTCACTTTCAGACCCCCTAATCTCGTTTCCCTTGTAGAATACCCTCTGTGAAGTGTGCACAATGAAGCAGAATTCAAATGCTTTCCTGTGGGAGGAAAAAAAATCACAGCTGTGGTTCCGAATTCCCAAACCTGGAGCTTTATAGTTGCACCCAAACATTTTGTTTCTTTTCCTTTGCAAAGATCTGGCTGGGTTTCAGTGTGGTGGAACTTAAACTGACAATAGAAGAATTGCACATATTATATATATAAATGACAAATGAGCCTATTGCTACCTAACAGTTTGTACCTCCTGCTATCCCTTTAGCAAAACAACAAGAACAACGAAACAGGTCCTACAAGCTTGGCTCAAAATAACAAAATGCCTTTTATTTTTTCTGGTTTTCCCTCTTCAGAATGTGCTATATGTGATTTGAGCTATTCTTAAAAAGGTTATGGCATTACCAATAATAAAGAGAACTTCACATTTTCTGGCACACTCCTGTGGTGCTATCTGTGTCACTATTGGCAAAAAAAAAAAAAAATCAACAGACACGTTTGAGAAGCTATAGCAAACAATGAGTTCAGCTTATGAATTTCTGCCCACTGCCCAGCAGTTTAAAGGCCCAAACCTTTCAGACAATGTCAACAAACCTATTGGTGGGCAGTTCTGGGAGAAGAGAACCAGCTGTTCCTCTGCAGGGCTGCAGAATACGGTGCAATCACAACTAATGAAATGAGATTCCCAGCAACTGGTTTTAAGAGGCATACCGCCTCCCAACAGAGATTTCATTTAGGGCAAGACCAGATTTTTCAAAGGTTGTCTGAACCAGTCCCAGAAATGGGTGAATGTAGCAAGGAGCAACAGTATAAGAAGCTGAGCCATGGCAAACTCAGATGAGAAAGCAAAACCCAGAAATAAACTAATAATAATATTTATTTCATTAATGGTGACTTCATTGTCATTTTTAAAGAACCATTAATAGCTTGCATGCTCCTCCATCTGCTGAATTTTATTTTAAGGCCTAAAAAAGTTCACCTGTGAAACAGATCACATGGCAGCAGCCTGCAGTATGCTGGGTGTTGACGCTTTCTTCAAGGCCATGGTTAATATATAGTATCTGCAAACGGGGGCTATTTACCAGCCTGCTAAGACTGCTGTGTGTTAGTTAGGGCTGAGACCTTTGTTTCTGACAGAACTGCCGTACCTTTAAACAATGCACAATAGGAAGAAAATCAAAATGCACTGCTATTGTACCCTTCAAATTTCTGGTTGTCACTCCAAAGGACAACAACTCAATTTTGCTGTATGCTGTATGTCTGTCTCTAATACAGTGGCTCCCAAACTCAACACCACCACCATGGACCACTTGAACATTGCTGACGGCTGCTCCCCCCTCAGCAATTGGGGTGTGGGTGGCTTACCACTTATCCCTGATTCCACTATTCTGAATCAGTGCCCCCTTCCCCCCAAGTTCTTTTCCCTCACAGGTGTTCCAAACATAGGTAAACACACCTTTGGGGCACCTTCTGAAAAAAGGGGGCAATTGAAGCACAGGCATGGAATGGGCCACACACACACACACACACACACACACACACACACTGCACTACTATGTTCGAAATCTCTGCTCAAAAGAAGCTGATTTTCTGAAATGGCATCAGAGAACCAAACTGCTACCCATCTTTGTGCATAACAAGTAAGCTTACTGCGTACAAATAAATAAACATGATCTTCTCCAATTGCCACCTTTAAACAAAATTGTGCTAGGGTTATAATTTTAACTTTTGGTTTCTCTTATGGTTCAGACACATCTTCACAATGGGAAAACCGCAACTTTGGAACTTTGGTGTGTTGCTCTATCTATATATTAAGCAGAAGTCAGATTCGGTTTACAGTTCCGAGAAGCTGAATGCCAGACATAAACAGCTTTTCTCCTTGATGTTACTCCCAGACACCCACAGGATTGACCAAGCTAAATAATTCCGGAGAGGATTTGCGGGAATTAAACCCACCCAGCCCACTCAGATCCGATAGCATCCTTGCTCACAACAGCATGATAAACACACAGCTCATTCTGGGATAGATGGGCAGCTGGGAGCCAGCATAACATAAATGAGAAATGAGTTTCTCCCAGTCCTACCTGGAGATAACTGGGGTTTGAACCTGGGAACTTTTGCATGCAAAGTAGATGTTCCACCACTGAGCTACAATCCACCTGGCAGTGTGGAGTGCAACTGTTCAGTCATGCTCTCTTCCAGTATATTCCACCCCTGCCCTCTTTGCAAAATACTCTAGCCCCCTTCCCCTACAGTTCCTTTCCCTGTGGTCAGTCAAGAGTTTAGGGCCACTGAGGAGGCTCAGTTCTCATTGGGATGCTTGGGGTGTGTCTCCCCCTTATTTTGTTGAACTTCTGCATAACTTTCGGTTACCCCAAGCCTTCTGTCACTTCCCCCTTGTATCTGGAAGGTGATATCCTTGACTTCTGAAGGACCAGCACTTAAAAGACTTGAGGTCCCCATTATTAATTTTATGTATTTCTTACCTTCCAGAAATATAGAACCATCAACTTGTTGGTTGAGGTTCAAGGAAGTCCCAGGTTCAATCCCCAGCATCTCTCTTCCTCCCCCTCTTCTTGTGATCCTGACCAGTGTCAAAATATGGACAGTGAAGTACAGTGGTTAGCGTGCCAGACTAGAGCCATGAAAACCTTGATTCAAATCCTCACTCAGTCATGAAATGCACTGGGGGACCTTGGGCCAGTAACTCTCTCTTTCATGTCAAAAGGTTGTTGAGCTATGTCTGTGGAAGGTGATAAATAATAAGGTGTACGTTCTTTGGGGCAAGGACTTATCTACCTTTGCACATGTGACTCTGCAAAATGCCATATGCAGGTATTGTGCTACAGAAAACAACAGTGTTACAACAACAACAGAAATCTGCTGTCTTGCTTGTCATTGAAGTTTGTCCCTTCTCATTTGGCAAAGTCTTTTGCTCTCCCTGCAGAAACTATAATCTATGCTGTTTGGGGAGGGGGAGGATGAATCTTTGTCTCTAATTGTTCTGGTTCCCCCTCTATCCTTTCAAACAAACAAACAAACAAACAAACAAACTTCTATCCAACACAGCTAAATGCTGGAGAACAGCCAGTCACTGCAACTACTTGGAAGGAGGTCAAAGGTACCAAGGCAAAAAAATGCCCCCATTTCCTCTGGCAATTTTCTTTGGCAAATGTTGTGTGGGAACTGCTTGAACGGGACGGATGATGGTGAAGTTTTTGTGGGGCAGGGGAACAAGGGGGAAAGGACGGAGACTGAGATATAAGCAAGTATGTGCTTAGAGTTATGAAGAATCTAGGAGAAATCCTCAAGCAAAAACCAAAACCAAACCCCTGAAACAAATCCTTTGCACAAATGCTTGCATCCCATGGATTCCACCCCAACACACACTTGTTTTCACATTCTGTTCAACTGCATCTCTATCTCCTGCCTTTCCTTAACTGTATAGGATGCTGTTCTCACCTTGTCCCAAAGAATTAGAACAGGACAGGTAAGGACACAGCCAGAGTGTTTGAAAAGGCTCTAGACCAAGTCATGGCATATGACCTGCATGCAGAAGATCCTTGGTTCAGTTTCGACCATCTAAAGGTAGGACACGGGGGGGTGTGCTCTGCTTGAAACCCTGGAGAATCATAGCCAGGCAACGCATACAATTTTGAGCTAGGCGGACCCAAGTTCCTCCACAAGTTGTCATTGCACTCTCTGCCAACGTGAGCACTGTTATCCTGAGCTCACCAGTAAAAAAAGTAATAATCCGAAAGGCCTCTTGCTCCTGTATGAGACCACCTGCGTATTGAGACCTGTGGAGGAGGTCTTGAGTTCCGCCCTCTCCTGTTGGAAATGAGGCTGGTAGGCAAAATACAACACAGCAGAAACTAAAAAGGGAGAGGGAGAAAGAAGAGATAGGAATTAAGAGCGGAGCAATATGTGAGTGCTTCAGTTCCATGTATCTACTTAGGCATAGTTACAGGCCAAGTCAGAGGCTCATGCCAAAGGCACACATCTTTTCCTATCCTCTTTCCAGGTGAGTAAGATGCATTTATCAAAGTTCAATGACACATTCAATGACACATTCCAGCTGGGCAAAAACATTCAGGAAGGGTGAGAAACAGGGAAAGTGAGGGGTGTGGCCTGGGGAGAGAGTGCCAAGGGCCAAATAGAAGCCTGGAGAGCCACATCTGGCTCCTGAGCCTGAGATTCCCCAACTCTTCTTGAATTATTTTTTGGGAGCCAGTAGAAAAACAGCACATTGCTTTTAACTGATTTCACTACTGCATTTTCTATTGTTGTAACCCATCCTGGGACCTTAAGGTGAAAATGCAATACTGAAATCAGTTAAAAGCAATGTGCAAATCTTTATTTAAAAACAGCAAAATGCAACACTATGTTTTTTCCTCATACAACCAGCAACACAGTTTCAATTCTGCATCGTAATTTATTGAAAATAAATTAGAGTACTCAGCAAAGTTACTAAACCTCAGTTAATTGTCTGCAAAAAACATACCATAGCCTTTTAAACCGCTGAACTTGGATCAGGATTGATCCATGAATAGCTAATTGAGTAAAATTTTAATTACCTCCTTCTGAGTTCTTGCACTCCAAACTCTGGATGGTTTCTGTAAGATGGTTATTCTCGGAAACCTAAAAAGCACACAGACCAAGGCACTTTGCTCTAATTTGGGGGTGGGAGTGAAAAAGCACACACGCACACCCCAGGCTGAGAACTTCCTGTCTTGAATCCTTATCTCTGAAGCACCAGGTCCCTCCTGTCTTACAAGTAAACTTAAAAATTGCTACACATCCAACTCCCACCAGCTGAGAATCTCATTTTAATTTCAAAACCAAGATAAAAAGGGGAAATATTCCCCTTTGTGGCTCTCAGCAACACCAGCTCAAGCAAGAGGGCTGTCTTTGTCCTCAGATAACCATGAACCTCCTAATGAATTTCAGTCTGCAAAACTTCAGAATGTCATCAGGGCACTTTGCCACCACCTTTCTCCTTTTACCACGTCATTGTGGTTGCTGCTTTCACAATTATCATTACATTTATGTCGTTGTCGTCCCCCTCTCAACAAGCTTGTAGTGGCACATATGGTCTTCCCACCCACTGGCCCCGCCATTTTATCCTTCCAACAAACTTGTAAAGGTAGGCTAGTCCAGGAGGTGGTAAAAGAATAAGGCCAGAAATACCCGAGAAAAGTTATTGAATGCTTTAGCACAGGGCTGAGGGATTTCAGGCCGATAGCCACATTTCCTTCAGGGCAATATTCCGAGCACCGGATGCTAGCAGTGGCTGAGGCCAGAGGCAAATGCAGGCTGAGCAGCTAATATAAAGGTTATCTTTGCACAGGAGGAAAGTTTCTACCTACACACACATCTCTAATCCTCCATTCTGGTAAACAAGAAGCATTATCAGAGTTCAAGGGCACATCCCAGCCAAGCAAAAATACTCCTGGAGTGTGTGCAGCAGAGCCAGTGAGGTGTGTGGCCTGGGGAAGACAGTGGGGTGGTGGCTTGGGAGAGACTTGAAGACCAGACAGAGAGCCCTGCAGGATCATATTTGGTCCCCCCAAGCCTGAGGATCTCCTCCTCTGCTTTATCACTTTTCCTTTCCATCAGCTTACCCCACATTGCAATCAGCAAGGGTGGGGAGGGTGGCGCAAAAAAAAAAGTCCTCTTGAATATATTCCTAATTAATCCCAAAGACTAAACAGGCCAGCAAGTTTATTGCAAACTTATCTTGTTGTTGCAAAAACAATGAGGTAAAAATACCAAAAGTAACCTTAAAGCACCAATGATTTTGCTGTTTGATTTGAACCTAGTGTGTCAGTTCAGTTTTAAACTGGCAAATAGAGAACTAAAATGCAGGAAAAGGATGATGACGATGGAGAGATAAAGGGATAGCTAAACCTAGTGCTACCAATGCTGCAATAGAGGGCTGGTTCTCTGTTTAAACCTAATTCCCGAAGACGAATGATTATGTAATATTCTGCCTTTGAAAAAGCAGCAACAAATTCAGAACATTTGTATTTCAGCAAAAATAAAGCAAAATTAAATCACTGAAAGGGACAGGCAGGCAGAGAGAGTCTGAAGATATGAACCAAATGTCTCAGAAACCAGAAGTGAAATGTAAAATTTGGGGTGATGGCCTGGCTCCCAGGCATTTGATTCCTGGGATTGGCAGTGACACACACAACATTTGGTAAAGGGAGGGATCCAGTGAGGGACACAATGTTCCACAGGAAAACCCGAACTTGACAAAAGCAGCACACCCAAGGGAGGAACTATAGCCAAATCAGCTGGACTTTTATTAGTTACGAAAATAGCAAGCTATTCCGCAAATGCATGTCCAGTTCACACACATGCAAAGTATTTCACATACTATGGTCTGAAGACACAAAAAATATTGGGAGTTCCACGGTGGCTCACCATGAGGGGGGAAATGGTGAGGCAATCTGTTCTATTGGGAATGTTTTGTAGCCAAAACACCATGAGGGAGGCATCATGCCCCTAGGTTTGTAGAAGTGCAAAAAATGTTGGGGGTGGAATGCTAAGGAGGCAAAAACAATTAACCCCAAATAACCAAATGAGGAGTCTCCTCATCTTTGGTTTCCAGCAACTGGTATTCATGGAGACAGAGCACAGATATTGTCGCTAGCTGCCACTGACAGTTGATGGATTAACAATATTCATTTCAAATAATCTTTGCAGACAAGACCTTCCTAATGGACTGTGGTAATCATTACAGTTCAATCAGAATTACATAGGAGTGACGTGGTACCTAGAAGGTTTGATGCACCAGTTCTGAATTCTGTACACCACACTGCTTTCACATAGAAGACTGTTTAAAGAGCCTTAAAGATAAGCAGAACAGGGAGAACCCTTTGCATTGTCAACTCAATTATGATAGATCGAGATGCCTGATTCCCATTATGTCCTAATGGAAGAACTGCAAGTGGGGAATCTCCACACACAGAAGAGAAGGCTGTCTCTGTGCACCCTAATGCATCTTTCTAGAATTTGTCTTCCGAATAATATCAACGTCTTCCATGCTTGAGAAACCTGAAAGTGTAGGCTGAAGGAAATCAGAGTTGCTTAAATACCAGGACTCAGGTAGAGAAATGGATTTAAGGCAAATTTGAGGGACAGAGAGCCTTCTGCCTGCTGTTTGGGGGAGGGGGGAAATCATGTTAGCATCCATTGAGAATTAAAAACATCTGCTTTCTCAACTACTCTGTGAGGCATCACCAGACAAATGCTTTTTTTGCTGCCAATCTTGAGTGGGAAGGGGAGAGGGAGCTGCTCCAGAAAAGAAAGAGACAGACCGAAGTACCAGAGTCATTGTAGAAGATTATTTTTATTCTAAAGCATGGACTTTAGGGTTTGTCAAATCCACTTGTGCTTGTTCTCTGTGGGTTGTTTTTGTTGTTGTTTTTTTACTAGAACCCAGGATTTATCATCTATCCTGGGATAGCTCACTTTGTAAAATGAGACTCTTAATCTCCAAGTTGTGGGTTTGACCCCCACATTGGGCAAAAGATTCATGTATTGCAAGAGCTTGGACTAGGTGGCCCTCAGGGTCCCTTCCAACAATTCTATATGATTCTATGACCAGCATAAGGTGCTAAATAATAAAATTATTATAATTAAAGAACCAGGCACCAATGAAAACATTTTAAGTCTAAGAATTTATTGGCAGTGCTGACACTGACCTTAGCTTACACAGAAGTCTGTTCCTGGTAAGCATTATTCATCTCAGCAGCTTATTTTAGGTGAGGAAAGCCATTTTAGCTGTTGCTACTGTTAAGCAACGGGGGAAGCGAGTGGCGCTGTGGTCTAAAGCACAGAGCCCAGGGCTTGCCGATCAGAAGGTCGGTGGTTCGAATCCCCGCGACGGGGTGAGCTCCCGTTGCTCAGTCTCTGCTCCTGCCAACCTAGCAGTTCAAAAGCACGTCAAAGTGCAAATAGATAAATAGGTACCACTCTAGCGGGAAGGTAAACGGTGTTTCTGTGCGCTGCTCTGGTTCACCAGAAGCGGCTTAGTCATGCTGGCCACATGACCCGGAAGTTGTACACCGGCTCCCTCGGCCAATAAAGCGAGATGAGCGCTGCAACCCCAGTCTCGTCCGTGACGGGACCTATCGGTTAGGGGGTACCTTTACCTTTACTTTTTTACTGTTAAGCAACTGGGAGCCAGAAACCCATGAAGATCTACTCCAAATCATCCAGAGATCCACCAGTAAACAGATCCTGATCTACCTTCCACCCACAAATTCACAAGGCCCTCGTATCCTGTGAGTAATGATATTGTTTCCGAAGCTTCCTCAGAGCTCCAGGGATAAAGCCAGTCAGCCAATTACTGTCTTATATGTCCAAAGCCTCTTGCACTGCCTTTAGGAATAAGCATCATGTGCTCTATGCACAAGCCATCACGTTCAGGAGGGAGGGCTGTACGCTGCGGAGGGGAGGGAAAACAGTGTTTGTTCATCCACTACAAGGTTCAGTGCATTTTATTCAAGAAACTTTTGCCAAAAATAAAATATCACAGTGGGTAGATTATAAATGATGACTTGCACTAAACATCACTTTACGAGGGAGATTTCTCAGCAAGGTGCAATGCTGTTGCTTCAGTATGCTGTTCCTGCCTTATACCAGGTGAAATTATTGGGAGTCGCTCGTTAAACATGACTGCTTTCTGATCCGTCTCGCCAGACAACAGTGGTTCCCCACCCATACTACATGTAAAGCACATGCTCTTTCCCACTAGCTATAGCAAATCAGGCAGCAGCAGAGGGGAGATGGGAATTCAAGGCCATTCCAGCTGCTCATCTTAGACTGTACCAAATTTGGCTCCTTCTCACCATGAATGCTTTTTCATTCCAACTGGTCATTATAAAAACTCTCTAATGAAGAACTAGTGCCTGTTTGCTTAGCTCCTCCTCCTGACCAATTCCTTTCCTCTTGTGTTGTGTTTTTTAGACAGTAAGCTTGAGGGCCATGATAACTGTAAGCCACTCTGGGATACTTTTTCCATCTGAAGATTGGGGTTAGAATGCTTTAAACAAACAATCCTGAGCTATGTTTTCATTTTATTTTATTTCTGAATCTACTAAACACTACTCTACAAAGTTTCTCTAAGGTGTTTTGGCCTCATATAAGCCAAATGGCAGAATCAGGAAGTTGTTGGTATTCTGGGAGGCCTCTGAAAAATAGCATGATTCCCTGCATCATTATCAATTGTTATAATTATTATTCTTAGTGTAGATTTTGCAATATAAAGCAAACAGATCCCCAACCACCATGCTTTGCATCAGTAACAGCTTGATATTGAAAATAAGAAGTAGTGGAAAACAATAAAGCCGCATGCTCCTACTCAATGAAATGTATACGTTTTCACTTCAAGGAGGTGTCATTTTAATAATAAATAATATAAATGCAAAAAAGGGACATGTCTGATGAGATGGATGTAGTGGCAGCAGCAGCAGCAGGGGAGGCTAGAGGTAGAAACTGGGCCACAGCTTTCAGCTCTTGTGTAACATGATGGATATTAAGCCTAAAGGGGGAGAACTGGGTGAGTGCTATTTCAATGCAGCGTGACTGAGCAGCCACATGGATTCTGTCTGCTACAGCTCTATTAATAGGATAAAACTTAGACCAGAGAGAGGGGAGGGCTGGCTGGCTGTACACACTGCTTGCCTCAAGAGGGAACAGCACTTTCAGAATGGACCCAGCTCTCATTTCCGGAACAAGCATTTGGGGATGCTCCACACCAGCACAGTCAAAACAAATTGTGACACAAATACACCCATATGTGTTCTCCTACAACAACATGGGATAGGGTATAGCGTAGGGCAGGAATGAACCTGTACTCACTAGACGGTGGGAGGGGGATGAGTATTACCTATACAGTATATATTTTGGAAATTTGTTTGTTCTCTTAAAATATTGTAACCAAAGTTTGCATGACGGTTCCCAAGATCAATGGTTTTTGTCTATGGCCACGTCCTTGCCATATATTTAAAGGACTATTATGTCACCTTAACCAGTTGTGGCTTCCCCCAAAGAATCCTGGGAAAGGTAGTTTGCTAAGGGTGCTGAAAGTTGTTAGAAGACCCCTATTCCCCTCACAGCGCTACAATTCCCAAAGTTCCCTGGGAAGAGGGGTTGATTGCTAAACCAGTTTGCTTGGGGTGGGAAGCCATAACTGTTTAAGTAGTTTATGTGGTTTAAGGATATGGTGCAGATGTGGTTTGTGTTTGAATATACCGTAATTGAACGCCAGTTTGAATCAAGATACTGTACTGAACTAAACCTGTGGTGAGGAGGCCTGCTGTCTGTGTGTGTGGAGAGCGAGCGCACGCTACATTTGCATCTCTCTCTTCTCTCTCTCTCTCTCTCTCTCTCTCACACACACACACACACACACACACACACAGACAGACAGACAGACACAGACAATCTTTCAGGACAAAATTGAGAGGTTAAAGCAGAGAAAGAAAATGGTCCCACTTAACCCAAAGATTGCTAAAGCTGCTGGTATTCCTTCAACCACATCAAAGACTTATTCTTTACAAGGAACCTGGCCCAATCTAGGGCTCAGCCCCGTGAAAGGCCATTTTTACTTCTCCCTGGGGCCTCCTCCTTTCACCTCTTCCTCCATCCACCCCATCTCATGCCACAATCTCTCTCACACCTTACAATGGGTTTGTTATTTTCTTATTTTAATCAGTTCATAGCTCCTTACTCCTATAAAGATGGTTGAGCAAATAAATAAAATTTCTCAGGCTCTGCTTTGTAGGTAAAAGGAGTGAGAGACTTCCGTTTGGTTCCCCCTCCCCAATTTGGTGGTAACCTTGTTGACATGAATAGACTGTCTGTTCCTAGGCTTGCTCAAGGGGCTGAAGCTTTTTATGATGGAAACCAGATTCCACTTGACCTCGTAGAGCCGTATGAAGTTTCCACCATTACCCTTAATTATAAGCTTTATTTGGGCTCCAATGTAGGAGCGTGATTTAGGCTGGTTTGTTGGTTGGGGGATGGGTGGGCTCCCTCATGTTTCAGATCACAACCAATTGTTGCTTCGCAGCAATTTAATCCCCAATGCAACCAAAAGCAAGACTTTGAAGTGTGCAGTGGCTCTTCAAACCACAATCTGAAATGGGGTTTCCAGCTCTAAAGGTAGGCTTCAGAGTCAGCTGCTGCCATGTCCTGCCCTAGCTTGTACTAGGAATAGTTGCTTCTGGTTTACTGTGATTGCTAATCTTTCCCTGGCAATATTCAGCGTCCTCTACAGCAGGTATGGGAAACCTGTGACCCTCTAGATCTCATTGGGTTCCAACTCCAGCCAGCATAGCCAATGGTCAGGAAAAATACCCACCTCCACCTCCAGCTGCGACGTAGTTGTACACAGCAGAAGCACTCAGAGTCTCTGCCATTCCTTCCAGTTCCAACCTTGAGAAGGAAGTTGCAGCTTGTCCTTTTCACGCTGCACTTCTGACGTACTTGGAATTGGGGATGAGATGTAGGGGTCCATCCCGATGTGCTTCACTTTGAGGCAAAGTCCGAGGCAAAACCTCTGTCCTTTGGAGTATGGTTTTGGCCACTGAAAGATTTACTGCTTTAATAGTATTAGTAGTTGTGCTGTTCTATGTGGCTTGTTTATTGCACATGTTAATTATGGGTGTTTATTTTAATGTTTTGATGGAATTACTTTATTGTGTACTTTTATTGCTTATTTTAATTATGAGTATTTTTTAAATTAGTTTTATACTTGTAAACTGCTTAGAAACCACCTGCTTAGAAACTACCCGGGCAACCAAGTGGTATATATATGAAAGGAAGAAGAAGAGCAGAAAGGGGCTAAGAAATTTTGTGTAACCCAATGATAATCCATACCTGATTATAACCTCTCTCTCTTTCTTCTTTTAAAAGGTAGACTCTAACCTGGATACTGCACCAGATCTGATTAATTTGTAAACTGTAAGCAGCACAGTATTTGTAAATGTTACAGCCTTGGGATTTAGTGTCCTGGGTGGTTTTTGCTTTTTTAAAATTTTTCCTGAACATCACAGGGATCTATAGACAGGGCTGTGGTGTAAAAATCTCAAAAATTAAATTGTGTATGTGTGTACATGGGGTTTTTATACTCTCTCTGTTGCTTGAATTTGGGGGCTTATGTTTGTTAATGATGCAGCAATTGAGGGAATATGGAACTTGTTCCAAGCACCTTTAGATGCTCTAGAAATCTTGGTAGTGACAATGTTTAAAAGTAGCACAGCCTTACCCCTTTCATAATGAGGTTTCTCCTCTCAACCCTTCCAAACTATCTCATTCAATTCCTGCAAAGTTTACTCAAATCCAACTTTGATTGCATTGCATACTACAAACTGGTGTCCAGATCGTCTTAGAATCCACCTTTAAAAAAAACATTAAAAGTTTGGAGACCTAATTTGTGTGGAAGCAAACTTTCAAAACACATACGCATATAGAAGCAATGTGTTGTAGCCAACTAAGTCCTATTCAAAGTAAACCCGCTGAAGTTCATGGACCTAAATTAGTCATGTCTGTTGTTTTCAATGGGTCTGAGTAGGATTAGCAAACCAGACCAGGGTCTGCAAAAGCATTAGCTTTCACTGACCAGCTAAACATTAGCTTTCACTGACCAGGATGGGAAACTGAAAACCAGTTCCCTTCTATCAGCTTGATAGCTGCTTCCATTTGAAGTTCCAAAACCACTAGACCTCTCTCCACCAACTTGCTGCCTCCAAGTTTGAGAAGGCTTTGGGCAAAGTGCCCTCTGATGGCTTCCCTCCTCTGCTAGTAGCCCTCTTCCCCAAATGATAGGCCCTGGCACGCATACCTGGTGCTGCTGGCAGTGGCAGTAAGTGTTGAGCAACTGGACATTTTAATTTTGACAAGGCGCTTGATGTAATGTTGCTCCAGAATATTGTGGAAAATTGAAATAGCAGATTGTCCTTGCAGTGCTAGGCTTGGTCTTTAAACAAAATAATAATAAAAGAGCCATTAAGGCAAACTGTGGTGGTGGGCCCTGTCAGAGTCCAGAGGCCCCAGTAATTGCCCAGGGATGCCTGGTGCCACCACCAGACCCGCACCATTCAAAAGCCCATTGTGACTAATAGATATTGGCATACCAAATCTAAGTTCTGCAAAGGTGCCTCACGAAAGGCAGCCCCTGCCCTCTGCAACACCAGATCTCTCTAAAACAGAAAACAGCATCCAGAAAGTGGCCATATGACATCAAGAGAAGCAGCTCAGGCAGAAATGAGTTGAAAGCTAAGACTATAAGAGCTGAGAGGGCTGTGAATGAGGATATTTTGTAGAGGAAAGAAAATACCAACCACTATATTCATGCTTAATTTGTATTTTATAAACTATCCCTCACTTCTTCCTTGTACATTCCTTTGTGGGAAGTGCTGTATCAAATGAATGTTTACTGCATTTGCTACAGCTGAGGAATAATGTGTGTCTCATAAATCACATAAGACTGAGGAATCCAATGACTCCAATAACTTTCACATAATCTGTAATTTGAACAATGCATTTAATTCTAAAGTAGGGAGTTTTTGTACAGAGCCTTCTAGGGCTGCAGCAGGTAGATCATGTTTAGGATCCTGCTGCACCAAGTTGGAATGGACATCATAGGTCATTTAGACTTTAATCCTATTTAGAAGTGGCCAACATGGTGCCTTCTAGATGTTTTGGACTACAACTCCCACCAATGTTGACCATTAGCCATTCTGATTAAGGCTGATGGGAATCGTAGTCCACAACATCTTGGGGGCACTATATTGGCTATCCCTGCTTTAATCCTAAAAGCTCTTACCTGGGAGTAAGTACAAATGAGACCTGCTTCTGAGTAGACATGCATACGGCAGTTATATTATTAAAACAGTAGAAGTCCAGAATTTAAGGGCACATCTAGATGATAGATTTAGCATAGAAATGGCTGAATGGGGCATGTCCCCATGAAAATCAGCTAACTCGCTATCACGCCTTCCTAAACTCCTAATTTTATTGTACCATTAATTGAAGACAAAATGTCTGTGTGTTTTATTTAGGCATGTCTATATCACCCAAACAACTGTGCTCTCTGCGTAGCTTACAATTTAAAAGTCAATGAAATACAAATGCAATTCGACAGTACTAAAGGCTATCAATATATACAAGCAACACCAGCACAAAATTAATAAAAAGTAGCACTGAACCATATAACAGCATAAGATCAATAAGTAGCGCTGGAGGGGGGGTGTGGAAATCACACAAACAAAAGGAAGACAAAACTGTTCCAAGACCTAAATGTATAGAATTAAAAAGCTTGGGAGAAGAGAAGCATCTTCTTCACCTGACACCAAAAAAGCTTCCAGCATGGACACCAAGTGAGCCACACTGGGGAAAGCATTCTGTAAGTGCAGCACCATCACCCTGAAGGCCCTCTAACTGGGGAGGCTGAGGATTGGCTCTTTCTCCATGCAAAACATTTGCTCTACTTCCACTGAGCTAAAGAAGCCCTAATTAGAATGGAGCCTCATGGATTACACTGCCCAAATAGTTTCCTGCCAAGTCAATACAGACCAACCAGTGCTAGCCAGACCGCTCTGGGCTGCAGGGATGGAAATGCCAAACCACAGGTCATATGCTGCAGTTAAAACTGTGTGGCAGAAGCATTCTTAAACAATATCTGACAAACTCTACTTTAAATCCTCCTGAGATGTAGATCCTGCATTTTGCTTAGACCAAAAAAAGGTCTACCACTCAGCAATTCTGCCCACAAGGAACCTTTATCTTTCTTCCTTGCTGAACTCATTTTCTTCTCATTTTCTCTTTAGAAAACTTTATTTTTCTCCCTCTTCTTTATGAAAGCATTTCTAAATGTACAGAATATCTGGGGGGAAATTCTTAGATATACAAAACTTTTTATCACAACCCCTAGCATTCACCATACACACACATTACTATTGCTTCCTTAAAACGGAGCCCTACCATTTATCGGTCCTATCTCATTAAATCTCCCCACCCTTGACAAGCCTCTCTAGTTTGTTTCCATTCTTTCTAAAACAAACTAACAAAAAAACCTAAACGATCAACCAAAACAGGACAGGCACTGTACCTGATATGCAACTTAGAGGTGCCCTCACCTTTGTACTGGTAACTATCATATTGCTATAGGAAATTTTATTTATCTATTTTCCATTTTCTGCCTTGTTCCCATGGGGCTGGGAGATTTTTTGCTTCTCGAAACTTTGCAAACATGGCTGGTCTGTGCCTCCTCCAAGTTCCGCTACGCATCTTTGAAATGAAAAAGTGTGCAGATGCAAAACACCAAGATGAAACAGATGTTGGAAAGCAAATTCTCTGCATGTGATTTAAAAGCTTCGCACTAGTTGGTCCAAGTAAGGTTAGCTGCTCATTTACAGTATGATGCCCAGCATCTTCTAAGTCAGTGTTCTTCAACTTTGGGTCCCCAGATGAGGGTGGACTACAACTCCCATGGCCCTTGACAATTGAGGCTGAAATGTTTGTGGATGATGGGATTTGTAGTCCCACATCTGGGGACACAAGGTTAAAGAACACTGTTTATGCAGCACTTATGATAACTCAAAAAGGGGGGGGGGTTTAAACTTCAAGCTCAGCATGCAACTCCAAGCAAAGGAGGCTGTCCTCAACTCACCCTCTAGCGACCAACTAATCAAGCACATTTGATAGGGAACACCAGGCACCAGGAAGAGTTTTCAGCACCGCAGGGTGAGATGAGGTGAGGGCAGCCTGTTCACTTGCCTGGCTTTTCTGCTCTTAACTCTGGATTTCCCTGCAATAGTTGCTGGCGGTACTGGATTACCAAGCATTCTACCCACTCTCTCTCTCTGCTGTTGTTGTCCCCCTTGTTTGTTTGGGGTTTCCTTTCAATTGTAAGAAAGGCATAAAAGAACCACTTATAAAGCTGGGGAGCATAAAAGCCATCATGGAGAGTCAGGAGGAGGAGGTGAGGGACAGGACAGACTCTCCAGGGTTATTTGCAAGTCGCCAGGCACTGAAAGGACTTATTACTCCCCAAGCAGCAAACAAAAAAAATGCAAAGCAGACTAGGTGAAAAACAGGGAAGCCAGGTTGATTCTTCCTCCTTGCATTGTACAAATATACAAAGATGATTGAGAATTGTTTAACCTGGTGGATAAGGCAATGGGGCTGAAACACAGCAGCATTAGCAGCATGGTGGGGATGAAGTTAAGCTCTTGAGTTAAGCTCTTTCCTTGCTTGCAGAGTCTCTTAGCTGTGCATAGCTGCTGAAAAGGTCTTAGTATATTCAAGTAAGACTTCACCAAAGATGGGGATGGGGTTATCCCAGAACAGTCATGGCTCCAGACAGAATTAGAAATGACAGTCCACTGGACTGATGCAACAGTCCTAGGAAGCGTCTAGTGTTCTTCTTATTTGGGGGGGGGGGGCGGGAGTTGACTTTTCTGTCTCAGAGTCCACTGCATTCAGTGGCTGACACAGAACCTGTGCAGGAATAGCCCCTACCACTGTCAGAACCTTGTCCTTAGGACATGGTGCGGGGAGATGTGGCCCTCCTGATGGGCAACTGTTTGGGAAGATGGGATTTGTAGTTCAGCAATATCGGTGAGGGCTGCAGCCCCACCCATTGTATTGAATATATTGGGGAACACTTAGCATCCTCACCAAAGTACACACCCTGCTACAGTCTTCTTTGTCGCAATGACAGCTAAGCATAAGCATGATCGCAGCTGGGACGTCCGGCCCCAAAGCGTGAGGCTCCAGCACAAGTGAGAGGAATAGAGAGGAGTAAAGAAAACCTAATTGACTCAGTGGGAAGCAGTAAATTCCAGCTGTCGAGTTGCAAGGATCTGAGCTACAGGGTCCTGGGTGACATTTTAGGAGTTGGGATTTTGAAACAAGAGGGAGAAATCCTGCGCATTTGAAATGAGAAAAATGAGGAATATGGTATCTCACAAAGTGCCAGACGATAATGCTTTGGCTGCATTCTAAGCTTCTCTCTCTTTGGGCAAAGGGGACTCAGAATAAAGGGGGGGAGAGAGAGTGGTCACTATGTCCAGCCTTATGGGCATCAATAAAGCAAAGGGGTGGGAGAGAGTTCAAATGTAATGCTGATTTCCAATTCCCTTTGTTTGCCAGCAGGCATGACCGCCCCATGGGCTGCATACCAAATCAGGGTTAGGACAACGAAAGGAATTGAAGAACAGCCAAGATCAGAAAGGGTTGTATGCAGTTTTGTATTCATGTGACCTGTTTTGGATTTTTTAAAAAATCATCTTATTAAGTGTGTCAAAAGGATTTGATGTCATGTTGGTTGTTTCTATGAGGCTTGCAATGTGACTGGATAATGCCCAGTGGTTCCACAGTCTGACAACATGATGGGAAAACAAACCACTGCAGTTAGAAATCAGTATAATCCTGCTTAGAGCAACAATAAAAAAGCTAGGTGTGCTTTTGTGGGTGCCTATGATAAACTAGAGTGGCATACTAGTTTGACATTAACAAATCCTGTTCTGTTGACATGATGTGTCAGCAACTTGCGGTCTCTTTGAGCCATATATTCCAACCTTTTGAGTTACCAGTGAAAAGCCAATAGGGGCACCTGGAGAGAGCAGCAGCCGAGGTAATGGGATTTACTGGCTAACCATTTTGGGAAGGTTCTTGGTCCATCACCTCTCCTAACTGTCCTCCCATCCCTGTCCACTAATTCTAGATAAATAGTTTGCAATGCTATTGTTAGTGGAGGTTTTAAAATCCTATTGGTTATACTCAAGGGTAGACAAACTGCACAGCTGATGAACTTAACTTTGTTGTCTTCATTACCTTCTCTGGGTCTACTGTGAGTAGGAGTAGCCTTGCATATAACTCATACTTTAAGGCCTTCAGTTTCCTAGCTCACTGGGTGACTTGAGACAGGGTTGTTGTTACTTTTGTTGTTGTTGTTGTGAAGACAGGGAGATAGATACAACCCATTAAGTATAATAGTGATATACTCATGGCCAATAAGTTAAATGGGTCTACTCTGAGTAGGACTAGCACTTGATGAACCGATTGGTTTTCTTCTAATTCCATATGTATAATTAACACTTCTTTCTAATTGTTCAAAAAGTAGCAGTTTGAGGTTTATCACTCCTCTCCCCATTATAAATTAAAAACTATCATTACTCTTTCATTCATTCTATTTCTGAAAAGTTTTTAAAAGGATATATACTAATTTATTTCCCATATGAATTGTCCCAACCTCTTGAGGCAATGGGCTATCCACTGAATTGCACACAGAGAGAAAGGTACACTATTTATGAAAAAGCCCTAAAAGGTAATTTGACTGGAGAACAACACTTAATAGAATTTAGTTCATAAGGATCTCTGGTTAAAGGACTGTAATGAGAAGCTGCAGAAGGAGGCATTATGGAGAAATAGATTTTAGCTCCAGGGGAGGGGGGGAAATGGGATCAGGTGGATAGAAACCAATTAAAGGATCAAAGGCCTCCTGACATGAGGAGGGTTGTGCACACAGGAAGTCATGAGCCAAGGCAAAATGAAGGGCGACTGTCCTTAAAAATATATTACCAGATACAAGAGCTAGAAAAGCACTGTACCATTAGGGAAGTTGTGATTATATCTGGTATAAAGAGTTGGGCCTTGGTTTAATGGGAATACAAAGAAGGGATGAAAAAAATCCTTTGACATACACACCCTTCTAATTTCTGGTAATGGAGGACTCACAGAGTGAAGTCCCCTTTCCAATCTCAATGGACCACCAATATTATATTGACGTAAGTGGCCCAGTATCATTTGGAAGTAAGCTAGATCCAAACTATTTAAGCCTCAAAGGGTGACTTGTAGCGCTTCAGATGGGGTTCAGGAATTAAGTAATGTATTTTTTAATCTTTGTTGGAAGCCGCCCAGAGTGGCAGGGGAAACCCAGCCAGATGGGCGGGGTACAAATAATAAATTTCCATCATCATCATCATCATCATCATCATCATCATCATCATCACTATTATTATTGGTAGCCAGTGGTGATCAAGTATTATTGGCAAAATGTGCTCCAAAACTGGTTGGACAGCATGTGACAATAACTGCTGAAGTATTAGGAACCAGGACCTTCACCACCACCCCCCAAATATATGCAGGCAAGCTTAACAATAAGCACACCAAGACATATATTGCAGCAAGAAAAATATGTATTCTGTGATGCTATTGAAATTATGCACATACACATTTGGAATAGGGTTTTTTCCCTGCTTTAGTCGGTGTTCAGAAATTACAGAGTTGTACAAGAGACTGAAGACCTTATTCATCTAGTCTGGCTTCTAAGATTTCAGCAGCATTGTCACATGCTGTTAAGCAGGTTTAGAGTAAATTCATCAATAATACTTGATTTTTGAAGGTCCCAAGTTTGATCCCTGGCATTTCCAGGTGGGCTAGAATGCCCCTTGACTGAAACCCTATAGAGTGCCACAACCAGTCTGTGTACTGATGAAACACAAGTCTCAGTCAGTATAAAGCAGCTTCCCATGTCTTGAAGGTGATGGCTTAGGGGTTAGTGCATCTGCTTTGCATGCAGAAGGCTCCATGTTCAATCCCTGACATCTCTAGATAAGACTAGGAAAGACCTCCTTGGACAGCTGCCGTCAGCCGGTGCTCAGAGCAATGCTGCGCTAAATACACCAGTGGTTCTGACTCAGCATAAGGTAGCTTCCTATACACGGGTGCTGAAACGAAGCCAAAGCACGGTCCACTCTTGTGCACAGAACCCCACTGGTAATATTCCAGAGAGGTCCTGTGAATAAAAAGCCCCTGACGCCTGACCCAATCTAGGTTGAAAGAAAAAGAGCAAATTCACCACTGAGGAACAAAAATATCTATTGTAGATCTGTACGCATTTTGGCATTGCAAAAGAATAAATACTGCTACCACTATTAATAATGATAATCCTGGCATATAGAGGCAAGGTTTTAATCTCTCCCCCTACCCTCGTCCTCCTTAACAGCGTAACCGGTTTCCAAGCAGATGGGAACCTTAACCAATAAAAAATGGGCACCATTAACTGGAATGGGGAGAAAGGGAGAGGGAAGGGGGGGAGAGGGCAGATTTGACAATGGGAAGGTTTGTTATCCTTTCTGCTACAAGGGAATGGGGGGTGGGGAGTAGCAGCAAAACAGTGCTGGGAAGCCAGGCCCTTAATACTTTTTGCCTCAGCTGTTTGGTGTGGCAGGTGTCCTGAAGCCCTCATTCAGGAGAGCACACCAAGAGGTCAGGGGAGTCACGGTTATTCGACATGGAGCACGGAAACAATAGCTCGCCAAGGGGGCCCTTAGCCCCCTTTTCCATCCCCCCTGCTCTTTTGTTAGCTGTCGCCATCCCAGAATGGCTGCTGCTACCCTGAGTCTGTGCTGGGAAGGCTTTCCTCCCATAACCGAGCAGTTTATAAAAAGATAGCCCTGCCCCCTTTTCCTCCCCTCTGGTTTCATTGTCAAATCCTGGTATGCATGTCACTGAGTGTTCTCTGGGTTGACAAGGGCGGCTGCTGGGAGCCTTGTGTTTTCTAGGCCAGAATAACTGACCTCGACCCCAGGACTGGCTTTTGGGACAGAGTTTTCTTTGCACTGCCCTTTGTCAGTTCCCCCTCGGGTGGATGGGGAGAGAGAGAAAGGGCTCCAGAACTCCCACTCTCCCCGCAGTTGCTTTGCACCCATGCACTGTGCAATAGCTTTTCACCCTTCAATTCCCAGTCTACCCCACCCCTCAGAAATTTCTGTGTATCTCAGAAAAACGTAGCAGTTCTTACGCCTATGAGATGAGGAAAAAATCACCCCACTTCCTAGGCTATTCATTTGTGTTTGTTCCTGTTTTTATTATGTTTTTTTATCTTGTATTTTTATGTTACCAACTGCCCTGAGATCTATGGGTGAAGGGCTGTGCACAAATTTAATAAACAACAACAGGCTGGAAAAGTTTTCCCACCCTGCTTCATATTATTAGCAGAACCCAAATGAAGCATATGGCTCCAAAGTCTTGAGAATTTTAACTTTTGACGGTCAGGGAGACAAGAGAGGAAGGAGGGGGAAAGGAGAGGGCAAACACACACACTCTACACACCCTACTTTCTTCAACCAGCCCAAGGCTCCTAACAAAGTAACTTAAATAACTAAAGCACTACAGTAGCAGAGAAACATCTTTGCCACTCAAAACATCTAGAGAGAATACCCAAATCACCATCAAAAAATTATTTAACCACAGCAGTTAAAAGCATTTTTTAAAAATGTAGAACCAAAGAAAGAGTAATGGCTGAAAAGCCTTCCTAAAAGGTCCAGTTGTGAGCATACGATGGAAGGGTCATTAGAGATTGAGAAGATATAGGGTTGTAGCCACTGCTAATCCAATCAGAGTAGACCCACTGAAATTAATAGACATTACTAGCTTGGGTCCCTTGGATAGATTCTATGATTCTATACATGAAGTGGACCTTATCCATCAATCTAACTACAGATACAAGCAAACAGACATGTTGAGTGGCTCTCTGGATTTCTAAGTACTCTCCACAGCCACACAATGAGAATTAATTTTAAGTGGATGACTTTGGTGCAGTAGTTGTTAGCTGTTTGCCTAAGGCAAGACATCTCCATGGTAGTTTGGGACATAACATGCACCCAGAGGCCTGAAGCAGCTGGTGCTCCTTGCAGAAGGTTTATGTACTACCTGTAGTGTCCCTTTCAAACATTATGATGTTCTCCTGTAAACTTCTATTCAGTACAAATAGGTAGTTCTAGCTGATACCATCTGCTTGCTCTCTCTCACTTTTTCCCTACCGTAAAATATGGGGCATCTGGGGTGGAGGGGATGAAGAGGCTAGGATGCACGCCGTCAGAATCCACGTAACTGGATTGTGCTTTAATCGCTGTAAAGAGACCCACAACATCTTCAAAAGAAGATTGGAGAGTAATAAGAGGGCAGATGGATTGAAAATGGATTAAAACCTTCATTTGATCAACCTGCCAAACCAACCCTCTCCTTCCTGCTCTCCAACTCCCACACTGGCTCACAGAAACTTGCTTCGTCAACACCAGGGTAAAAGAAAGAAACCAACAATGCCACACCTCAAACATACAACCCTTTTGTTTTTTTAAAAAACACACTCTTATCTGCATGGAAGAAAACACGCAATCACCTTTCATGTTTCACCTACAGTAGCCTTCATAGTCCCTACCCTGCAGAACTTATAAGAACTATGCGAGGGTGGAGAAGGCATTTGTTAGAAATTGAGAGCAGCTTCTCTTGACAACATTGGAGATTCAAGAGGGACAAATCTGACATTTGGGTAACAAGGGTGACAATAGTCCAGTCGCTCAAAAAGCCCTCACATTTGGCCAAAAGCACCAACCTCCAACCTAAACCATACCCAACCTGGGTTGTGGACTCCAACCCACCAAATACCTTCTTTTAAGGAAGTACTATCCTGCATGGGAATACAGTGGTACCTCGGGTTAAGTACTTAATTCGTTCCGGAGGTCCGTTCTTAACCTGAAACTGTTCTTAACCTGAAGCACCACTTTAGCTAATGGGGCCTCCCACTGCTGCTACGCCGCTGGAGCACAATTTCTGTTCTCATCCTTAAGCAAAGTTCTTAACCCGAGGTACTATTTCTGGGTTAGCGGAGTCTGTAACCTGAAGCGTATGTAAGCCGAGGTACCACTGTATAGGAAGCAGCTTTATCCCAAATCCACCAACCTCAGTATTGTCTACACTGACTAGCAGCAGCTCTCTAGGATTTCAGACAGGTTTCTCTCCCAGCCCTACCTGGAGATGCTGGGGACTGAACCTGGGGTCTTCTGCACACAAAGTATGTGCTCTAAGACCTAGCCACACCCCTTTTCCAAACCAGTAAGCCACATATTCATTCTGGGTTGTATCCAACTGTAAGTTTTATTATTTATTTATTGCATTTATATCCCACCTTTTTTCAAAGGAGCTCAGGGTGGTATATATGGTTTCTCCCTCCTAATTCAACCCCCACAACAACCCTATGAGGAGGGTTAGGCTGAGAGCCAGTGACCCAAGGTCATCCAGCAAGCTTCATGTCAGAGTGGGAATTTGGACCCTGCTGGTCTCCTAGTTCAACACTCCAACCACTACACCACACTGGATCGCAGAATACAGCCAATGTTCAATTAAGAGATTTGTTAGTAATAGCCACTATTTTCAATGAGTGTATTCTGAGTACGGCTACCTATGTCACAAGTTTGTGTTTTCCTCACTCCCCTGCATGACATACTTGATCTCCTGCTTCTGTGTATAACATGAGAGTCATAGTATGATCTTGGATCATACTTTACAGCTGGCCTGGGCCATCAAGATATGCCCATTTGGAAATGTGAGGTTAGGCATGCCCTTTCCACAATAGAAGGTAGTAAAAATGTTATTTACTGCATTCAGAAACCTCAAAGCCCCATGGGAGGCTGGGGGGATGGGGAAGAGAGAGAGAGAGAGAGAGAGAGAGAGAGAGAGAGAGAGAGAGAGAGAGGGAGGAGGAAAATGCTAACATGTGCAAACATAAGAGCAGTCCTGCAAGATCAGGTTGAAAGAACCATCTAGACCAGCATCCTCTTTTCATAGTGACCAACCAGACACCTGAAGGAAGCCCCAAAGTAGGAACAGAGAGTTCAATAGCAACTCTCCTCCACTTTGATTCTCAGCAACTGGAATGCAGAGGCATATTGCCTCCAACAGTGGAGAGAGAACATAGCCACTGGACCCAGTAGTCATTGAAAGATTTATCCTCCATGAATTGCCTAATCCTCTTTTAAAGATGTCCAAACTGGATACATCAAAATAGTCCAGCACCCTATTCTCACAGTGGTCATCTGGGTTGCCCTGAGAAGCCTGAAAGCAAGACATGAGTGCAACAGCAACTGGTATTCAGAGACTTGTTGCCTCAGACACTACACTCATCATGGCTAGTAGCCACTGATAGCAATATCATCCATGAACAGCTTAATCTTCCACAAAGGATGATGGTGTGAAGCTGATACAAAAAAAGGGTGGAAGTTATGAAGGCTGAAGTGTGGCATGGAGGCAAGGGGGGGGGAAATAACACAGTGGTCAATGCTGTCCTGTTAAAGTCCTCAAGACCTGTCTTCACATCTGGCTCTAGCTTCATAGCGCTGCTCAGGACCTGGTCCTTGGGGTGGCTTTCCAGTTCCATGACTGTGAGCTGTTTTTTCCTTTCCTTTCCTTCCTTTCTTTCTTCCTTTCTTTCATGCTTTAAAAAGCAAAACAAAATGCTGTTTTCAAGGTACCTCCGCCTTTAATGCAGAATATGTCAAGTTACACTGGCTGAGGGGAACAATGAACAAAGATGCCTCTCGTACAAACACTCTTTCATGACATGTTTTCCGCGAGGACAGACGTGAAGTATTTTCCAGTCTGGGAGAGAATTAGCAAACAATACAGGATTTCTTGCCCCGTATAAAGCACAGGCCCAGAGCTCTCGTCTCATGGCTACTTCAGACGGGACATTTTCTCTTACCTTCCACAATAATGCCCTTACATACCTCTAAGCCTGTCTGCATACTTCTCCTAAACCATACCACCAACAACAGAGAGGAAAAGAAGCAGACTCTTTGGAGAACCTAATGTGTCTTGGTGTGTGACATAAGCTGCAATCTCCTCCCATACCTATTTGCATGGCAAGCAACCAACAAACCACATACTAAGGAAAGCGAGAAATATTGCAGTGCTTAGTAGACCCGGACTAGGTCACACATGCTCCAGTTATGCCCAGATTGGACTCCTGATGCAATCTTTAAAGGCTGACTTTAAATATGTTCTGGAAATTGCAAGTGGTCCAAAATACAGTCACCGCTTTGAGTAAAATGTTTTGTTGGGAAGTAAGGTGTAAATAAATAAACACACACAGTGGTCAGCAACAACCTGCACAAATACTCAGGACACATTCCCAACATTTGGTTGGTATTTTGCTGTTACGTAAGCAAGAGAAGCATCATGTGTGAAACAATAGCCAAAATGGTCACTTCAAAATATGATGCTTCACACAACTTCAACAAGCCTATGACAAGGTAACACCACACATGAAAGGGAATTAGGAGTAATATGTACGATGATGCAAAGGAACAAATTGCAAGCACCCAGCATTGGAAGAGCCATCATTTTCTAAGGTATGAGGGGTTTCATAATATATGAAAACCCCAATTTAAGGAGCAAGGTCTGTACCCCTTCCCACACTGCCAGGATTCAACCCTACCAACAACCCTACATTAAGGAGTCCAATTGGGCTCTGTTGCACATCATTACTTAGCCAAATGGTTGAACTTGCCCAGATACAGTTTGCTAGATAGCTTTCTTGTCAAGGACAGGATTCTATAACCAGCCAGGGACGTTTCTGGATCACTTTGACAACTCATAGCTGTGATCTTTCCCCATCCAGAGAAATTACTGATGGCCTTAACAAAGAATGGATATCATCTTCCAGCTGTTTGACTGCTCTGCCCTCTCCATCCTTTCCCTGTAGGTGCTGAGCAACGGGGGGGGGGGGGGGTGGCAGGGAGAGTGCCTGCAAGCTGTGTCTTCCTGCACACAAAGATATCATTCATACACAAACCTTGGCCATATTTCCCTTGCCCTGGAAAGGATTCTAAAAAGTCTGTCTCCAGGAGAGAAACAGGGCACCAATAAATTCTGTAATGTCAAAGTGCTGCTAATGTAGCACTGAGGTTGTGGCTTTTCCTTGTCCTCTACTTCCACTTTCCCTGATGTCAAATCACATTAAACTAACAATCAATTTCTCTGTCTGGTTCTCTCTCCCTCCTCCCGCCCTTCTTCTCCCCTGCCCTCTCCCTGAATTACATTTGAGTCCAGGAAAGACTGGCCTACAGCCAGGGATTCATCAATAGTCCGGCTCCATCACAGCTGGCAGAGAATCTTGGTGACATAATGCTTCTCTCTCAGTCTCCTCCACCCACACCTCTTTCCTTTTCACTGGCAATTCTCACACCTGATTTTCATGTGCTGTGTCCAATGCTAGTCCTACTCAGTGCAGACCCACTGACGTTAATGGACATGACTAACTTAGGATTCATGAATGAGATCTGCAATGAGAGAATCTTGCTTAGTGATGTGAGGTGAGAATATTCTCGAGAATATTCTCTGCTAGAAAATTCTCTGGAGAATATTCTCCACAAACTGTAAATTCTGTGTCGTCTACACAGCTGCTTTAAATGTACACACCTCATTAATAGAGAATATTCTTGAGAATATTCTCCAAAAGATTATTCTAGAGAATTTAACATAACTAATCTTGCTGCACAGCTCTGGGGTGGAATGTTACATATATTTACTTATTGCATCTATGTCCTCTCCCTGCTTTTCCCCAAGGACATCGTGGTAGCATACATGTTCTCCACATTACCCGTGCAACCACCATGTGAGGTAGGTTAGGTTGAGAGACAGCGGCTGGCTCAAGGTCTCCCAGCAAGTCAGCCCAACTACACTATGGGGAGCCACTTAGTTCTGATTATATATGAAAATGCAGCACTGTTGGTTCCATAAGGAATAAATAAAAGTTATTTTTTTAATTAAAAACAAAAAAGAGGCACTCCACAGCTTTTGACTATGAAGTCTAAGTCAAATAAACTTAAGAGTGACAGAGAGGGTGCATTGTTGAAAAGGAAAAGAAAAAAGAAAAAATCCCCACTATGTCTCTGGGGAAGAGGATGGAAAGTTGTTGTGGTTCAGAAAGAATTTAAAAAAACACACACACACCCATAAAGGCATCATGATGACAGAAGAGGGTGACGAAGAGGTCACCTCCTTTCAACAATGCTCTTCCCCTCACCACCACCCTCCCTTCATTTGAAGGGGAACACTTGGCCATGTCCATCGATGGAGTTCAACTGAAGGTAACTGAGCTGACAGGGCCCATAAACAGTCGGCAGGGAAAGGGGGCAGGGGCAGACTTTTCATCTTTGCACCACCAGCAATGACCACGGATTATTTCTACAAAAGCAAGTCCTATATAGGAAGGGAACACTGGAATGTGTCAACACAAAGGGAACCCTTTTGGTTAGAGCTGGACTATCTTTCTCCCAAGCAAATACGGTCAAAGAGGTTGTTCCTCTCTCTCCTTACACTATTTAGCAAGGAACACACAAAGGTGTGGGAAAGGAAAGGCGTGTTTTTCAGTAACGAACTGGGTGATTAATCCTGATCGGCACCCGGCCTTTAAAATTACTTTTCAGCAGCTAGTGGTAGGTGGCCAAATTATACCTTTCCATCACATTGGGTGCCTGCTGTACATCTCTTCTGCACATTTTCTCTTCGAATTCAGAAAAAGGACTCAGAACAATTATACCAAAGTACTGAGTAATTCCACCTACTTTTTTGGGTGGGGGGTGAGGGAAGAGAAAATGGCATGAAATCACTCCTTCCTAGCATGGCATTGAAATGATTCAGGGAGAAATAATGAGTTTCCAAAATGTACATTAAGTAAGAGTGCATATTTTTATTTTTTTAAAAAAGAGGGTTTTTAAGTGATGGATTATTTAGATTTGTCGTCTCTCCCCCCCCCCTCCAAATTACTACATGAGATTACCAATGTTCTTGTTCAACAGAGTTTTGTATGAGCCAGTTCATATCTTCATGAACTTCGGTCAGGGTGGACACAACCTGCAGCTTAATTTCATGTGGCCTTTAGCCTAGTTTCTAAAGCCCCTCTGCAAAGTGATCAGTTCAGACATTTTGCAAGAGTGATTTGTCTTTCTCCCTCACTCATCCGCCACAAGCCTGGGGAGAGAAAAGAGGTGGGGGGGGAGAGGTGGACCCACCCAATTTTGGGTTCTGGGCCCCCCCCCATTGCTGACATGTGATCCCTGACAGATTATCCCACCACCACCATAGGGAGCACAGGCCTTGATAGAAAAAGAAAGCCCCCCCCCCTTCTTGCCACTAGCTTTCCATCCCTCTGAGCTCAATCTACACCAGTGGTCGGAAAAAGAGGACTAGGTGAATGGAGGTCCCTGCTCCTTCCTCCTTGGTATCATTATCATCACTGCTCACATGCTTGGAGAAGACAGGCAACTACAAAGTAAGGAGAAATAGAAGTCCAGACAGGGGTAGGAGTCAGCAGTGGATCACCAATGGGTGTGGGTATCCAATAAGGACATACAAAGAACATGCTGGATCACTTCAAAGGCCCATCTAGTCCAGCATGCTGCTCTCACAGCAGCCCACCAGATGCCTTTGGGAAGCCTGTAAACAGTTCCTCAGTGTAATAGCACTCGCCAAGCTGCCTTATACCGTCAAGACCATTGCTCCATCTAGTTGTCTATCCTCAGTAGTAGTCTAAGACAGGGGTGGGGATCCTTAAGGCCCTCCAGATGTAGTTGGACTCCAGATCCCATCAGCCCCAGCCAGCATGATCAATCATCAGGGATGATGGGAGTGGCATTCCAACAACAACTGGAGGACTATGAGTGCCTCACCCCTGTTCTAGGGTTTCAGGCTGCGATCTTTCCCAGTCCTAACTGGGCAATGTCAGCCCTTCCCCATATCAGGCTGAGTTATATATCATTATTGTATTTTATCCTCACAATAATCCAATGAGTCATGCCAAACCGGAACAGCGCTTAGCACGAACTTATCAAAAGCTGTTTCATGGCTGACTGGAATTTGAACCCATGTTCATACCCAACAAGGGGATCAGAATAACACGTAACTACCAACACATTTCCCCCCGCAGCCCCGAGAGACTTAAATTAGCAGACTTGGCAATGGTTTAAAATCTAAAGGCAGGTTGACCATTAAAATAGGGGGGAATTGTTAAAGATTTGATTTATCATTATATTTTTACTTCCATGGTGAGGGTGGGACAGAGTGGAGAAGAAGAGCCACCATCTGGGGTTCTCTGACTCAGGAACCAAACTATCTTGGGTCATCTCTGCTAAAAGGAATTTCTCCCTTTAAAAAAACACCACCACCACCTTCTAATTCTCCTGTATTTGCTCTCTACAGAAATGCAGATGTGTGGTAGAGGAACTACAGTTGTTTCCTAAAGCCGGTAAATCTGTAGGAAACATTCCAAGAGCATGACTTGTCAGGTTTTGGGGGTGGAGTGTGCAATGAGTGAGTAATGGGTCTTTGGCTCTGTGCCTATCATCACAACAGATCAATACATGAGAAAGTAAACTTCTCAATCCTGAATTAAGAGGAAATGTTGTAGGGCAGCAGGGGTGATGCTTCAACAATTACCTTCCCCCTCCCAAACATACGAAACTACAGGAAGTTGTGGTTGCTATACTTGGAACATATATTTTCTGGGAATCTGAGTTAATTAAATTAAAATAAATGCTTTGTTTACTGAAAAAAGAATTGGTGTGGGCGTGAGACTGTATTTACAAACTCCTTCATTAGTACTGGTTTTTGCATTTCTGAAACTTCTGTGAATTTTCAAGAAGTCAACAAAATGGTGTCTTCCTTTAGAGCAGGTGTGGTGAACCTGTGCTCCTGACGTTGTAACTTCCACATCTTAACAGCCCCAGGCAGCCCTGTCAAGGACATGGGTAGGCAAACTAAGGCCCGGGGGCCGGATCCGGCCTAATCGCCTTCTAAATCCGGCCCCCAGATTAAAACTGCAGAGTGGAAGGAAATGAAGGCCTTTTTCTGCCTCCCCACTTCCAGCTACACTCTGAAGACTGGAAAAGAGACCCTCTTAAGAATATTAGGGGGTGGGGAAGGGAAGGACTAGACCATGTGAAAAATGAACTTAATACTTTAGCAGAAGTCCATTCAGTTCATTCATAGCTTTGTATTCTTGCTATTAAAAAAGCACACCTAGAAATTCTGTTGTTGCGCCCATAACCTGGTTTAAGGTGCCATTTAGCTCCTAGCTTTCATATCTCAGTTTCTAAAGCTGCTTGGGTGTAAGGCAGCTTCCTATGTTTCTACCATATGCCCCTGGCAAACCCACAATTATAATGTATGCTTTGTGTGCTGGGTTAGGTGTGCTAAATCGTAAGTGGTGCATGGGGTGTTAGGGGACGGGTAGTATCTCTAGTGGGAGACACATGTTCCTTCTGCAGTAGTTTGTCCACCTTTGGTCTCCACCCTGCACTCAGCTCTCACCTGTGACTTCAACCTTGGTGGTGCACTCCATTGTCTCTGAAGACAGACAGATGCCAACAACCTGCATTAGAACGATGTCACTGCTCAGAAGAGCTATGCCACTTTACAATGGACATTGTTATTGTCAGTCACTGAGATTATGCACAGAAAAGGGGGTTGCTTTTGGTGGGACACTGCAGTCCTAATGGCCACCCATTCCCATGCTTAATGACATGCTCTTCAGAAATGAAGGCTGGCATTAGTTGTGCCTGGGCAGGCCAAGTCTCCACACTAGAATTAAGCCTTTCATTTGCTCAACTTGTCTCCATCTCCCTTTCATGCAATAGCTTCATGGTTCAACGCAGCTTGATGAATTATACATTACAGCTCAATCACAATGAAATATGCTGCATAAGAACCAGAGTAAAAGCAGGAGGAGGAAGAAGAAAAGTGGGTGGGGAAGAAGGAATAAAGTGAATATAAGGTGTGATGGAGACAGCTCAGAAAGAGGAAAATAAAATAGGGAGAAACACAGAATAAGTTCAGAGGAATTAGAGAGCATTACGAAATGAAACATAGCTTGGAATGAAAGAAAAAGTTTAAACAAGTCCAAGTTTTACACAAAGTTGTTTTAAAGGAGGATTAGACTAATACAAGGAGGACAAGACTGCAACACTACTTAATTTTCAAGTGAGCCCCATTTAATTCAGTACTATGTGGACATTCTTAGTATAGCGCAGCACATCTATCAAGAGACTGAGTTATGACAAATTCCCTGGTTTTAAATTTGATTTTGTCATGAATTCTCTAGGTCACTAGGGAAGCCCCCCCCCACAGTAAGTCAGCGTCCCTTGCCTGCCATCTGCAATATATAATACAGCTGTTTTGCCTTACAGCAGGGGTAGTCAATGTGGTGCCCTACAGATGTTGTGGTCTGCAACTCCACATCATTCCAGTGCATCAGCCATGCTGGGAGAGTTTCATAGTAGTCCACAGATCTGGTGGGTTCCATGTTGACTACCCCCCGTGGTAGTAGTTAAGAATATAGGAAGCTATCCTACACATCAGATCATTGGCCCATCTAGCTCAGTATTGGTTCCACTGATTGGCAGTGGCTCCTCAAGGTTTCAGACAGAGAGCATCTCCTTGCCCAACATGGAGATGCCATGGATTGAAGAGACCTTTTGCATGGAAAGTGGGTGCTCAAAGTTACAACCAGATGACCCACGTGAATTCTGGTAAGCTGCTGCCAAGCAACATAAATATTGCCGTAGATGTGGCAATGGTCTGACTATGTCCAGCTAAAACATTTCCCTAGGCTTTAAAAAAATATTTTGAGATCTTTGTTGAGGGTCCCCCCCCAACTTTAAATGCAGCTTTGAGGCCTCTAGAGGTTTGTTACTAGTTTAGCTAGTTTGATTATTTTGTACAGTATACTGCTTTTACTACATTTTTGCCAGCAGTCTGCAAATATGATCATGTTGAAGGTACAGAATATAAATGGTATAAATACCAGGGCGGGGAAAAGGCTGTGGCCTTCCAGATGTTGCTGGCCTACAACTGCCATCATCCCTGGCTATGGCTGATAGGAAGTGAAGTCCAACAAGATCTCAAGGACAGTCTATTTTCCACACTGCATATTACGTTCTTAAGGTGAACACGCAAGTGGTTTTGCATCTACAGCATGAACAGTCAGTCAAGAACATAAGAGTAATTAGTAAATAGTAATGAGAAGCACACCCCATTTCTAAAGGAATGTAAATTTTATAAACTATTCTTTAAACAGGCAAAATGGAGAGTGCCACTATTTTTCCAAAATAAGTAGCTTTGCAAAAAAGACAAACATTTATTTTGTAAGCCACAAAGGGTTTGCACCTACAGAAGTATTTAAAAGCTGTATTTTCCATTTAGTTTATCCATTAATTCAGCTAAATATGCCAAATGTTCTAACGGGGTTTTTTTGGAAGGGGAGGACAATTCCCTAAGAACCACTTAAGTCTTATTTATAAATTCAGAATGCCGCACACATCTCCCATGCTAGTAATTGTGCAGAGAAGCAAACTTTGACTCAGTTCCTCTACTTTCAAAACACACATTCTTTACATGAGGGAAAGGATTTTTTTAAATTTCTTTTAAGTTTTTGGAAAACATCCAGTCTATAATCCCAAGGCCTTCCAAGGAATGTGCTGTGATATGTATTAAGAAAGCCCACTAGACCCTTTGCCTCTCTAGGCAACAGTTTAAAACCTTCCTTGCTCTCCATATAATGGGCTAGCTTTTCTGCAAACTTGCTTGTTATTACTTAAACATTGCTCTTTAGTTTTGTCTATTGGCAAAGTACTGTTTCTTGACAGTAACAGCCCCCACACTTCGCCACAAAGCACTACAAAACGTAAATGCAACAGAGAACCCACACCTTAGAATACTTGTCATTACTGCTATGATAAATGTAATGTTTGTGAAGTGGCAGAAGGGGAGAAATCTGCCTTTGCTGCTACTAGCAAAATATCCAGTATGCTCCTCTCCAAAAAATATTTGAAGTCACTCCTTCCTTCAGACATTTCTGTTTCACCAATAGCCTTTTCAAGGTGAGGGCTTGAAAGCCCTTTGAAATTAAAGCAGTGAGCTAAAGATGAATCTGTTAGACAAAACAAAAATCATTATGGCTAAGAAGAATACATCAAAAGTACCTCCATGAAATCCAGTGTCAAAACAGGCAAAGCTGACACTTATAAAGCTGGCTGTCTCTCTTGTCCCTTTTGCACATGGTATTCCAATAAATAAAAAAAGCAACCTATCAGAATGCTCTCCTACAACTGCAAGGATTTAACACATAAAATATTTGAGCAATGGTACTTAGCTCTTTGTAACATCTGGAAACCAATACATCTTTCTATTAATCCTGTTTTACATACAAGGAAACAGAGGTTGATAGCAATGAGTCAGCTTGATCAAACATCACTGCTCAAGTTCACAGGGCTGGCTGGCGTCAGAGCCAAGGGAACAAGCTTCGAAAACAATATTTTATAAAGTACAAACATCACGGACTAGCCATTAGCCCGCTTTCTCTAGACTAACTGCTGCCTGCAGCAACATCTTAAGTCCTTGAAAAGAGGGACAAAATAAACTAAGCTTTCCAGCCCAAACATCCAGCATGATTTTAGACTAAATTGTTGATTGTTCCAAAAATGGTTCAAGGAGGGGGTACAGACAGGATCAGTGGAGAAACAGCCTTGAGACCAAAGCCAGATGATAAATCCAGCTTTCAGCATCAAGAAAAACAAAGGAGAATCGTTAAACACAGGGGCATTCACACAGATTGGTGCAAAATGTTGAGATTTTGACAGCACAGCAGAACTGATCTACACATTTCTGATCGGTTTCAACAGCCTTGCAGAGCTCTGAAATACAATTGCAGCTTTTTCAAATTTACATTCTTTGAAGAGCATACAGAATCAGAGAACTATATAGTTGGACGGAACCATGAAGGTCATCTAGTTCAACCCCTTGCAATGTGGGAATCTTTTGCCCAACATGGGGCTCAAACCCACGACTTTGAGATTAGTAAGTCTCATGTTCTGCCAACTGAGCTAGCCCGTCAAATCAGTTCACCCCCATTCATTTCCCTCAGTCAAGAAAGGCTAAATTTGGAAGCCTAAGGCTTGCAAATTACAAATTATTACTTCAGCAGTTCAAGCGGCTCGGACTGAGAGCTTATATAGGAGAGCTGAACTCCAACCCTTCCTGGCCCTCAGCCAGACCCTGATCTAGGCAAGTTCTTACATGCACCTCCCAAGTAACCTCCCATATAGCTATCTAGCTGGCCACTTTACTGACAGCATTGAAGCTTCTGCTTGGCTCTGTTCCTGTAGCCCTAAGGGTGATTTGGGGGGTGGCGGGTATGTCTGAAGGACAAAGAGGTGACTGGATCTGGTGGCTCCTCAGAACTACTGATACGTGTAAACTATTCTGAGGGTACGGTTGCAGCAACTCTCTCCTTCTTCCTGCAGTTGCCCTGATGCAAAGCAATTAGCAATGCTTACACTTCTACCTGGTGATTGAACTGGCTGCAAATACATGACCAGTTGTATCCACAGTTCTCTAGTCTAACTTGAACCACAGTTTTTGTCCTTGAAGCCAAAAAGAGAATATATTGCTCTTTTTAACTGGTAAAAGGGGGTGACCCAGGGGCCTCCTTTCTCTCCCCTTTCTTCCTTTTGTTTATTTGTGCCATATTTAATTACTGGGCATGGGCAAAGTGCCTTGGCTCCTGTCCTCCGACTTCCAGTTCTATAAAGCACACAGAGCAAAGCACCCTGAACTTACTCCATCCTCCTTTAAAACCTCACCCCATCATCCTTTAAATCATGCCTCTGAAGCAAAGACTGTATCATTAGGCACGAAACAGCTGATTTTATTTATTTCTAAATACAGCATATACCGTATTTTTTGCTCTATAAGACTCACTTTTTCCCTCCTAAAAATTAAGGGGAAATGTGTGTGCGTCTTATGGAGTGAATGCAGGCTGCGCAGCTATCACAGAAGCCAGAACAGCAAGAGGGATTGCTGCTTTCACTGCGCAGCGATCCTGCTTGCTGTTCTGGCTTCTGAGATTCAGAATAATTTTTTTTCTTGTTTTCCTCCTCCAAAAACTAGGTGCGTCTTGTGGTCTGGTGCGTCTTATAGAGCGAAAAATCCGGTATTTAGTACCTTCAAGGTTGCACAACTATGACCTTTGTAACCGCGCCGACTTACTGTCTAACTCCTGCCCTCCCTCACCCTTTCCCTCCTTTTGTTTATCTCAGTTATTGAGTCATGTCTCAGAAGAGAATGTGCTCACTTGGTATTTTGGAATAGTGGCTCCCATGCTGTACTTAGAAGTCGTCCTTCCTTTATCTGCACAACAGCGTTTAAAATGGACCAGGGGACAGTTGCTACTAAGAGCCTTGTTTCTTTTCTTCTTTGGAGCAAACCTGGCAGGTGCTGGTGGGAGCTGGAGTCCAAGGGCATCTGGAGGGCCACAGTCCCCCCATGCCCTTGGTCCAGGCGATCAAAGAGGCTACTACTTGCCACTTAATACACAAATTTCTGGGAAGCCATTCTGGAGAGACGGTGGAGCAGTTATGCACAGCTGATAAAGCGGTTTCTGTGTGTTCTTCAAAGTGGGAGGAGCTTGTTTCTGAGATTAGTCCAGCTCATGCTTGTACTAATTGGCTTTCATCGTGGTCGGGTCGTGGAAAACCAGTTTTGTTTGCCCCTTTCTGAATCACTAGCAATGACAGTGCTTTCCCTGTACCCTCCCCCCAAAAGCACAAGCCTTTCGCTAGTACATGCAACCACTTCACAGTACAAAAGTAAACAAACCAGGAAGTTTAAAAACCCCACAACCATTTCTGGGGGAAAACATGGTTAACCGCTTAGGTGCAAGCCAATATACAGTTAACTTATCTGAAGGTGGTTTAAGTTATTTGAAGGTGGTCTCACGTTGGGCCAAAGATTCCTGCATTGCAGGGGGTTGGGATTAGTTGACCCTTCTGGTCCCTTCCAACTCTATGATTCTATGATCCTGGCTTGTGACAAAGCTGGTAACTATAGTTTCCCAGGCTGGATGAAGTGGAGAACTATAGGTTGCATCTAACTAAGTTTTACTCAAGACTAGACCCATTGACCTAAGTTAGTCACATCCATTAATTTCAATGGGTCTGCTCTGTACAGGACAAGAATTGGATACAACCCTATTAGAGGTTTCTAATCACAGTGCATATTTATCAAACTGAGATCTGATCATCCAAACTGGCTCACTATGTTCTTTCCTTGAAGCAACTTAATTTATTTGGAGGTTTATTCTAATTAAACTGCTGTATCCAGACTACAAGTACTATACCTGCCACTTGGCTTTGTGGCAAACACTTAGGACCACTGGCCACATGTGTGTATATAAATCACCCCAAAGGTTGCATCCACAGACTTTCATCCTAATTTTAGGTCTCTGGGTGATGTAAGTTCCTTGGAGGCTCAAAAAGCACATACAAAAACATCAAAGCTAGCATTATCCCAGGAAGCATGCATAATCAGGAGACCACACAGACATGTCCACATTAATATTGCTGTTTGATTTAAAAGAAAGAAAGAAAATCATGTGCATATTAACATTCACTTGGACAATCACTAGCAAAGTAGTTATGCTATTTTTGGCCAAAAAGCACTAGATACCCACCACTTTTAACAACGTGATACCAAACATATAAAGATTTCATTGGAACCCTGTTTCTAAGAACTCAAGAGCCTGGCTTTGTGGATTCCATTTTGACACCAACCGGATTCCTCCTACTATATCCAGTGGGTTGGAGTGTAAGCCTTGAGTAATAGCAATTAAAAAAAAAATAAAAATAAAGGAGAGAGTCCTTGCTTCATAAAGTTCCTAGAAAGGCAATATGTCCCCAAAGACAATAATAATAAGACCTTTCACTGTCAGACGCAGCACTTTCAACATGGGCATATTTTAGGTTAAGAAAAACCAGTAAGCTAACTCATTAGGCTTTACCATAACCTTTACAAGGGCAATGTAACAAATTATCCTTGCTTGCTTACATATGTGTGAATATTTTCAAATGACTTACAAAATGGAGCACAAGGTCTCTGTCTTAGAAGGGGAAAGTGCTGCTGTGTGTCAATAAACTGAATTTGCAGAGGTAGTAAACATGCCCCCCTATTATTATTATTTTTTTGGCACTCCAACTCATACCAGCCTTAGCCAGCATGCCCCAATGATGAGAGGGGGAGATTTCTACCTCTACTTTCTCAGAAGTGCTATAATTTCTTCACATTACCCCCCCTTTGCTCAACAGGTACTGGGCAGCGAAAAGGCCCCAAAATCCAGTAGAAATCACTGTCTCTAGGTTGCAGAATAGCCACCCCGTCTATATATTCTATTAAATGTCTCCATGAAAGACCACTGAGCAGAGCTTTTCAAGAAGAGGTTTAGGAAAGTAGTGACAGGGGATCACTATCTGACATAGAAAAGGAGCTACCAGAAGGGTGGAATCTATCACAAAAAGGCACAAACACACCCTTCACAAGGTGCATAATTTATTTAGAAACAGGTGGCTGGAACAGCAAGTATGTTCTGGAAGCATCTGAAACAAAACAAAAATCTACAACTCCTCTAATTCTCCAGCCTACTTTGTCCCCACCTTCACTTTCACTGTGGCTGAGAATGCTGATGTGTGTGTCTTTTGAAAGTTAACATTTAACAGCCATTTCAGGTCTACTGAATTCCAAGAAATAAAAATAAACTCTTGTACTGTTTAACTGCCAACTGAGGCCACTGTTTACTAAAGGGAGCTGAGAATAATTTTTAGGGTGGAAATGGTCCAGAAGATACATTGCCTTGCAACGCCCACCAGCCCCAAATTCCACCCCACTTTCCCCAACGTACCTATTGAAGGAGTCAGTCCATGGTTCCCACATCTGAAATTTTCTATTCCCGGGTAATTTATCACTATATAAAATGGTGTATCTACATTGGTCAAGCAGTCTTTCAAGCTCCTAGATATACATTCTCTGTTAAAAGCTGGATGTGAAAAACTTGCCAGTCCATTCATTTGACTCTATTCATGACCATCACAGGCCAGATAGTCACTTGTGGGTAGAAAACCCACTAGCAAAAAACTGCTACTTATCCTGACCATGTGGTTATCTTCTGAAGATGTCATACAATTTATAATCCCCAAGGGAAACTCCCCCATGAAATAGGTTAATTAGGACTGATAATTAAGTTTGATTCTATTCATCTGGACTTGAACTATGACAATAGTTTCTTGTCCCATAAGAGGTAATTACTGTGAATGACCATTGGGCTCATTTTGCATACATTCAAACTTTAATTAAATCCAGATCGCAACTCTTTTTTCTGCATTTTATTTCCACCTGACGTCATTGTTTACATCCCCACCTCTAAATCCATGTGTATGTATACCTGTCTACCAAAGGTAACCCTTAATGCATCTAGTCCAAAGAACATTCTGCCATTCAACACACACACACAATATTAGTCTCTAATGTGCTATAAAAGTATTTGCTTTTATATGATGAACAGGTAAGGATTTCTTCAAAAGAAATTCTGAGCATACAGCCATTTTGTGGGAAACAGAACATTTCACACAATGATTTGAAATTCATACATTTAATGCTAACCAAAACTTGCATCTGTGTTCAAATTTCATGATCACTGTAGCAAATCTCAAAAGGTGTCAAGACTGGGTTGAAATGGTTTTTAAATACACAATTGTTTATTTATTTATTTGTTGTACTGTACTGTACTGTACTGTACTGTGAAATCATTTTGAGATGCTTCACGGAAAGTAATTCATAAATGAAATAAAATTCACACTATTAATAATAATTCATTGCTGCTGCTGTTATTATTATTTCAGCTGCCTCTAAAGAGCTTGTGTTAGCATTTCTACCACTCCAGCACTCATGGTCCTTGTCTTATATGTAGCAACGTATTTGAAACGGTGCAACTTTGCATGCTGCATCTGAAATGTACAGCAGGAAGTTGAGGTCTCAAACACACACACACACACACACACACACACACACACACACACACTGAAGAAGCCTTGAGAGGACAGAGAGATTTCCCAAATGTTCCAATGAAACAGCATTTACAATACCTTAAGATAGCACACTTAGACTGTGATATTAATCAGATAAGTATGAAACAGGCTAGATTTGATTGCTATGACAGAACAGAATCAGCCCCCAGGCCTTCTATCTGGCCCCTGGAATTCTGTTCAGGCCACAACCCTTGCCTGTCCCAGTCCGCATCCAACATGCAGTGCTTTGCCTAGTTGGGGTATATGCTCGCATTTTTAATGACTTTTGTGCTGGGAATATAACCTAATATACAAAGGCAAAAGTCACATCTGGTGCTCTGGCCCCTTCGACTCTGGCCCCACCCACCACTGACATATTGCCCCCGTCCCCAGGTTCCCCATCATAGAATGCAGCCCTTGGGCTGAATGGGGTTCCTTGCCCCTGGTGTACAAGATACATGCATTATTGGTTTTTCTCTAAAAACAAAGAAAGAGACTTTGAAGGACACTACATGCTAAATGCAAGCCGAAGAAGCAAATATATTTGGATTGCTTTAGGCAATGAGAAGAGATGCCTTCATTTTATGAGGCCCATGGGATTTTCTTTTCAAAGGATTTTTACATCTATGTTGTTGGTATTTTCTACTCCGGGACAGAACAGTGCAGGTGAAGGTGAACAGCTCAGTGAGGAGCTGCCCTTGTGCCCTTACAGAAATTGGACATTTAACTTACAAAAGACATATCAGCTCTGACTTTTGCCCTGTGTATAGAATTTGAATGTACCCACTGTGGTCTGACTTCAGGGGCAGCAGGTGAAAATATTCTTGCCAGAATAGAATGGCATTCCTTCATGCTGGACTTGGAGAACAATTAAAAGGAAATAATTTATTACAGACTTCTGGTGACTTATTCTTTTTCTAATGAGCATAATATTATTGAACGTTCCTTAGGTAGGATTTAGATCAGGGACTTTTTAAAAGTTGCCACAATAGTCGTACTGCACCTGTGCTTTCTTTTTGTACAACCAGAACATCTGGCTAGGGAAGAAAACTGTTCTTCAAACAGAGTCTACTGCATCAATAGAGGACCACTGTTCAGAAAAGAGAAGTGAAAACTATCAAGGGGAATGGAGCGATGTGGAAAAGTTACAACATTGGAAGCTTTTTAGTTCAGAGAAAAGGTGACTAAGAGGAAACATGATAGAGGAGTATAAAATTATGCATGGTTTGGAGGAAGTGGGCAAAGAGAAGTCCCTCCCTCCAATAACACTAGACTTCAGGGTCATCCAATGAAGCCGGATGTTGGAAGATTCAGGGCATACAAAAGGGAGGACGGCTTTACACAGCACATAGTTAAACTGTGGGAGGTATAGTGATGGCCACTAACTTGCTTGGCTTTAAAAGTGCATTCGACAAATTAATGGAAAAGAAAGCTATCAATGACTAATAGCCACGGTGGATGTGGGGAGAGTGTTCATGTGTTCAGGTCCTGCTTTCTGACTTCCCATTAGGGCATCTGGTTGGTGACTATGAAAACAGGATTCTGGACTAGATGGGCCTTCTTATGATCTTATGTTCTTACTAACATCTTAATTGTGGCCTTGTTATATTGGATGCCCAAGATTATCACTTCAGTGTTTTAAAGCCTCTCTTTCTGGCTCTCAGAACTTTCCCCAGGTCACACCCATAACAAGCCCTGCTCCTACACAAGTGACACCAAGTGTTTTTTGCCTTGGTAGAATATATCCTTGAACTCTGATCATGCCTCTTGCTTGTCTGGGTGGAGGATAAAGAGGGATGTGTGAGTGTGAGTAGAAACTGGCCTACAATATAACGGATAAATTTTACATCCATTGTCCTGCCCATTTTTGTATGCGGCTTCATCCACTAATGGTATGTGGCCCTCAGAAGGGTGTCCCAGTAGGAATGTAGCCCTCAGACTAAAGAGGCATTAACAGAGTTCAGGGGCACATTCTGGCCATGTAAAAACTCTTGAAGTGGGTATGAAATAGGGCTAATGAATAGTGTGGCATGGGGAGAGAACCAAGAGGCAGATGGGGAAAGGGCCACCTCCCACCCTCACCCCCCTCTACCTTGTGGCACAAGGGTTAATGATTTTTCCATGGGAAGTGAATTTAAAAATGAGGGAAATCCCTCGTAAGAAGAAACAAGTGAAAAGACTGCAGTGCAAATCTCACTACCTTCCTACAGAAAAGTTTTGCTCTTCTCTCTTCCTCTTTCTCTCTTTCTTTTTAATCCATTTCCAATTTTACTAGAGCAAGGAAAAAACATAAAATGGCCTTAACCACAGAATTTTCCCTGGTTTCTGCCCAAGAAAGCCATAACAAGGTCACAAGCTGTAGGCTCAATTTAAAGGGGGGAGGGGGAACTAGAGGAAGTGAGCACTTCATCCAACATTTTAGAATTATAATGAAGCCTAATATCTGGCAACATATCTGGTTTAGGGTTTAGTTCCAGTTCTGTTACACTCTTCTTTTTTACAAAGGTTCTGAAACGTTTCAGGAATAAAATCCTGGCTTTCACTGGAACAGCTTCAAGTTGGGAGTTGTGAGCAAAACAAAGGCGTGGAGAGCTGAACTCCTGTTGGATAGCTGCCCAAAGGCACAAGAGGGAGGGGGGATGGCAAATTCTACAAACCAACAGAACTTGCAAAGAATTGAATAGACACATTTTGAAGATAAGAAGTTTTAACAGCTGCAGCAAGATATCGTTTTTCAAGCTGAGATTGTCAGTGGGGTGGAAGGAGAAAAGGGGAAAGTGTGTAATCTCAAGATTCTTGCAAGAAACCTTTCCCTTTTTCACCACAGCCAATCACAAACGAACAACCACACCCTAGGCCAATCCCAACCTCTCTCACCACCAAAGGAATACAAGCGAATAGCAAAGAGAACCTGCACAAGCGACTCTGACACAATACCCCACACATACATTAAGCAAAATAGAAACATCGCCACCCGACCCCATCACCATCCCCCCCTTTCCCCCTTTTCTTCCTAATGTAACATCTGCTGTCTTCAACAAATGAAACTCATCTGTAGAAAATGTAACTTGAAAAAAAGACATTGCACATACTTTTGTAAACCAAGAAATCTTTAATAAAAATACATTTAAAAAGAAGAAGAAAATAAACCTTTCCCTTTTAGATTATGCATACTGCTAACTCTCCAGGGTCTGCAACTATAGTTCACCAACCGGACCCTGTCCAGGCTCCTCTGTTGTAAAAGATACACAGAAAGAAAACTTACAGTTTCACCAGCTGTGTGTGTCCCTACCCACCATCACAGTGGTGCTATGGAGGAGGAAGCTACCTCTTGTGGAATTTCTCCTTTGTGTTTTGTTGTTTTTAAAAAAAACACACCTTCTAAATTACTTTCAGCATCTGGACTGGGCAACTCTATCTGCAAGGGTGTGGGAGAGAGAAAAGACAGGGAAATGCTTTTCCCTTCAATTGAAGAAGAAGGAATCCACATTTGGGCTGTAGAGTACAGTGGGATCATATTTCTCCACCCCCCTTTTTTCTGCCTTCATTTAAAAAAAAAATCTTCTAGGCCTGGCTGACTTATGTTTTCTCTGCTCCATAGAAACCGACAAAACAGCAAACCTTTGCCAGTCTCCAGCTCCACAAACACTGAAGAGGGAAGGGGGGGAGAGGGAGAAAAAGTACAGAGAAGGATCTAGAATGTGGCAAAAAGCCTGGAGGTGCTGAGCCACTTGGTTTTCTCATCAAGAGACAATTAAGATAGAGGCACAACCCCCCACCCACCTCCCCAAAGTGCTGGGGGATTGGGAGTGGGGAGGAGATTTACAGAAAACCAAAAGAGCTACGATTAACACAGAAGCATTCCACCATGACTGACCAAAAACCATATGGGTTTATCCTTGCTTGGTCCCCCACTCCCTGCACCACCTTCCTTTCTGTGAAAGTTGTACTCCTTTGCTTCCAAAAGCCTTTCGCAAAGAGAGCAAAATATACAAAATACAAGGCACACAGAAACATGTGGAAACGGGCGAGGAGAGGGCAAGAGAAGCTGCAGCTGAGGTTAAGACTCATAGCCATGCCATGGCATCTGGGCAGAGATCACTTCCATAACCACCCAGATATTAGCACTACTCTCAAATGCCCAGTTTTAGTGTTCAGTGTCATTCTGCAACGACCCCTGTGGTTTTGCACTATTTCTCTTTTATTTGTTACATTTATGATGCATCGCATTACATTCTTCCAAGGAGCTCTTCCCTGCTACCCTCTAATTTATCCTCACAATTGTGCTGCAAAATAGGTTAGGCTTCAAGGCAGAGTGGGAGATCTGAACCCTGGTTTGGAGTCCAACTCTGAAACTATCAGAACACGAAAGACAGGTTAAGTTATTCTGGTCTTCCCGATTTTCCAGCGCTCTAACTCAGTGTTGGGGGAAGAGAGAAAAGCACGCTAAGAAAAACAAGGTCAGGGCTGCCAAGATATTATTCCCTTCTTTGTTCACTGAAGTCTGAGAACCATTAGTGCTTTTCGGAGACAGCAGATGGGAAGGGAAGCAAAGGATAGGTCCCTCTGGGCAGATGGTACGTGCCACTGCTTGTCTGAGGCTTAGAATATTCTTCTTTCACTCTCATCAGGGTTCTAATGCCCAGATTCTGAGAAGTCGGGGTTGATGTGATCAAGAAAAGGTAGGAAAAAAGTAAAATCCCTGCCTGTGACTGAGTTACAAGGCTTTTCTTTTTTCCTTCCCTGAGCTACATGCTCAAAAAATCCACAATCATCCAAGCATACAGTTAACTGACACAATTAGCACTCTGCATAGCTCAGCGAGAAGTGCCCCTGCTCTGCATCTCAGGTTCAATCCCTAGCACCTGCAGAAGCGATCAGAAAGATCCTTCTCTCACTGAGATCCCTGAGAGCTGCTGCCTGTCAGAATAGACCATACTAGGCTAGATGGGCAGCTTTACACCAAATCAGATGCTGTTCCGCGATATGAATATCTGGATCAGTGCTCAGATACATTCTATAGTTGGATGAGTCCTGGGGTGGTCCATCCCACAACAGGGCCAAACACAACTGCAAGCATAGAGGCAACTTTTGCTTTCTCCATACAGTGGTACCTCGGGTTACAGACACTTCAGGTTACAGACGCTTCAGGTTACAGACTCCGCTAACCCAGAAATAGTACCTCGGGTTAAGAACTTTGCTTCAGGATGATAACAGAAATCGCGCGGCGGCAGGGGGAGGCCCCATTAGCTAAAGTGGTACCTCAGGTTAAGAACAGTTTCAGGTTAAGAACGGACTTCCAGAACAAATTAAGTTCTTAACCCGAGGTACCACTGTATTCTTTTCAGCAATGAAAAGCACCCGTAGTTAGCTAAAAACAGAAACGGAAGGTCATGAACTGCAGTTTAAGGAATCTTCTTTCCCTTTATGCTGGATTTTTCTGAACTGGGTGGCACGGAAACTGGAGGAGCAAGATTGTTTTCAGCAAAACAGAATAAAAAAACTCCCTACCATGAATTGAAAAGGGAGAGATTTTGCCACCAGAACTTTTCTAATGCCCCTTACTCTGTGAACTATACCACAGAGGTATGGCCCTTTGAGGAATACCTTTTTTGGAGTAACTATACCTTACTGGCATGTCTCTGTGAGTTGGGAGTTGGAGGAACAATGCTATGGTGGTTCTCCTTTTACTTGCAGAGTTGGTTCCAGAAAATAGGACCATGAGAGTCTAATGGAAGTTATGCTGTGAAGCGCTACAGGGTACCACACTGTCCCCTAAGTTGTTTAACATCCATATATCTAACCAGGTATAAGGTCGATTCCCATGTTAGGTAGCTTGATCTATAAATTCACAAGCCTCAGGTTCTGCCATCTTTCCATTTGAACTGAGCAAGGATTCTGCGAAACATGACTGTTTGCATGCTTCCTACTCCCAGTATTCATATTCATTATGTCACTTAAGGAGACTTGGTTCAATGTAACCTTTTGTAAGCGAGTACGCAGCACGGCTTCTTTTAGATGCCCTCTCAAGGAAATGGTATTATCAAAAAGGTAACAACTGTGGAAGATGATAGCTTGTTACTCAAAAAGGGATGCTGATGGCTGGCTGGCAAGACAGCCTGATAGGTAGGTATATAGATTAGATGGCCTCCTATTTTTAATCAACTTTGATAATACTTGAAAACTTTCTAAAATAAAACTAGGCTCAGAAAATAAATCTGCATATAATCATCAGGCCTCTCTGCTTCTTCCACTCCCTCTTCCCAAAACATTTTTTAAATGGCCCAAATTCAAGTAGAGGATGCTTGGCTGTTCCTAGAGTGAACGATGTGCCATTTTTCATTTGAAACTGGTACAGTTTTCCACAGATCTAATAATTTACTCCCTTTACCATTTCCCTTCCTTCTGGTGGATATGTACATACAGGGAGTTGAAAAGCAAGCTGACAAGGTGGGAGACCTTCCCTTCTCCGCGCCCCCACAAAGGCAAATATTTCTGAATTAAATTGTAGTGAGGGAAGGAATTGTCTACTGTACACCCAAATTCCTCAGCATGCATAAGAGAACGTATTCTGAATGTGTAGATGACCATTATCATAGTAAATCATTACTGCAACTTGCCTAAATAAATCTTTCCAGGCTTTGTCATCACTGAGCGATTCCACCCAGACCTGGTTGTGCACCCGCCCCTCATTTATCAAGACAAAATTGCTTTTCAGATACCGCTATTTACAGATATCGGTTCATAAATTCTCCAAGGTTAGTCTAAGAGTTCATTTGCACAGAGGTTTTGCAGGGGGTCAGATAACCCCTGCATTCCACACGTGCCAAGATCTTTAACCTGTGTTGGTACCCTCTCTTGCCTCTTTCCACCCTGCCCTACACTAAATTCATGGGTGTGTGGGTTTAAAAGAATAGATTATTGCACCCTGCTAGACCCATCCTAGCTTGGGCTGGTGTTAAAATCTCAAAAAGAACCTGTGGTGTTATAGACAGCACCACTAGGGACCTTAGGAAATATACACAGATTTCACTGAACTTGGTATAGCCACATTCAGAAGGTCGGCGGTTCGAATCTGCGTGACAGTGGTGAGCTCCCATTGCTCTGTCCCAGTTTCTGCCAACCTAGCAGTTCGAAAGCACACTAATGCAAGTAGATAAATAGGTACCGCTGTGGCAGGAAGGTAAACAGTGTTTCCATGTGCTCTGGCTTCTGTCATGGTGTTCTGTTGCGTCAGAAGCAGTTTAGTCATGCAGACCACATGACCTGGAAACCTGTCTGTGGACAAATGCCGGCTCCCTCGGCCTGAAGCGAGATGAGCGCCGCACCCCATAGTCGCCTTTGACTGGAATTAACCATCCAGGGTTACTTTTTCCAAATATACATGTGGCATTCATTCTGACATGTGGCATTCCTTTTGCATTTCTATACCATTACAAAATTATCTGGATTACTAATATAGCTTAGTTTCAGTAATTAATAAGTGAACAAGTTAAAGGTAAGAGGTTGTACATTGGGGGTGTAAAAGTCACACCTGAAAGTCATGCCTGTGGTCTTAGATTACCATTAAAGTAAAGCTCAGTTTCTCCTATGTAAAATGGGCACAAGAACCCACCTCACAAAGTAGCTGCAATGAGGGATATAGATAGGTGGTGTACTTTGACAGTGATCTTGAAGTGATAATTATGAAACTGTAAAAATGAGATACAAAGTTCCACAGACATTCCACCTTGTTGTGATTATCAGATTAGATAATGAAATAGTCTAGACGGAACTGACTAGGATATACTTCTAGCAGTTTTGAAGTCACTATGACCCATTGGGGTTAGAAGAAAAGACAAAAAATTCATTGTAAAAGTATTTTGGTAATGGGCATTTAAAGAGAAACAAAAAGAGGTAATCAAGAAGAGAATCTGTTGCACACACACACAAAATTACAGGTCCTAAGCCCTCTCAAATTTCCCTGGTGAGGCTGAAACAACATTACCCAGGTGGAAAAGTGCCATAGCTCAGCAATAGAGCATGCTTCACATGCAGAAGGTCCCAAGTTCAATCCCTGTCATCTCCAGGTAGGGCCAGGAGAGAGCCCTTCATGGAACCTTGGCATGCAGACAATACTGAGCTAGACAGATTCAGTATAAGGCAGCTTCCTATGTCTTAAGGGAAGGGTCGTAGCTCAGTGGTTAGAGCACCCACTTTGCATGCAGAAGGTCCTAGGTTCAATCCCTGGCATCTCCGGGTGGTGCTGGGAATATCCTCTGAGTCTGAAACCCTGGAGAGCTGCTCCTAGTGTAGACAATATAGAGCTAGATAGACCAGTGACATGACTCTACATAAGGCGGCTTCCTATATTGCTGGTTGGCATTTACCAAGCAGTCTGGAGAACCCAGAGAAAGAGCAGAAATGTTTGTCCCGAATGTTTTAGGTGGTGACATTCCCAACTGTTATTTGCCTAGTATTTATTTACGGCTTTGCCCAAAACAAAATGAAACCTCAATTATCAACTCAAGGGTGTCATGAATTGCCCAAACCAACAAAATTTGGTTATGTTGTCACAGTCTGCACCTGAAAGCTAAAACTGAGCCGCCTTCCTTGAAAACTGGCACATTCCTCACTGAAACAACTCTAGTGTAGGTAGGAAATCCATAATTCAGTGGCAGAGTCTGCATGCAAATAGTGTCATGTTCATTCTCTAGAACCTCAGGCACAGCTGGAAGGACTCCTGGAGAGCCACTGTCCAGTCAGTGTAGACCTGGAGTGGCTAACATCTCACACTGGGGCTATCCTGGAAACAGTAATTTTTGTCACTATCAATTACAATTATTATTTTTAAATCCATCATAAGCAGTTGCCTTGAACAACTCGGCATGTGTTGCAAAAGCCTAGCCACTCTCAAGAGTCCCCTAGTAGCCAAGGGTAAATTCTTGCAAGATTGCATCTCATTAGCTTCCAACAACAAAAGGTATGAACGCCACTCAGTAACTCATAGAGATGGGTTACTTCTTTTACCAATGTAATGTGGGAACAGTTCTAATTACCTAAACCACTATCCCCAAATTAGGACATTGTCCCAGTCTCCCCCAGAAGAATTGCACTTTGGGTAGAATATGCTTTGATGCCCAACTGAAACACATGCAGAAACAAGTGAGGGGATGCTGAATTAGGCAGCTATTAGATGGTAAATGCTCAGATTGATGCATCAACTATTTGGATCAGTGCTTGCTGTCATTCATTCCTTAAGTCACTGTAGAACTGTAGTAACCAATGTACTTCAGGAAACCTCAAGACAGAATGGCATGGGACTCCATTAGGAAGCCATTAAAAAGTTATAAGGAGTGACAGTCAGGTGGAGGCACTGTGCTTTCTGCCTCCTGTCCTCTCCTTAACCCCTATTCTTGGCCATTGCTTCAGAGATAAATATCTTGCACAAACAAAATTACCTTTGATTGCACCAGCAGCTGAACTTCTCCAAGAAGTTCCCACTACAGGGAGTGGCGTTGCCTTGCCACACAGACATAAACAAAGGAGAGCAGACGTGAAAAACAAGTTTTAATTAAAGCCACTTCTGCATAATCAATTTTCCCTTTCTTACACATTACACATTTCTAATATACGTCTGAAGAAGCATCTGGCACAGTCACAGATTACACAATAAATTAAAGCGTAGTGAAAGAAAGCAGGTGGAACAACCTGCTTCTGTGAATCTGTCCTTTTAATATACTGGCTAAAGGTTAACTTCAGGATTCAGTAACAAGAAGCCAATTTGTTTGTAAAATCAGCAAGAAAGCAGGAGATGAACAGTCAATAACACCGACGTTTACTCCCTCCCCGTAGCTATTTGAGTCATCTGACAGAAGTGTGTTCAGGTGTTATGCCTGAAAAAGGAAATATCAACCTATGTTGGGGCCAAGTTCAAGGTTTTGGTACTAACAAATAAAGCCCTATACAACTCAGGACCAGGTTACCTGAGAGACCACCTTATCCCTTATATACCCAGAAGGTCATTGTGTTATGCGGGAGAGTTTCTCTTTCAAGTCCAAAAGTATCAGAAGCTCACTCCGCAGTAATTTAGAGCCCTGTCTTCAGTGTGGTTGCCCCTGTTTGGTGCAACAGCATGACAGGCACCCACTTATCTGCACTTCTGCAAACAACTGAAGACTTTTTTGTTTGTAAAAGTTTTCCAGCTGGATGAAAGGGTCTTTGTCTTGGGTGTTCACTTTGTATTGTTTTTAAAAATATATATTCAGTTGTTTTTAAAGCTATTTTTGGATGTTTTTAATACGTTTGTAAATCATTTTGAGATGTATAAAAGGTGATCAAATAATAACATCATCATGTGTTGAGCAGGGAAGGTTTGTGTTCATTTGAATATGTGAAGAGGCCTCTGTGGTATGAAGAGAGCTGTTTTATCAGGGTTACCAATTGCAAAGAGGCTTCTACTCGCATTCAAGTGAATGATGATAATCCCCTTTCAGTCTCCTTGCTGAGAATGAGAAGGTCAACTTCAGAGAAGTCCGGGCTGGTACATACAGCCACAATGCCCCAACACTAGATGATATTTCCTGTTTGGGCATAATGTCTGGACAGTGTTTATTGTGAAAAGGTTATTTTAAAGGGGTGAAAAGATTTCAGAAATGGAACTCCAATGTAACCCTGAACTCAAGAGTGAAGTACTCTTTAAAAATTAAATTAAATTAAATTAAAAAGTTAGGAAATCCTGTAATGCAGTAGGTCAAATCATTATTTTTTAAAACTTGTCCAGGGAGGGGAAAATTTAAAATATTTTAAAGCAGAAAACATAAAACCATATCTACTTGTCCCCTATGCATATATTTTAAGACTAAAAATTTTGCTTAAGTGTTTATGTAAAAACACTTAAAAATCTCTAAATTTCCTCATTTCACACTATGTACATTTTCAACTTGTCCACCTTTTAATACTCAATGTCTAAATTCTGCTTTATGTGAATACTTTACACACTGAGTGATCACTAATTTCCTTATGTCACATTGATACAGACACAGTTCAGAGTAACTGGATAATTTCTTCCTTGTTTATCCACATAGTTCACCCCCACCCCCAAAAGGGGCACCTTCCTAAAAAAAATATACCCACTTGCCTGCTACCTTGATGAAAATGTTTGGAGACTGCAACAGAAGCAATCAGATGAAATGAAAGTGGGGGGGGGGGAGAGGACAGAATAAGCTCTCTCTGATTTATATTAAAACAGCACACCAAGCCATGTTTTTCAGCACAGAACGAAAAACTGGGTTGTAACAGAATGAGATTCCTACTCTTGATTTATTTATTTATATATTTATTTATTTATTCATTCATTAATGTGTACACTCATTTTCTGCCTGTACCAATACTCCACGTGTAAGACGCCCCTTCTGAATTCCTGTGTGCTATTTGCAGGCAAGGTCACTGTGCAGTGGAAGAGCATGACAAAAAAGCCAGCCAGGTTCCCCCCTCCCCTCCCCTCCAGCCAAGCTTCAGGAAGGGGAGGGTGGAGAGCTGAGCTCAGGAGCTCCATTAGAAGTTTCTACAGTCTAGCCAGGAGGCTGAGAGCCCAGACTGTGGCTGTTCTGTCCTCTGAGCGCACTCCCTCCACCTCCTCCCTCGCCATCACCCTCCCCCACCCATCTCCCTCAGTCTGCCTGGCCTGTCTGACGCCTCCTGTAGCTGAGCTGACTCATTTTGCAGACATTCTTAAAGTCACAGGAAGACATTTATCTAGAAAAGGCGCGTGCACATGGCAAAAACCTGCACTCTGCTGCATTTTTTTTTAATTCGGCATGTGTGGTTTTCCTCAACTATCTACTGAGAAAGGCAAACACCACATACCAGACCTTCCCCACTCCCTTTTAATCCTATACGCTGTTTAAAAAAACCACTTATAAATCAGTAACTAGGGTTGTAAACAACTAAGTCCTACTCAAAGTAGATCAATTAAAAATAATGAGCCTAAGCTTGTCGTGTCCATTAATTTCAATGAGTACTACTCTGAATATGACTATGCAGCCCCTCTTCTCACACTCACTCACTACTATAGCCACTGGAAGTAGCCTGAGTGTTGCCACCTGTCATTAAATAATTTCCTAGCAGTGAACGCACATCCATCTGTGAAAGGGATAGTCATAGGAGCCTGTTGCAGCAACAAGAGAGCCTTGGGGCACCAACAAATTTCTTATGGCATAAGATTTCACAGACTAGAGTCCACTTCAGCAGATGCTAGAAGAGGACTCAAGTCTACAGAAAGTACTGCCCAAATAAATCTGTTAGGGTCCCTCTAGAATTTTTTGGGGGAGGGGCTTATTCTCCAAAATGTCACTGACACAATAAATATGCATTAGCAATGGATTTATAATGGATTTTCATTATGCTTTATTAGTTGTTCAGCAATGCTTCCCCCCAGTGTCATAGCATTACTGCCACCCAGAAGGGCCCTTTTGCAGTACAGAGAGAGACCAGGGCAGAAACAAACAACAAAAACCCTGGAACATATGCAGTTTGAAAAGTTACAGGATTTCAGCAGGAAGTTACAGGACATGAAGTGATTGGATACAAAGTACATCCGCCCTGAAACTTCTGCAGACGCAAAACAGTATTCAAAATGGGGATCATGTCTAATCAAACCAATACCATCATGATGAGAACAAGTCATTATGAATGCACAATAAAAAGGGATGTCTGTAGGGGCCCTTACTCTTCGAAGGTGCCCTTGTTATTCTGACAGATCAAGTGGTTTCCCTACATTTGCCAGCCAACATCCCTGAATCATAAAAACTATCCTAAATTCAACCTTGCAGGACACCTGGCAGTTTAAACACAAGCACAGTTGCATTTCTAAAGGCAGCAAGGAGTTTGTTTTGACAGTGGCCTAATTCCCACGTCACTATAAACCAGACATGTCCAAAGTCCATTTCGGGGGCCTAAACCGGCCTGCCGGTCGGTTTAATCCGGCCCCTGTGGCAGTTTATTTCCTGAGGTAAAATCCTAAAAAGATCTCAACAACTTCAATCCCCCCAAAAAGCTCAACAACATTGGTTGGCCCTTTGGTTGGCCCTTCACTTCATCCAATCTGGCCCTCTTTGAAAACAGTTTGGACACCACTGCTATAAACTGTAGTTAATGGTTTACTGTGAACAAACCAATCTGGGCTGTTTTGTTTCTCCCTGCTAACAAACAATGGGGGAAATCCAGCTAAACTGAATGGTGGGAGACTCAGGGTAGAAAAGAGGAAGTACTTCCACACACTGCATCATTAAAGCATGGAATTTGCTACGAGAAAACGTAGTGATGTCCACCGACTTGAATGGCTATTAGGCAATTTAACAGGGAATAAGGCTATCAATGGCTACTAGCCAAGATTGTGTGTGCTACCTCCACTGTCAGAGGCAGTATGCCTCTGAATGCCAGTTGCTAAGAGTCACAAGTAGGGAGAGCGATGTCACACTCAGGTCCTGTTTGAAGGCTTCTATTGGGGAATCTGATTGGCCACTGTGACAGCAGAATGCTGGATTACATGGGCTTTTGGCCTGATCCATGCTGGACTAGATGGTTCAAAAACAAAAACAGAGGCTAGGTACATTACACATCCTCCCAAATATTTATGTGACTAGAGAGATGATGTACAAATCAAATCCCCTAAACCTACGGGTGAAACTGCAACAGACACGCCATGTATAAAAATGCCAGCAGCTGCTTGAGAAGAGGACGTCAACTCCATAATTATCCACAACGGATCCTCGCCTTTACATCTGCAGCCCAGATGTGAAAATTAATCTTAGAAGCACAAGGAGGCTGGAGCTGGTGTTTTGTGAAGGGGGGTTGGGGGGTTGGGGAGAGACCAGCCAAGCAAAAGGTATCTGATTTTACACTGGTGTCACAAGGCCAGGATCTCACCCAAAAGTTAAGGTCATGTCTCATCCCGTTTTAATTTTAGAGACCCAGCCCTACTCAGCTTGCAGGCAAAAAACAAAAACCCAGCAAACGCAGGAGCCAGTGCACAAAGTCAACCTAAAGATGATTGTTACATACCAACTGGAGGAAGTGATTAAAAATTAATGCAAGCTCAGAGAGATAGAGAAACCTGAAAGGGTGCTGCCCATCAGGCAACACTTCTAACCCATCTCTTATCATTCATATTTATTCTCCCTCCCTCTCCCCCTCCCCCCGCTTCCTCCTCTCCTGCTTCTTATACTGTAATACCATTCTCTTGGGAAAGGGCAGAGGAATGATCACCGGGTTCTCTAAATTCACTTCTACTTTACCTCCCTCCTCCACAATGAAACAGCTACAGGCAAAAAACAAAAACAAAACAGACACAGAGATAGAGAAGGAGGAGAAGAAGGTGTTCTACATTTCCTTCCGGGGTCAGAGAGACTCAGCTGTGGGTGGCATTTGAAACCTCACTTTTTTACAATTCTCCTCTCCCCAACCATATGGGGGTGGGTGGCCCATCCTAAGTGCTGTTCATTCTCACTTTCCCCACCACCACCTTTTCACATTAGTATTTGAAATACATCATTAAGCAACCTTGAAAAGAACTCTACACAGTCTCCTTTCTCAAGGTTCCCTTCTATGACCAGGCAGCTGTGGTACGCACAGCAAAATGTACACTCAGCGGGTAAGCTGAAAAGGCCTTGTATGGCTTTGAACAAATTAAAAAGAGAGAAGGAGTGCAGTGCCTATTTAATTTTTTTTAAAAGGTAGCTAATTCTATGGTAATAAAACACTCACATGTGACTAGCTCTCTGTGGTCTAGGTATTTTAGCTGACTAGCAACAAGATTTCCAGCATTAGCGGCTAGAAAAAACGCACAACCCTCTTACACTTTTTTGCTATTCCTATCTAACATTCTTTCCCTGCATCTTAGGCTGTGGCAGACCAAAGATTCTGTGGAACCTATAATATGTGCATGTATTGTTCTTCATACTAACTCAGAAAAGAGCAGGGTGAATTCAAGTCAACATTTATTGAGGTGATCAGCACAATATTTTGTTTATTCACAGAGAAAGTAAAAGTTTATTTTAAAAAGAAAGTGCAAAACTGTATTCATAACACAAAAGTTATTACACATTATTTAAAAGAAAAAGAAACACACACAAAACCTTCCCTCAAGCCTTTTTCCACCCTCACCCCAGGCTAGCAGTTTTATCACAAGGGGTCATTTCACAGGACTGTTTTAACATGTGAATACCCAAAGGAAAATGCTCCCTGCTTCTACTTCAAAGATGATCATGTGAAATGGCCCTCAATTTGTTCTGGGGTTGACAGAGTGACTTGAGCCTATTTTTTTCTATAAAGCTGCCTTGGGGTCATTTTAAGCGGAAAAAATAATTATTTGTGGTTAATCATGAACACTACAAACCCTACACTCTGTCTGTCCACAACACCACATATGCATGTGAATCTTGGAACATCAGCATTATTTATGGAAAAAGAAAGAGGGAAAAGGGGGGGTTGTTTCTTAAAATACTGGCACTTTGGGATTCTATGTTTCTTGCCTTCTCTACCCTCCCAAGAGACCTTGTTTTTTAAGCCCATCATCCATTATGGTCATTTCACTAACGAGTCAAAGCCGCTTCTGTTCATCCTGTAGAAAGGTCCTGACCTGTGACCCTTGCCCCCTCCTTGAATCCCTCCAACCAAGCCTACTGTGCCTTGGCCCCCGTTTCAGGGACTGCAATTTTTTATGGGTCTGCATACACTAGTGGGTGATAAAACTTCTTCGATAGCTGTGCTTGCTCTATTGTCAATGAAGAAGATTCTGGGTGCCAGGCTCAGTTTGCTAATTGGATACACACACAGAGGGAGAGGCGTTCTGGGGTCTTCTTCTTGGAAAGGATGATGATTCCAGGGGTTTTTAACATGCTGCATAAGAGATTAACAATATTACTGGGGCATTAAAATTTAAAGGGCTGTGTTTTGCTCTATTTTACTTGGGGGGGGTTCTCAGTGGCATATTAATTGTTCTGTCACAGTGCCTACTTGTATTGATGATTCACAGACAGATATCCTACCTCCATGAGTACTGTAACAGGGAGTTGGAATGGTCCGTTCAAGCTAAGCAGTGGTCCACAGAACTCTATGACAAACTCCTCCCTTGACCTAAAGATGCATCATATCAGAGGTTCCACCACAGATTGTCATCTCTGTCCCCGAGGACTTGACAACGTGGAGCAGAAATCAGGTTCCATATCTATGTGATATGTAAGACCCTTTGTGGGGCTGAGGTCTTGGCACTTAGTGCAGTAATTTATTCCTAAAAACCTCACCACGTTTTCAAAGATTTGCATGTTTTGCTAAATTAGAATCACACTATCTGCAATTTACCAGTGGGCCCTGGACAATGGGAACATGTGTGCACTAGGGTCATCCAAACATATGGTGCTGCAACACTAGAAGGAGAAGTTGTCACCTTCCATGCAGCAGTAGCTTAACAATTTGCACTTCCTGTCCTTATTTGAGTTGGCATCATATTGATGCAAGTGCAGAAATAAAAGAACAGGTTTCCTTGACATTTATACATCACTGTCACTGTCCAGACACCTTGAAGAAAAAGGGTTATACCAGAAGGGAGCTGCAAGATTGCAGGCTGTGGTGATAAATTAAATAACTTGCAACAGAAAAGAAACTTTGGATCCATTTTAAACATTACTTCCTCCCACTTCTCCTTTGAGATTATCTTTGCAGAAAATCACGTGCACTACTTGGTGTCTGAAGTGTGGCTCAAGAGGGTGAGGGTGGGTGTTGGTGGTGGTTCTTCATTACAAAATACATAAATTGGGAAGTAGAATTTGCACACTTACCTTCCCAACTTGTGTATTACATGCACACACAAAACCTGCACTTCAAACACCTCATAAAATTGAGCCCATTCATAAGTTATTCAAACATTTGAATGGGTCGAGGAATAAAACTAAGCACTCGCCTTTATTTTATTTTATTTTAATTGTGCCTGATATCCCTAGCAGAACTGCATTACCAACCAAAGTAAGATTAGCATTTAAAAAAAAAATGGTTACCATGACAACAGAGCATAACTACGTTTTAGGGGGTGCAACTTGTAAGCATGTGGCAGACACATTTTGGAGGGCTGGTGGTACAAATAAGTGAGTGGTAAGTTCATGCAAGCTTCTCTATGACATTTACAATTGCATGGCCCTTCCCCACAAAAAGTGGGCGGTCACTAAGAGAGAAATAAAAGGGTCCACAGTAGGTAAATGGATCTTTTCCACAAGCAGTATCTTAGGTGACTGCTTTGGGAGCATCGTAAACTTGGGAACGTCAGGCACCACTTACAATTCCTCTTACCTAGTTTCTTACCCCGGCCCTTGGTTTTGCTAATCAAACCCTGAACAACCTTTCAGAATTCAGGCGTGTATATGGTCGAGGGGTAGGGAATCTGTTAGTGAATCCAAGGAAGATGATGTTGACCTGCCCCCACAACCCAGCCTCTTCCTTCCCATACTTGTCTGAACTGTAGTTCAGGGGTCAGCAACCTAAGGTCCATGGGCCGGAAGCAGTCCACGGAGGTCGTTTGACCAGCCCACAAGCCGCCCCAGAATCGAGTTGCCAACTCATTTGCTGTGCTGTGCTAAACCGCTGCAGCGCGGTACAGGAACTCACTTCCATGGTGCCAGAAATCACGTCTGCGCACGCGGGTGTGCACACTCACATGCAATCCGGCCCACGGAGGGATCTCTGCGGGACCGATCCAGCCCAGGCAAGATAAACCTTACTGACCCCTGTTGTAGTTGCAATGGGGATTTTGCCTCCCACTAAAGTGCCCACCCCATTGAGTGATTATCACTGTGCCAATTGGTGCACTGCTCTTTTCCACCACATTTCTGAGTCTCCAGTTCCCTGAAACTGTTCCCTGAGACTGTGGTGTCAGAATGCACATACTTTATAACTAGCACTGATTTAGCTACATCAATGCAAAATGCCTCGCACAAAGAGCTTTCGCTATCTATCTACCATTCCGCTGGTGTAAATAAATGAAATAACTATTCAAAACAGTCACATTTGACTAAATTAGTCTGAACACACCTTCCAGTTAAAACATGAGCCAGACTTAATTATTTATTATCCACTGTAGAACACCACTTAATTATTTTATTCCACTTCAGAAGCCTGTGTAATATTCATTTATTCTCAAGGATCTTAATAACCAAGTGATTTCCTCATACTTTTTTTTTTTTTTTTAAAAAGAGCACAAGTGTGTGGGAAATTTATTCTGCTCTTTCTGTTGTGGGACATTAATGCACAAACTGGATTGCAGCATAGTAAGGCAGTTCAGAGTTCATTCTTATCTTCAACATCACTTGCCTCTTTCACACATTCCAAAGGAGTCCTTATGCTTAAGAGGACTGTAAAGAGCACTCCAGCCTGTAACTTTAACCCTTGAACAAGCTTTCAAAGACCTCCTTCTGACTGATAAGCAGCTATTTCTTCATTAGCAAAAACAGGCTTTGCTGGGAAGCAATCTCCTCATCTCATTTAATCGTTTATACACTTCTCCCATCCCTTTACCAAACTGACAAATAGCTAGTTCTCCTCAGCCACATCTGCAGCCACTGTGTAGACCTGCCAGATGTTGACAAACCACAATATCCAGCTCTGGTCCAAAGATTTCCATAATAAACGGCCTTATAACAGGATTCATTCATTCATCTAGTCCAGAATTATCTGCTCTGACTGACAGTGAGAGTGATGTTTCCCATCACTTAAATGTATCTTGATCCTTCTAAGAGCACGGTTGAGGAACCTGTGGCCCTCCAGATGTTGCTGCACTACAATGTGGACCTGAATTAAAACTTCTGACAGGTCCACAACACAAAAATAAGCATAATAAAACTGATGCCCATCATTCATATAATAATACTTGAAAACTTAATAATATAGTTTGAGCCCTTCTGATCTCCTCACAACAAGAACAATGGAACATTGAAAATAACACTTTAAAAAATAATAATGGCTGGGATCTGATGCAGGGCATCCCCAAAAGCAGCAAAGGGGTGACAGCACAGCCAACTAAAATGTCACAATGCTTACAGGGGGACCTAACTGCCCAAGCGACATCGAGAAAGGGAAAGTCTGTCACTCTGAAAGCCTGAGGGACACAGTAATCTGTGTAAAGGGTGTGAGATTTTATGCAAAAGGTGCCAGATCTGATACTAGGAGACAGGTGTGAAAAACAGCTTCATGTGGGCTGGCTATTTAACCGCTCATTCATGCTATTTCTCTGGTGGTGGTGAATACTGTTATTTTGTCCCTATGCTCCAACACAGGCAACAGGAAGCCTGTGTTCCTCCAGTTGTTTCTGAGCTACAATACCCATCATCCATGACCACTTACAATGATGGATACTGCTGATAGGAGTTTGGAGTCCTCAACAATATCTAGAGGGCCAGAGGTTCCCCTTCACATCTGCTTCACAGAGCACAAATGGATATGTCCCTCCCCTAAAATGCAACACAAGGGAAACAGCACTAGTAGGGCTGCAGGTTCCGCATCCCTGACCGAACAAGTAATATTATGGAAAGGAGTATCTGGGCACCTAACATGGATTTCGGAGTACAGTATTTTGCATAACTATCTTGCTTATGAAAGGCCACTCTCACACAAACGTATCCTGGAAGCCACAATCTCTCTTAACTCTCTCATCTGAAATATTTATCGCCCAATTCCAGATGTGTGGTGCACCTCCCCAATTTTATTCTGTTTACTTATTACGTTTGTATGTCACACTATAAGCACCATGAATGGGTTACAATAAATAATTTTGTATGTGTGGGTGGGTGTAAAATTTCAATTATCATTTTCAATGGCCAAAGGGAGCAGTAAGGAATGATGAGTATTTACCCTTGTTTCATTGATCTCCAAATGCTTAATTCTGTCTTGTCAGTTACAGTCACAGTCAGAGACATAGCAGGGTGCTTGTGCTATCATTCCAGTTGACCACCAGTATTTTAAACATTCACACCATTGCAAACACTGAAAGTTTTCCCACAAGGGTCAGCTGGTTATAATCTTGGGGCAGCTCCACAAAAATAGGGTGTCATGCTGGTGTTACCTCAGTGCAAATATTTAGAACTGGAGGCCAAACTAAATTATCTCTAGCAATATATATTTCGGCCAAAGAGTATATATCTGCTATAATGTGCCACACCATTTAAAAAAATATTTGGTCAGAGTAAAGGTGTGGGGGGGAATTGTTTTGGAAACTGCATAACAAACTGCACCTCACCCCACTACAAACACACATGCACTCGAACAATATGCAACTGGCCTATTTGAAAGATACTTGACTGACTTTACTATTTAAAAAAGAAGCAGCAAGGCATATTGAAGATTTGCTCACAAGAAACCAGAACAAAGTGACAACAAGGGGCAAAATATATTATATTGCTGTGGCATTCAGATGCCTTAGTGAGCATTTGATTTTTAGCGCATATCCATAAGGAAGCAGCAGTACTGGCAAAGCTGCCAGTTAGTCCCTCTTGAGATGTCACACCATCCTCATCTACCACTTAGCAAAACTGCTCAAGCACATCCTCCAAAGGTCACTCAGAGGCTGAAATACATTATTTCAAGTCAAGAAGTGGGACACATTCATCAAAGAGGTAGCAGTGAAATTAACACAGCAGACGCTGAGTAAGGAGTACGGCATTACTTACCTGTACAACATTCGGCGCAGGAAGAGACAGGTGGCACCACGACCAGATAGAGATGAAGGGGGAGAGAAGAGAAAAGAGAGAGAGAGATGTTGAGTTATCCAAACTGTCCAGGACTTAACAACAAAAGCAGCACAGATGCCATAGGTATGTGGTTGTATACAATATCAGTTCTACTCAGAGCAAACCCACTGAAAACCATCCATTAAAATTAATAGGCAATACTTAGGTCCATTAATTTTAGTGGGTCTACTCTAAGTAAGGCTAACATTGGATACAACCCACAGAATCCTACCTGTTTATTGGCACTCAGTTAAATGGAGTTAAAGATCAATACGCATGTGTGCATGGCATCTACTTGCACACCAAAGTTATTCTGTGAATTTTCCTTTCAGCAGTTCACCTGAAATGCACGCTGTGTTTTTTAAAAATAAACTCCTTGAATTTAAAAAAGCAGTTTAGGGAATTAGCATAAGGCTGTTCAAACTTTTCCTTTCAGTAGTCTCTTGCATCAAACACACAAACGATGAACTCTGGATCATGGCTAGAACTCATATTATGAAACACAAATAAATATGTATTTTATATACTGGTCAAACTTATTTGGAATAAGCAACATTTTTATTTGCTAAAAAATGCAAAGTCTGCTTTTTGAGGAATTTTTTCCACAAAGCTGCTTACAACCACCAATTAAGAAACCCCAATTCTGCCTAATAATAAAATACGAAAAATGCAAAGTACAGTGGTACCTCTGGTTAAGAACTTAATTCATTCTGGAGGTCTGTTCTTAACCTGAAACTGTTCTTAACCTGAGGTACCACTTTAGCTAAAGTGGTAACCTGAAACTGTTCTTAACCTGAGGTACCACTTTAGCTAATGGGGCCTCCCACTGCCACCGTGCCATTTCTGTTCTCATCCTGAAGCAAAGTTCTTAACCTGAGGTACTATTTCTGGGTTAGCAGAGTCTGTAACCTGAAGCGTCTGTAACCTGAAGTGTCTGTAACCCGAGGTACCACTGTATAGTATAGTTTCAATACATAGTATAGAAAAACCATGGTTTTGCATCATACTGCCATTTTCTCTGTTTTTGTCAATCTCCTGACTTTTAATCATAAATGGCATGACTCCCTTTTCCTTTTTTCTCACACACGCATAAAATCTCAATCTCATTTAATTCCAGAAGTGCAAGTCATTTCAGTTTGAAATGACAATAACAATGGGAGCTCTTGCAGCACCTGTAAAAAGAACAAATTTGTTGCAGCACAAGGTACTACAGCCCACTGACAACGTGGGAGTTGACTCACAAATGCCTAAGCAAAAGAAAGAGTGCACCAGTCATTATGGTGCCATAACCTCTTTCAGGGCACCCCCATGGATCATTTAAAATAAATTTTGGCTATGTGTTTCTCTTAGAATTCATAACCATTGTGGTTCCATTTTAATCGTGACTGCCCTTCTGCACAAAGCTGAGAGCTTCCCCACTGCACTTGTCGGCTCTGTTAGGACCCAGCAGGCTACTGATGATGTGAAGCGGGCCAAAAATACATTTCAATACTTAAACTTTATGCAGATTTAAAAATACGTAATAATAATATGTGCACACACCCCAAACTGAGTCGCTGCAGTTTGACCTACATTTTAAAATCAAATCTGCTTTAATGTTGCTTCTGTACTGTTCTTATTATATTTGAAAGAGAAGCAGCTTATAGTGAAGGACCCCATTTTGGGGAGGTTTTGGCTAGATAGGAGACAAAATCCTTTCTTCCCTTGGTGCCCTCCTTCACTCCCCTTTGTTTTATTAGAGACAAGAGACTTTTAAAATCCCACAACAATAGGTTTCAGGCGATGTGCACCTCCCTCTTTCTTTTCTTTTAAAGTGTGTGTGTGGGGGGGTGTCTTCTTAGTTGTCAAGCACTTTAAGCAAACAAGCCACTCTCTCTTAAGTAACCAGCAAACGTGTTAAAGGTTGGGGAGTTATTTATACTCTCTGTCCAGCCGCTGAAGAAATAAAGGGATCTTGAGAAAGACACCAGAGAGTGTTGTAAAAGAGAGAGAAAACACACAGTGCCCATCCCTGACCTGTCTGATACCTCGCTGCTGATGGTAATGAAATGCCAAGTCATGAGAAGGCAACGGAAAGTAATAAAAGCAGGTAGGGGAGGGCATGCAAAGGCTATGACCTTTTGAACTCTGGGGGTGTTTTACAATGGCGGGCAGGATGAGAGCATTTGATGGGCAGAAGGGATGTTTTGAGTGATAGAAGCACCCTGCGGAATAGATGGAAAAGTGTAGTGCTCAAGTAAGGATTCTGGATTTTGTTCCCCACCCCCTTTCCTTCTTTTTGAGGTTTCTGGGACATGTGTCAAGGGATGAACACTTTGTTCTCTGCTGAAAGGCTATCTCACGGACTCTGTCGTGAGCAACTGGACTCTGGCTAAAAACTGGTATCATTTCAATCTGTACTCATGTGAAATGGGACCTAATTCTGCACATGAACACCGATAGGCAACTCCACTGGATAAGCTATACCCCCTCCTTCCCTGGATCTTAATTTATACTCCTTAACAGTCTGTACAGGGAATGGGTTGAAAGCATATTCTGCTTTTTAATTCCAGTCAACATGTCCCCCCCCCACCACACACACACACACACACACACACACACACACACAGTGAGTTTATGTATTTCTTATGCATGCTTATCACACACAAGCTACTTTATAAGCATGTTATTTCACACTGAGGTATTTTAAAATGCACCCCAAATGCGGTACAATTCCAGCAGCAAATCAAGCAATGATTCTGGTGTTGACGGTCCCACATTTCAAAAACTACTGTAAGGCTGCACAAGATCTCGTGGCATAATAAATGCAACGTTCCTCTACTCACATTATTTTTCTTTGCAGCATTAGAAAGCATACATTACCCACAACTCACAACGTAGCTCAATGGTAGTGTCAGCTTTGTATGCATAAGGTGTGTGGTTCAAACTCCAGCATATTCAGGAAGAGCTGGGAATGTCCCCTGCCTAAAACTCTGGAGAGCAGCTACGAATCATTCCAGACAATACTGAGCTAGATGGACCAGTGGCTTGACTAATTATAAGGCAGCTTCCTATGTACCTATGGTTTCTGCTTTATCTCAGCTCCCAAGTTTTACTGTAAACTAAAAGTTGAGGGATGTAAGGAAAGCAAGAGCACAAAGAAATGCATCTACATGTGGATCATGTGGCAGCCACTAAGAAAATTCATACCAGTTCATATTGGGGAGAAGGATTTAGCAAAATTGAGTTTGGGTGCCACAATGACATCATTTAATTAACGGTTTTGGAAGAGCCCCGTCATACTGTGGAGACCAGTCATATCCATGCTTTGAAACAAAGCAGTCCTGGAAACACTATGCTTTCATCTTATTATCAGCACTGATAACACTAGGCATGAATGAATTAATCTCTCTGTGGCAAGACAGTGGTACTGTGAAATGAGAAGGTATCACACTTTCAAGGTTTTATTAACAACATAATAAGGAGAAAAGGGAGGTGCAACACTTAGCCTTCTGGCTATAGAACCATTTAGTTATATGTATCACAGGAGAGGGGATGATTTGGTTTTTGACCAATTCAAGCCATCAATAGCCTGTTGTCTTGCAAAGGAAGAAGGGGAGAAGTTTTGAATAACAGCAACCTTCAAACCCAACATCAGAAAGGAATCAGGAAGTCACCTGGCTTGGTTTTGAAAAATAAAGAGAATGTGCAATGTTGTGAAGAGCAGGAATCAGCTTGTCTTTTTCTTGTGAGGAAGAACCATCAGTGGGTCTTTTGGCCCAGATCAGTCAAATGGAGCCATGCACTTTGAATATCAATGGGGCTGTTAAATAGCCCTGAGAGAAGCAGGGCTCAGCCCAGTTGTCATGCATGGGGTGCTGGGAAAAATAACCCCAGTAGGCATCTTTACTTCCTCTTTATGTTTTAAAGAGAAAGGGAACCCACTGGATGAGACACAGATGCTCACAGTTTTTAAGGGTGCAACTATAATATAGTGCTTCTTCACCACAAATGCCACTGACAGACTGTAATCTTTGACAAGAATCTTACTGCCTACAGTAGCCACATTGGCCACACTGTGTGTCTGTGTGTCTGTGTGTGTGTTTAAGGAAGTCAGAAGACTAATCTATTTTTATAAAATGTATTTTTATTTAATTTTATCTATATAACCCAAATTACAAAACAGAACTTCATGAGACAAACGCATGCAAACTAGGTGAAAAAAGATAAAGGTAAAGTACCCCTGGATGGTTAAGTCCAGTCAAAGGTGACTATGGGGTACAGCGCTCATATCACTTCAGGCCAAGGGAGCTGGCGTTTGTCCACAGACAGCTTTCCAGGTTATGTGGCCAGCATGACTAAACCACTTCTGGTGCAACGGGACACTGTGTTGAGTACCAGAGTGCAAGGAAACGCTGTTTACCTTCCAGACACAATGGTACCTCTTTATCTGCAGCCCTGAAACACTAAGGGAGCAAATCTTTGTTGAAAATGGTGAGACTTGCAACCAAGTATACAAAGGATTATGCAGCAAGTCTCAAAAGCAATTTCCCATGCAGCACTGATGATGCAGGTGGGCTCTTGGAAAACTGGATCCTGGCCATTCCAAATACACACACACACACACACACACACACACACACTCATCGCAAAGTCCATCTACTGTCTTTGAAGCATATCTGTCTGCTCATGCACCTTCTGGCAGTCTTCCCAGGAAGAAGCTTAAAATGGAGCTGAACTAATAAGTGAGAGGGGGTGGTGGAAGTGGCATGGGTGGGAGAACTGAGCCTGAAAGGGGGGAATGTATGCCTATTGGGGGCAGATGGTCGAAAGAGAGGGAGAGGAAATAAAATTCACCACAAGAAGGTGAACCAGGGACTGGCATCATCAGGCATCTACTGGAGCCCACAGCTAACCCCCTGCCTGCCCTCCGGAGGCTCCTAAATCCTCCTTGCCTGTTCGCCTGCCCTTTCCAAGTGAGCAAGTAGTGACTGGAGTTCGAAGAAGCAGCTGCTGCTTGACTTGCCTCCTCCTCCTAAGCACTAGGGCACTTTAGACCAATAGCAGTGATAATAACAAAGTGACACTACTCAGGAACACCCTCCCCCCTTTGAAGGCATATTGTTTCCCGTTTTTAACCTGCCTTCATTTGATTTTCCTCTGTTGTTTGTGATGGGACTGTAGACAGTGAGCACACTGGGTGAGGGATGTTTCAAAAGCAGGCAATGGTGAAACTGTGGCCCTGCAGATATTGGCTGCTAGGAAAGATTGCTATGTTCTGCTTCCACTGTTAGACAGCAAATGCCTCTGAATACCAGTTGCTGGGAATCACAAGCGGGGAGAATGCTGTTGCACTAAGATCCTGCTTGCAGGTTTCCCATAGGCATCTGGTTGGCCACTGTGAGAATTGAGTGCTGGACTAGATGGGCCTTTAACCTGATCTACCAGAGCTCATATGGTTGGCCACTGTGAGAACAGGATGTAGGAGAATATCAGGTTTTGGCCTGTTCTTATGCTTCCTTGTCTGCCTGACTCCTTAGCAAGTGTGTGTATGTGCTTTGTAACCACAGGCCAGAGAATTTCAGTACACATATCTTCTTGTACCAAATCTAGGCCGCACCTATGCTCCCTACCCAACCATGCCCTCTTTTGGAACACAGGCAGAGGCAGGTACACCTGGAAGGCTGAGCTATCTTGCTTGTTCCTTCTCCACCTAGGCTCACCTGGATCTGAAGAGCCAGAACATGCACCTGAAAGAGCCAGGGCAGCTGGAACCTGGAGAAAACATTTCCCACAACTCTGGCCCTGAGAAGTGAAACCACAAAAGGGAGTTTTCACGGTGCTTCTAATTAAAACAGCGTCCAGAGGGCCTCTTGCCAACTGGGTTTGATGCATTGGCGTTCCCTCCACCTTGCCAAACCCATGCAAATGCACTTTACGCCGTGACCTAAGAGGAACTCACTTCTGCAAGCAAAGGAGCTGCCAAGCTTGAAAGTCCCGACTGCACAAGAGAGGAGCAACATGCTTCGGGGCGGAAGCAGAACTGCACCAGTGAAGTTGAAAAGAGGAAGTAGCCATTTGGGAGGACAGAAGGATACTGCTGGATAGGAAGTGGCCTCTTGGACAAGAACAAGGCATGTTGTGACTGCAGGTCTACACAGATTAAGGCACAGCTTCTTTTTTTGTGGTTTCCGATAGACAGTTGCGACTGACACAATGCTAAAAAAGCTTAGCCAGCCAGCCTTCTTCCTTTTCCTGCCATACAAGCTTTGATGTCTCTTGCTAAGATTCTGCAGTGGTGTGAGAAACGCCCTTTACTTTAAAAAGAAAAGAAAGCAGCTGAAAGAGCAAAATATTTATCTCTAGGCTTAAGGAACTGATAATGTAAGCACACAAGCTAGTTCTCCCAAAATTTCTACCTTGGCTCTCACTGAAGCGGGGGAGGAGAAGCAGCAGGGAGTATCTGCACTACAAACCTGTTTAAGTTTATACTCATTTAGGAAACTATCATGGCTTCCTCCAGAATTCTAAATGAATCACTATTTTGTGCAGGCCTGGTTTGCACGTAATGCAAAGCCATAGTATGTCATTAAGGGGATAAGCCAATGTCATAATGAAAACCAGCTTAGAACTGTGAATTTTTCAGAGAAGGTTCAAAAAGTTCTGGTCCATGATCCCAAACTATGTTTAAAAAAAAAATCAACCCCACAGCAAAACAAGCAATGGGCTAGATCCAGCTAAGATCATCTCAGAATGGACCCACTGAAATAAATGGACCTAAGTTTGTCCTTAGCATCAGTGTGTCTAACTCTGAGGGGGACAAACATTGACTATATCCCACTATATATAGTAGCTACTTTCTCTCCTTTTTGTGGGGAGATAGGCCAAGATGGTCTTGTAAAATGGTCAATAAGAAAATCCCACTGAGTTATAGTAAACGAAGTTCTATTCAGAGTAGACTCACTGAAATTAATGGGCATAAGTTAGTCATGCACATTAATTTCTATGTGTCTTCTCAGAGTAGGACTAACCGTAGGTCCACCCTACTGAGTACAATGGGACAATACCAGGATATAGGTTGGCAGTCCTGGTGTCTTTACTTTTTTCTCTTTAAAAAGACAAAGGAACATAGAAAGCTCCTTTCTACAGTCAGACCCTTGGTCCATATCATTCAGTATTACGACAGACAGAAGCACTCTGGGGTTTCAAACAGGAGTACTTTCCCAGCCCTACCATGGGATGTCAGGAACTGAACCTGGGGCTTTCTTGCAAAGCAGATGATCTACCACTAAACTAAAATCCTTCCCTTAAACAAGCAAACCCAGTTATTTTCTAGTCCTCTTGATGTAGAGTTTACTAAGTATTTATGGGTCCTGTTCCCATTTAGCTGATGAAGTTATTTTCTCCAAGACAGCACAAGATGATGATAATGATGATGATGATGATGATACTGCAGTTAAAGATAAAGGATCAGAGATAGTAAAAAGAAAAGATGGCAACCCTTTCTTGGTGGGAGAATTAGTCTGGAAGAATGGCAACAGTTGCAATTTCTAAGAAGCTTACATTTGTTTTGATTTTTAAAATATTGTACATTGTGTTTCCTCACACCCCACCCCTTCCAGTAAAATAACCAGAACTATCAAAAACGGTATGGGATTTTTAAAAGTTTAATTCAGTCAAAGACTAAAGTGGCTTCCACCTTTCGTCCAGTACAGCTACAGCTCACACCCTTGGAGACTAGGAACTTGAGCTGCAGATGTGTTACATATATGACCTTGTGAGACCCCCCCCACCTCTCTATTATAATGCAGGGAGCATAAACTGGCTCTTTTAATAAAGATTGCTTGGCAACGGGGTATTTGTGTAATACAAACATTTCAACATAAAAAGCCAAGGTAGCTCTCTGGGCGTTTATGACAGAGCTCTGCGGTAATGCAGACCAGATGTGCAGTGCTGCATTCCAGAATGGAACTGTTACACTGGAGATGCAGCATCTGCAAAGGAAAACAGTTTACCAAATACATATTGCCAATATACCTGGGTTTGACTGCATGTTGCAACTGCAATAAAATAATCACACCTTGAGCCTCGTTATTTTATTCCAGCTTTACACATTATCTTTGCTTGAGAAGCTGGTTTGTCCTTACACTAATGTAAAAGGGTGAGGGAGAGCAATTCCCCAGAATAGGGCATTTAAAAAACCCCAAAACAATACGTAACTGAAGCATGAAGACAGACTGGCTGTAATATGGGGAAATGAAGAAGGCTGGTGAGTGTGGCACAGTGGTAGAGCATCTGCTTTGCACGCAGGAGGTCCCAGGTTCAATCCAGGTAGGGCTGAATGAGACCTCTTTCTGAAAAAGCATGGTGAACTGCTGCTAGTCACTGTAAACAATGCTGAGCTAGGCAGACCAATGTTTTTGTTGAGTATAAGGCAGCTTCCTGCATTCCCAAAAAGTTGTTTTGCAGAAGGGTTGCACAGAATGTCACTCTTGTCAATTCACACATCCAGCACAGAATCTGACACAAAGTACAGAATTTTTGATTCCCTGAAATATTCAGAATGTTCCTATCTGCCAGCTGGTGTTTCCCCCTTGTAGCTGTTGGGGTCCCAATGCCAAGTTTACTCCTGGGCACTCACCTTGTGTCTACACATTTGAGAAAAATGGCTGCCTTGACTGGGAGGCAACCAGCAGCTGTTCAGAGGGATGGGAGCAGTGGGAGGGAAAGTGGCTTGGGAGAGCTGGATATAGAGGCCTGCTGGCTGAATTTGGCCCTTGCAGGATGCAAGACAAGGATCCAAAATGGTAACAAAGAGAATTATCAAAATGGCAAAAATCTATAAAATCCCAACCCTCCTCACACCTTGCAATATTCTAAGAAGCCAGTACAGTGGTACCGTGGGTTACATACGCTTCAGGTTACAGACTCCGCTAACCCAGAAATAGTACCTCGGGTTAAGAACTTTGCTCCAGGATGAGAACAGAAATCTTGCGGCGGTGGCGCGGCAGCAGCAGGAGGCCCGTTAGCTAAAGTGGTGCTTCAGGTTAAGAACAGTTTCAGGTTAAGAACGGACCTCTGGAACAAATTAAGTACATAACCAGAGGTACCACTGTAGTGCAATTGTTGAGTCTCTGACAGACAGCTTTGCGCAGGTAGTTTATTAAACTGTTAAGATGCGAGAGAAATGCTGCATTCTGATATTAAGGAGTATTATAGGGCAGAGAATATTCTGATTGACTCCATAAATCCACTGGAAGGGGTTGAAGTGGAAGCCTCACAAAGGTGGCCATATTCTTCAAACCTGGCTTACAGGAAACATTGCTGTGGAGGGGAGGTGAACAGTCTTTTATACATTTGTGGCTGCACACAAAACAGGGAGGGACAGTCCATAAACAATAATGATAAAGGGCAAACTTGCCAGCTTATTGTTTTTGGAGGATGCCTTCACCAGTTTGGCTAACCAGAGCATTCTAAAATGTTCAGGCTACATTTGAAATTTGTCTGTTCTCCCAACTACTTCTAACAATCAGATCTTTCCTGACCCCAGCCTCCATTTTTGTGGGAAGGAAGGAAAAGCACAAGGAGTGGCTGGCTTAGAGAAGTCAGATTCGCCTGCATTCTTTTGCCCCCTTATTGCAGTTCCTATCTTGCAGGCTGGGTGGGAAAAGTTTGTCCACAGAGGTGGGTGGGGGGGAGAGAGAGAGAATATATCTGGACAGTGCGAACTTTTGACCCTCAGTGCAGACACCCCAGCTAGCAAAGGGAAAATGAGTTCTAAAAAAGGTGTCTGCTTAAGGGGCGGGATCTTAAGACAACTGTCTGCAGCTTGTTCCCTTGCCATTCCTCCTCTTTAAAATGTGTATTGCCGGTTTTATGATTGCCAGATGGCGGACCCTAGCCAACTGCAAGCCTTCTATCATCCTTGCTGACCGGCTGACCCCCACATAAAGCCAGGAACTTGCGGTCTTCTCTTCTTCCCCAAAAGCCACCCATTCCCAACCTGGTACACAAAGCCTTCCAAATAAGGCAGCCACCACCTTGGGTTTTTAATCCAACAACAGTGTGCCAATCTGATTAGAAATCTCCAGTTGAGAGATTTCACATCCAAGCTTGGAAGCAAACAATAATGATTCTTATTCACTTGGTAACAGTCTTGAAGTAGTATATGCAAAAATGCAAGGATTCTAAACTCCAGCATCTCCAGGCAGAGCTAGAAAAGGCCCCATCTGGAACCACTGACAGTCCATGCAGATCAGCTTTTCTCAACCTGGTACCCTCCAGATATTTTGGATTATAATTCCAGTCATGACTGTTGGCCATGCTGGCTGGGGCTGCTAGGAGTGGAGGGCACCACTTTGGGGAAGGCTGGTATATTATTTATGTATTAGAATTACTTCTTCCATTAAAGGCAATCCCAAAGCAGTTTGCAACAATAAAAATACATACTAAAAATGATTAACAGAGAAAACAAATCACAGCTAATTGGGCAGATAATGATATAGACCTATAGTCTGATTTGATATATTAAGGTAGCATTCCAAGAGACAGGACTATACTTTGAAAATATGGATCTCACTTACAACAGCCTAACACTGAACAGTCTTCGTATTCAGTAAGCATGCAAATTGGTCCTCTAATTTTCCTTAAAAGCCTAAAAAAAATCCTGATCAAAATTATGAACTTACTGCCTGAAGAGGAAAACATAGAATAAACAGCTCTAAATTAATCTGCATGTGCAAGTGTGCAAAAGCAAAGTAACTTTACTGACAATAACATAATAGGCCATGATACAATAAAGGTCCCATATATTCTGCTATTTTTTAAAGCACTGCACTAGGGAGCTGCCTTATACTGAGTCAGACCATTGGTCCATGTAGTTTAGTATTGTCTGCTGAGACTGGCAGCAGCTCTTCAGGGTTTCAGGCAGAGGGCATACCCAGCATTACTTGGAGATGCTGGGGACTGAACCTGGGGACAGAAGGACATAAGAAGAGCCTGCTGAATCAGGCCAGTGTCCCATCTAGTCTAGCATCGTGTTCTCACAATGGCCAACCATATGCCTGTGGGAAACTTGCAAGTGAGACCCAAGCACAAGAACACTCTCCTCCTCCTGCAATTTCCAGCAGCTTGTATTCAGAAGCATTACTGCCTCCAACTGTGGAGGCAGAACATAGCCAGTAGCCATGAATTTGTCCAACTCTCTTTTAAAGTCATCCAGGTCAGTGACCATCACTTCCTCCTATGGGAGCAAGTTCCATAGTTTAACTATGTGCTGTGTGAGGAAATACTTTATCTGTCCAGAGTCTTCCAACATTCAGCTGCATTGGATTCCCATGAGTTCTAGGGAACTTGCAAATGATGTGACCACTGAGTTACAGACTGTTCCTAAGAAGAAACCCTGAAAGACTCCTTCAGCAGAAAAGCAAAAATTGCTCCAAAACCAAACCTCAGAACGAACTGCTCAAATAAACCCAGTCCAAAAAAACCTATTCCTCCCTCTTAAAAAAATATCCCCTAAAGCCTTCTACAATGTGGATTCTTTCTGCAGGAAATGTGAAGCCTTTTGTATGCGTCATCCCAGTTCAGGAAACAAGCAAACCTCTAACCATCCAACTACAATTCCTTTCTCTTGAGTATGTCTGACTCAGGGCTATGTCAGCTATCTAATTCATTTTTATTTATTTTTTGCTATATTTTAGTTCTCTTTTTTCTTGTGGCCATTGTATAGCAACCCCTCTCCAAAGCTCATCATCTCATTACCTTAGAATTCTCCCACCTCCCCCCCCCATCACCTCTCTTCCCCACCCAGGAGGACCTCCCCCAGCACCAACCACACTGATGATTTACAGCATGCTTGATTGTAGGCCTCCCCTTTCTTCCTCCTCACACAAACATACCAACAAGCCATAAAGTTTAGTCTGCCCCCCTATGGGGTAGGGGGGGAAGAGGTGGATGTTGTTGTTTACAATCCAAACTGGCCTCAGCTTCTGTCTTGAATAGTGATCAAGAAGGGTAGTTACACCCAATTGCTCTGAGTGGTACCTAATTAACCCATTCCTTGCCTTTTTAATAACTGGGGGGGGGGGAGAGAAGGATAACAACAAAGAAATAACCACCCAGACTTGACACAGTCTTTCAGAAGACTACTGGAGGCAGGGGAGTGGAGAGCTGAGACAGCTAAGATGAAGACAATTTAAACCCATGTCTTCTTCTTAGCACGTAAATATGACACTAGGACAGCTGGGAGTTGGTTGATGTATTTCAGTATTGGGATTTTCTATGTCTCCCCTTTGCTTTCCCCGTATCACCTGAGCAACTTGCATTGAGTTTCGTGCAACTCCCACTGAGAGGGAAAGGGGGCCTGCCAGCTTCTCTCCAAATACTCGAGATGCACAAATGCTCAGCTCATTGCGTCCACTGAGCTTCCTATATCTCAAAGCAGCACTGGATCAATCATGTGACTGTCTAGCAAAGAAGGACACATCTGCGCACCTTTTTCTTTGAAAGGCTTCCAAAACCGTGTTACACTTGGACAGAGGTGCTGTAATGCATGCTGTGTGTCCCTGGCAGTGCCCTGCCACAGAAAGATTTTGATCAGGTTATCAGCATGGAGGAATGCTGTCCCAAATGTCAGGCTTTTCCGCTACCAAACTCTACTGTGTGTGTACACATCCCTCACACATCATGAGCAGGGGAAAACCCCCACATACAGTCTTTAGTTCTATCTCTCAGCAAAGCAAAACAAACAAAGACCATTTCTCCTACTGTGGAAATATCCCAAGGCATCTTCAGACCACTACATTTGCTTGCATTATTCAGAAACATGAATTGCTTACAACCAAATGATTACACATGCTTGTAAACAGTCTCTTTAGTTGATCACCCTTGGCCAGTTAGGAACACAGGAAGCTGTCTTATATTAAATCAGACCATTGGTCCATCTAGTAAAGTCTTCACAAACTGGCAGCACCAGGGTTTCAGCCAGATGCCCTATGACTGTGCTACGGCCCCTTCCCCTGTTAGAATTACCACCAGGTGACAAGGGAGGGAGGCATTACTGAAGTTGGTTCTTTTTCAGCATAAATGGGGTTAACTCCACACCATAATTTCTGTTTTGTTGTTGTGTTTGTTTGTTGCTGGGGTTTTTTTCTTGTTTTTTATCTCATCTTTCTTTTGTTTTATCCCATCTAACATCTGGACAACAGAAGGGCTTGCTATATCCTGCTTTATTGACTATGCTTATGTAATTCAGGTCCTTGCACTAAATGAAAACCACATGAACATATCAAAACAGTGCCAGAGAGTCTGATACTCTTCAAAATCCTTATTAAAAACACTCACAGGAAGTTATTTACTGATTTTAACATGCAGGTTGGCCTATAAATAAGTTAACACCAGAGAAGGGGAAAACAGTGACTTTTGTTAATTAAAGCTATGCAGGAGAATTTTTTGGGAGGATGGTGGGATAAAATCTCCAATACATTTTATTATGGCGCCTGCCAGATTCATTTTCATTATTAGCCACAGCCAATATTTTGCTTTCAAACAGCATTTTGCCCTTTCTCCCTTTCAGTTGCTGCTCAAGAAAACTAAACTACCTAATGATGGCTGGGTGGGAGATGTAGGTTCCTTGCCAACTCTTACTTATTTTACAACAAGCCTAACAATTGCCTGCTTACCTTAGTCAGTAACTTATTTTGCCAGAAGGCCATTTTTAAGAAGGAGGCAAAGACAGGTCTGCAAGTCCCAGGAGCAGGGCTCCCAGTTCCTCCTACAGCCTTCTGTTGCCTCTGGAATGGCAAAAGAATGAAGAATGGACACGCCATGCACTTCCTAAGGGACATATTTTGGGCCAAGTTCAATTGTTTTGTGATCCCCAGAACTACTATTTTATATTCAAAACAAAAGTTCCACTAGATCATCCTGAACATAACAAGACTTTACACAGAATAGCACAACAGGGAACATGTTCTTGTCTTTTAAGTCAAGGTTTCAAAAAGGCAACTTCATTGAAGGTAGTTGGTGCATGTGTGTCGCTACATTCTGTGATGCTTTAAACACACACAAGTGCGCGCGCACACATTTGGGAGGTTAACAAACCCTAAAGACAACAAAAGAAACATTGTGTGTCTTTATTTTGCTAACAAATTTAATTACATCCTTTTATCTCTCTCTCTCGCTTTCTCCCTTCCCTAAAACAGGTTGCCTAGTGGCTGCCAGATTTTCTAATTATGTTCCTCTCACTTCCACCTACCTGCTCTTTTCATTTTCAGCCGCAGCATTGTCTCAACATTGCCCCTTAATATAAAACACAACACACACACACACACACACACACACACCCAACCCACAACTTTTGCTCAAGACTGCCTTAACAGCAGAGCCTCACTGCATAGGCCTCTTACAGTCTTTGCAAACCAGTGGTTCATTTTTTTTAACCCTCATTAGGACCTCAGCTGTAAGTATTTTGTGAATCCCACATGTGGCTGCAAGTGCTAATAATAAGCTTGGAAAAACAGAAAAAACAAGAACTGACTGTGAAGGTTTGCCCAATGTCTGGGTTAAAAATTGCACCTTCAGGATTAGATTGCATGATCTGATTGCACTGACACACCAGGATGCATAGTACTGTAGTTCCTAAATCAGGCCTGGGAAACCCAGGCCAAATTGCACCCTCTAGCCCTGTCTATCTGGCCCTTGAGACTCTTCCCAGGCCATAAAAAGGTAAAGGGACCCCTGACCATTAGGTCCAGTCGTGACCGACTTTGGGGTTGTGGCGCTCATCTCGCTTTATTGGCCGAGGGAGCTGGCATACAGCTTCCGGGTCATGTGGCCAACATGACTAAGCCAATTCTGGCAAACCAGAGCAGCACACGGAAACGCCGTTAACCTTCCCGCTGGAGCGGTACCTATCTATCTACTTGCAATTTGACGTGCTTTTGAACTGCTAGGTTGGGTTGGCAGGAGCAGGGACCGAGCTACGGGAGCTCACCCCGTCGCAGGGATTCGAACCGCCAACCTTCTGATCGGCAAGTCCTAGGCTCTGTGGTTTAACCCACAGCGCCACCTGCGTCCCATACCCCTCACTTATCTTGCTTCACACTCTCCTGTGTTTTCACCTGGCTAGAATGTGCCCTTGAACTCTGATAAGATTTCCTGCTTGCATGGATGGAGGACAGAGAGGCAAGTGCAAGTGTAGAAACCAACCTAATGTAAAAAGGTAACATCTATGTTTTGTTGCTCTGCTTACTATTGACTCTGGCCTTGCTTAACCACTGCCATATGGCCCCTAGGAGGGAATGTGATCCTAGGGCCACAAACGCCTCACCCCACAGCAACTTAGAACACAATGGTTATTAGAAAAAGAGAAAGAGAGCACTAATGGAGCTTGATCATGTTGCAACTTATTGCTTACATTTTCCCAAATAGCACCACTAGTTTATGGAGAATGTCAAGAAGCAATAGGACCTCAAGGGGTTGGCAGACATTATGGGCCACTGATTCCAAACCTATGCAGTAAGAAAACTCTTGTCACTGTCCAACAGACAGTAATGAGCAAGATGCACCAATGGTCTAACTTAGAATAAGACTCAGTTTTCTATGCTTGTGTATCATGCTGCTCCATATACACTTGTAAGCTTTCTCCACACACTTTAGTTTAATTATGACATTCCTCCTTTCTTTCTCCCCATCCCCAAACTCTTACAAACAAGGGATTGTAAAGAATATAAAATTAAACAACTTTTATTTTTTAAGCCAAGCAGTGCAAATGGGAAACAATGGGGCAAGATCTGAACATGGGTGAGGTTTGAATGAAGAATGAGAGTTATGAAAGGCCACTCACTGGGTAAGCCTTAGGCAAGAGACTCTTGCCTTTCAAACCTTAACCAACTTGGCAGAGAAGTTGTGAGGATAAAATGAAAACTGTAACACCCTATATATCAGCCTTCGTCAACACGGTGCCCTCCACGTTTTAGACTACAGTGGGTGTGCTGGCTGAGGCTGATGGGAACTGCTTGTAGTCCAAAACATCTGGAGGGCCCCAGGTTGGGAAGTGCTGGCATATATGTGTATATAGTGGGAAAACTATAGAAATTATTGATGACAGTAAGTACTCTACAGTCTATTTTTTTCTTCTAGTCTGAAGACATTTTTGTCCTATGATCCATAACTTACGCCTATAAAAGCAGCTCCACAATGAAATTTGCTCTGGGTATTTTGCAAATCATCCGGACTTTAATCTTTCTCCTCTTACATCAGGAATATCTTTTTAAAAACACACACACACACACTCACAGAGAGAGAGATGTCAAGTAATCAAAGTTGTCTACAAAATGTTATTATCACTGGAGATTGCAGAAGTGTAAGAATGCAGCAGGATCGTGCACCCGTTTTCTGCAATGAGAATGAGACACTTGCCCATTATTGCAATGGGCCTTGGAGATAGTCTGACACACTTATCAGGTTCAATTATGCTATGTTTTGGCTGCCTAAGAAGGCCAGTCCAAGGTCTACTGTCCGTAGTTCTGTAATGCTGCATTACAGAAACCACTTTTTGATTTATTTATTTTTTAAGTCAACCCCAAGTTTCAGATTTTGAGACAAATCAGCTTCAGTACTGCTCTTTCTACCCAAGCACATGTCTGTACGCCCAGCATTTCAAAAAGACACACTGACAGACAGGTGAGCTCAACTAGAAAGCATCCTCTGTACACCTGTTAACTGGGATCTCTGAAGTGGCATGTGCAACAGCTATTTTTATACCTGCACATTAACTCTGTATGAGACTGAGCATATGGGACAGGGCTGGGGGCTTGAGGGGGAGGTGCGACTAATTTTGTAGTGCAGTGCAAAGCATGCATGCAAAGAGTGTGTGTGCACATACACAGAGTCACTCAAAAAGGAGCCTAGAGAAATTCAGTCCCTCAATTTGGAACCTCAAAATACAAAGTGTTGCCCTAAGAAAATTATTTTCTCTCTCTCACACACACACATACACACACAAAATCTAGACTGCATAAATCATACTAAATTTGCATAATATGTCCTGGAATTAAAACAAAAGCAATAAAAAGGCAAATTTGTTTAAACCACATAAATCTGAAATGACTTTGCAATGAACTGGAGATATCGGGGGGGGGGGGATGAGTAATGCGTTTGCAAAAGACATGGAACTGGGATTACAGATAGGAAAGCTGGATTCTCCTTCCTTAAATTTTATTCTCAGATGGGACTGAATGTTATTCTGTGACCTCAGGGATGCCTTGTCTGGTGATGGCCACTAGGTTAAGGAGTTGTGAAAGGGGTGGGGTGTTAAATAAATGCATGAATGGTGAATCTATCAATGACTGTTAGCCATGATGGCTATATGGAACCTCTGCGTTCAGAGGCATTCTATCACTTGTTGCTGAGGAGCAACAATAGGAAGAGGATCTGCCTTCATGCCCTGGTTGCAGGCTTCCCAGATGCATGTGGTTGGCCACGGTGGGAAACAGGATGCTGTTAGACCAGCTGGAGTATTAATCCAATCCAGCAAGGCTCTTCTTATGTTCTTATGCCTCTCCCTTGGAGAGTAGCAAGGCAAGTGTCCATCTAAAGAAACATCCGGGAGGTGACGGGCTGCCAAAGTGGATACATGACTAATGCTTCAACTAAAGTTGGAAGTTTAGCAGTTGGACAGACACCAGGGACAGTGCCCAAGTAAAGAAAGAAATTGCTGGCCATTCCCAGGACTCAGGTTGTCTATTCACATAGGTGTTGACTCACAAGAGTGAGGGTGGAAAGAATGACAACTTGCCACATCCTGGAAAGAAAACTCACGAGAGGCAGCATTTTACTTTCCCTGTAACATTACAAAGGACCATTTTTAGACCTGCCCAAAAGCAGCACTTCACATCAGTGGGCTGCTCCTACAGGGTGCTTGCAACTGGAAAGCACTCTCTGCAGCACCCACCTCCTGATGGTCACTTGGGAAAGCAAGCAAATCCATTTTGTCCCTGGTGCACCTGCTGAGCACCTAATGCAAGAGTTTACGCTCTGCTATGCAAAGGACCAAACCACTCTGAGCAAATAATTCCTTGCAGTATGTCACCTTAAGCCCCAAAGACTAACACTCATAATCATAGTTACAGATAGGTAGCCGTGTTGGTCTGCCATAGTCAAAACAAAAAAATTTTTTTCCTTCCAGTAGCACCTTAAAGACCAACTAAGTTAGTTCTTGGTATGAGCTTTCGTGTGCATGCACACTTCTTCAGATACACTGAAACAGAAGTTGCCAGATCCTTCTATTTATCCTTCTCCCCACCTTCTCACTATATAGAAGGATCTGGCAACTTCTGTTTCAGTGTATCTGAAGAAGTGTGCATGCACACGAAAGCTCATACCAAGAACTAACTTAGTTGGTCTTTAAGGTGCTACTGGAAGGAAAAAATTTTTTTTGTTTTGACTCATAATCATGTAAATCTTTCTGGAGTTCCCTTAATGTAAGGGCCTAGATGATCCTTTGGGAAGTCTGCAAGCAGGACCTGAATATAACAGCCACTCTCTCCACTTGTGATTCAGCAACTTGTTTTCAGATACATGCTGCCTCCAACTATGGATTGAGACCATAGCTGCCATGGCTAGTAATCACTGCCTTTAAGGGCAAGCTACTGAGGAACCTGTCTGGATTCTGAGAAGGAGTCATTACTGCTGTTTGAACTTCCCTCTTGGCGGTTTTTTGAAGTAGCAATACAGTGGTACATCTGGTTGCGGACGGGACCCATTCTGGAGCTCCGGTCGGATCCTGAGGTTTTCACAACCGGAGGCGCCTGTTCTGCGCATGCGTGCGGCGTGGTAGAGCGCTTCTGTGCATGTGGCAAAACCCGGAAAAATACTTCCAGGTTTGCCACGTGTGTATCCCGATAGATACTTCACCAGAGGTGCTTATAAGTAGAGGTACCACTGTAACATGTTTACCTTTTAGATTGATCTGTGGATTAGGAGTCCATTTAATCAGAAGCATCTATTGTATATTACAGACATGGTAAGGGTATAGTACAAACCCCCTTCAATTTAAGAATTAATGTTCAGGCATCAAAGAAGTCCCTCAGTATGTAAATGGACTTCCGTTGCCAACAAGTAAAGTTATCTCTAGACTTCAACAAAATCCTGCACACCCAGCTGCAACTGTTCTCTCATTCCCAAGGAGAGAACAAGCCTCCTGTTAATTGTTCCCTATGCTAATCGCTAAAGCAGTTTATCTTTAATGATATTCCCCCCACTTCCTGTCTGCTTTCTAAAGTTAGCAGTCACCAATCTGGAGCTAATCTGGAACAGGTGACAAATTCAGCGTGCATCAGACATGAGAGAAAGCTACTGATGGTGGCAGAAGTCCATTTTGGGGTCTCAAATTTGAGACATGTGTGCATCAGTCGAAAAACAAAGGAAATATGTATCTCATCTCAAACATACTGTTTATACCTATATGCAGATTTAAACTGATTGATAGTATCATAGGTAGGTAACCTGAAGCCTCAGGTGGACTTTTGTACCAGCACAGGGCTGCCGCCTGAGGGAATGTGGCCATCAACAGAAAAATAGGGGCCCAGCCTTGGGTTAAATCAACTAGCCAGCTACACACACTCCCAAACAACTTGCTTATTGAGAATTTATCCTGATTTGGACATTAGTTTTTGGCTTTTTAATTAACGTTCAATCTGATTTGTCCACAGGGAGGCTAGACAATGCTGCATCAAAGCAAGTGATATCCCACACTTCCAAAGACATTTCCCCCAGCACCTTTCTTGTTGCAAGAAGTCCGACATTTGGGGGAAGTGGGCTTGTTGTGCATCAACTATAATTGTGCAACCTGAACTGGCTGGCATGTGACTGAATCCCACCTGAAAAGCAGCGACAGCCTGGAAGAATCTTAAAACTAAAATGATAAATCCATTGCAAGTTCTTTAAACCCTTTAAATCAACCAAGAAGGTGCAACACTGCTCTTGAAATACAGAGCAAGAAAAGGTGCCCCCACCCAGAAAGAACAGCATTTTAACACACACACTGTTTGCTGTCTGAGAGGGCTGAGGAGCCAAAGAAAGCAGTCTTGCTATAAGCCACTGCGAGGCTATAACGCTGAGTACATGTCACCCAGGCCTATCTGCTTGGAAAGGGAATATAAAGCAAATTTCTCCAGACAGCATCAAGGGAGGAGACACAAGATGTCAAGCAGGTCAGCATAGCTGCCTGAGATGAACCTTCCCCTGCTTCAGAAGCAGTTACGTAAGACTTGTACAGGACAAGAGTGAGGATGTTCTCACATGAACTAAACGAAAATTAGGTTCTTCTATGTGAATTGTTCAGCCTGAGGTGCCTCATATGAAGGGAGACTTTATTTGCCTGAAATGACTGTATTCCATTGGAAACATAGGAAGCTGCCTTATTATGCAATTATAATTATGCAAGGTTTGGACACTGGGACAGAGAGAAGTTTTTCTCCCTCTCTCATAAGACTAACAGCTGAATCTTGGAAGATCCAGAACAGATAAAAGAAAGGACTTCACACAGTGCATAGTAAAACTATGGAATTTGCTTCTACGAGATGTAGTGGTGACAACCAGCTTGAGTTGCTCTAAAAGATAATCATACAAATTCATGGAGAAGGTTATTGATGGATACTAGGCACAATGGCTGTGTTCTGTCTTTATTGCTGGAGGCAGTACTTCTCTAAATGCCAGCTGATGGGGATCACAAGTAGGAAGAGCACTGATATGCTCAAGATCTGCCTGTGGCATCCTAGAAGCATCTGCTTGGCCGCTATGAGAACAGAGTACTAGACTAGATGGGCATTTCGCCTGATCAAGTACCTAGGCTCTTCTTACATTCTTATGAGTAACAGAGGGCTCTTGCTTTCATGCCCTGCCCGTTGCCCACTACGAGAACAGGGTGATGGAATAGCAGGGCCTTTAACCTGATCCAGCAGCACTCTCCTTATGTTCTTACCAGTCAGACTATCTATTCATCTAGCTCAGTATAATCTACACTCCAGTATTTTCCAAACTTGTGTCTTCAGAAGTTTGCAGAATACAGTTCCCATCATCTCTTACCACTGGTCTTGCTAGCTATGGATGATGGGAGTTGTAGTCCAAAAACAGAAGGAGACCCAAGTTTGAGAAACACTGATGTACTCCGTAATGGCTTTTGTCACTTGCCGCTTCATTCTGCTGCTGCGCAACCTCCATAATTTCAGTGGAGCTTTTACTGGGCTCCTGCCACCAGCTCAGCTGAAATGGTTTGAGACTGTATCCTTTGTGGACTGTGCAGAGCTGTTTAAACAACAACAACAACAACCACCACCACCAGGAAAGCTCAAATGCAGGGTGCCATACTGTGAATAAATCCCACCCCTCTAAAAATTTGTTCATTGCTACCCCAAACATCAAACCCCTATACTCTGAACTGGGCACACAATGTTTCCATCCAAGCTTGACCTTAATTGCAAGCTACTCCCAGAAGATGCAAGGGCACAGATGTGGAGAAATGCCTTTTTAAGGATTTCAGCTGAGAGACAGAGCTGTTCTGTGAGTAATTAAATTAATGGTTTAGCCTCCGACACACAACTGCAGCTGAATGTGATGCTTTAAGGCTCTGATCCCACTGGGTTCTGACCTTGCAATATTCCATAGCAGGGAAGCGTGGGGGAGGGAGGGAGAGAGAGAGAGAGAGAGAGAGAGAGAGAGAGAGAGAGAGAGAGAGAGAGAAATAGAAATAGCCTATCCTATCTTGTTTGCAGACCTATCTCTGTAGGCAAGGTCAGAAAAAACCCTCTACCCTTTTAGAATTCTTAAAAAGAGAAAGCAACTAATATTAGTCCACTGAAGTTTATTGCCATAGTTATGATTATTTATTTTATTTATGAATCCCTTCCTGACACATTCCAAAGTGTTTTACAATACTTATGGTCTATCTATCTATAAAACTGTTACATATATAAAAAATAAATAAAGCAATTGCATATATAAACACAGTTCAAAACAACAACAGCACATACATCAGATCAAATCTGATATAGAGTCCAACTGGGATAAAGATCTCCATTTAGAAAACTTGAAATAAATGTGTTCATCTTTAAGGAGCCACAAGACTCTTCCCCTGCCCCCCTGCTGCAGCTGCCATGCCCCTCTGCAAATGCAATAAAAAAATGAGACCAAGATTTAGCAACCTTGGTTGCTGATCTTACATAATGGGGTACAGTACAATGGGACTATCTTACTTGTGACCATTTGTGCATCACTGGGGTTTTCAAGATGGTACATTGCTCTCAAAGTATGGCTGTAATTAAAAGGATGAAATAGAAAGCTGCCTGATCCAGAGAACATTCCATCCTCAGTCTGCACAACCAGTCTAGACAAGAGACTCCCTTCTCTGGTGGAGGATTAGCAGTCAAAGAAGCTCTAGCCTACAGACAAGAAGAGGCAGGGCCAGAAAAAAAATCCAGGTCCCTAGTATCCCGAAATTCAGAAATATTAACTGTGAACCTTATATATTCGGGGAGGGGATAGATGTTATGATGCTTCTTAACTGAAGAGGCCACTAATTGTGCATGTAGACCTGACCACCAAATTACTAATCAATAACAAATTTTGTTGCAGGACTGAACCAAAGCCCATCTCCCTTGACCAACTGCCCAAACTGTTCCTTTGCCTTTGAGATTGGCAATTTGGGTGCCAATCTACACCAGCCAGTGAGCCAGAATTGGTCCAGTGATTGCCAGATGCCAACATCTACACTAAATCATCACTGTGTCCATTTCTGGCCGTCCTCAGAACCCACAACAAATCACCTTCTGAAATGAGATGGTAAACCTCATCTCATAGTTAAATGTTCTCTGTACCACTAGTAGCTCCAGAATAGCTGCTTCTTTCCTGTCAGTTCAGTTGATTATCAAAATAATAAACTGCCCCTGTTTACAGCCATTCTTTGAGGTGCAAAAACAAAAAACCAAACTGGCAGAATCCGTGACCAGGGAGAAGAGTCGGCAGAAGAAGAATGGAAGAAATTCAAGGATTATTTACAAAAACACTGCAATATTAATGAACGTTGAGTGATGTTAGATTGAAATTGTGGTTTCTAGCTGTAATGGTACAAAAGAATATGAAAAAATGGTTCTTTTTTCTTTGTATATAAGTAAAAGTTTAAGTTACAATAATTTAAGAAGATGGATAGAAAATAAGGGGTTTTTTAGCTGTAATGCTAAGAGATAAGGATTTGCTGGATAAACAATTTGAACTGGAATACAATAAGGGGAGGCATGAAGAGGTCAGGGAAATATGTTATTGAAAAATAAGTTATGAACTTTATGTGTTTTTATTATTTTTTCTTTTTAATTTTTTTTCTTTGTTTGTATAAAATGGAAAATTATAATAAATATCTTATAAAAAAAACAAAAAAACAAAAAACCAAACAACCTCCAATTGGGAGGTCGGATGGTCCAAGCACAAATTTCTGCTGTGATAATAGTGCAACCTACATCCCTTCACCCACTGCCAACTGTGTTCCACAGCAAGATGCATTTTGCCCACAAAAAGCAAAAACAAAAGCAAGGGCTTTTTATGAGAGGACCTTCACAAGGAGAAGCTGAAATGCATGAAAGCCAAAGAGAATTTGGTCCGATTTCAGTGGGAGATTTATCCTTGGATTTTTGTACTCAAAAAACTCTCTTAGGATACAGCACATAAAACTCCTTAGATATCCAGTCACATCCCACACCATACATTTAAAGCACATATATACCACTTTAACAGTCATGGAACCCCCCTAAAGAATAATAGGAACGAAAGTTTACCGGTCACAATGGTACAATTCCCAGGACCCTTAAGAAAATACAGTTCCCAGGATTCTTTGAGGAAAGTCATGTGCTTTAAATGTATGATGTGGATGTGACACTTGAAGAAGTCTGAAAGCAGAAGTCCAAAAATTTAATGTCTGGCCATTTCTCCCATTACAAATGTCAATGTTTGAATTCCAATAGTAAAAAAACACACCACACGTTAACCAACATTTTTAAAAAATGCTTGGAGATAAAAGCTAAATGTCTTCAAGACAACACACCAAAAATGAATTTATAAGAGAGCTGGCACAGTATGAAGATTGGGAGGATGTGCCTACAATATTGTTATTAGTAGTAGTATTATATATTTATTTATACCCTTACAGATAAAAACCAGAATCGGCTTACAGGTAAAAACATGAATTACTAAAAACAAAGAAAAAACAATTCTTAATAAAACATTGATAGGATTAAAACTATATACAGTACATATATAAAACCTGTTTAAAACATGCAAATAATTACAATAGAAACAGCATGGCATGAGCCCTTTCATTAAAAGCAGTCAATTCCCAAAAGCCTTTTGGAACAAAAGGTTTTCACCTGCTGGCAGAGGGGCAACTAGGAGGGAGCCAGTCTAGCTTCCCCAGGGAGGGAGTTCCAGAGTCTGGGAGCAGCCTTTCCACTGTTCCTACCAAGGGTGCCTGTGGCGGGTCCTCTCCTAAAGATCGCAAAACCCAGTCAGGTTCATATGAGGGAATGAGGTCTTTCAGAGAGCTTGGACCTAAGCTGCATAGGACTTTATAGGTCAAAACCAGTGCTTTGAATTGTGCCCAGAAATAGACTGGTAGCTGGTGGAACTCTTCTAATAAAGGAGTTGAATGCTTCCTTTAAACAATACTTACCTGGGAGTAAGTCCCACCAAACTCAATGGGGCTTACAAATTGGACTGCAATTACAAATGGGGGAAGAGGACTTGCCGCTGCCATGAGCACAGTGGTGGCAAAGCCTTTTCCCCTTCCCTTTATAATATTATGAGGCGACAATACTGACCAACCTTACAGAGTTGTTGTAAGATGAAAAATAGGAAATGCTACATAAGTGCTAAATATTTATTAATCAGATGCTGCTATTTTGTAACATTATGAAAGCTGTATGTGTATAATTCAGCTCTCTTGTTTCCTTTAAAGGGAAGACATTTTCCCATGTGCTCTCTCACACACACACCCTTCAACCTCATTTCCATCTGGCTAATGCGGTATTAATACCGAAACCTCCAGCTGCATCTCCAGCGCAGCAGTGCCTTGAACATTTAGTTCTGGCAGAGATGAACGCTTAGAGGCTCCCGTTTCCCAACTCAAATCAAAAGGCTCGGTGCATGTTTAAAAAGCAAGCCCTGAACAAAAAGCAGGGGCCTTTGTACTCAGGCAGTCAGGCTGGATGTGGCAACTGGCCCCAGGAAAGAGAATGGGTAACAGTTGCAACCCCTTCCCATTTTTTATATATCTATATATATATTGCTTTAGTGCCTCTTAAAAAACAACCAGTCTTTTCTTGATACCTGTGCACAGACAGAGGCACATAAGATGCTGCCTTAAAGCCAGGTCAGATTAATGGCCCATCTAGCCTGCAACTGTCAACCCTGGCTGGCAACAGCTCTCCAAGGTCTCAGGCATTAAGAGGTATTTCCCTGTCCCTGACACAACTCTTAAATTGAAATAGCTCTTCCTCCAAGGCTCTTGAACTATTCCCAGAAAAGCTTCCTGCAAAATTGTGCAGAAAACATGTGTGGGGAAGCTTTTGCATTCAAAGGGCCGCTTTCCCATCTGGGCAATCTACCAGGGGCCACATACCAGCTGTGGGTGGAGCCAGAGGCAACAAAAGGCTAGGCAATAAACATAGAATTTATCTTTGTGCAGTAGCTTTTTATACACATTTGCACACCACTCACTCTCTAGGCAAGCAAGAAGCATTATCAGAGTTCAAGGATACATTCCAGTCAGGGGAAAGCACTCAAGGAAGGCGCGGCCTAGGAAGAGTCACAAGGCCAGATAAAAGTGCCTGGAGAACTGCATAGAGAGCCTTGGGGTTTCCCCTCCCTGCATAGAGAGCATAAATCTTTCAAGGGTTCCTTCCATACAGAGTGAGACAATTTCAAAAAAAACTTTGTCTTGTCACCAGAAAGCTACAGATGGGGGTCTTCCTAAAAAAAGCCTGGTTTTAACTTTTTGAAATATGGCAACCATACCAATGCAAACAAATGTGTCATATACACAGCTTAATACTATCAAACAAATGGCTGCACTCATTCATTATGTGCTCCCTCACTTGCATAGGAGGAAATCAGGGGTGGGAGAGACTGAATGCCAACTGGCACAGAGCAGTAGGGTTAATACTGATGATCAAGGGGGACATTGGCTGTGGGCATTCCCAGTTAACAGGAATAACTTCATAGCTCTTATGGGACGTACTGAGATGTGCATTCTTTTAATTAAGGCTTCAGTGAAAGTCCATTCAGGAAACACCAAACTCTGGAGGAAGTAGGGAAAATCTCTCTTACAGTGTGTTCTGGAACATATTATTCACACACAAGAAAAAGCAACATATTAAAACAGTGTATTCCCACAAAACCCCTAAACGCATGAGCAAGGATGAAATAATGTCAACGTGGCACAGAAGCAAAAGGAAGCAAACAAACAAACAAATAAATGGTGCAATGCACTCTAGAACGAGCAGTGTGCGTAAAAATAAATAAATAAAAATCTTAACAGGGTAAGAATTTCCCTGCTGGATCAGAGCAAGAAGCCTACCTAGTTCAGCATTCTGTTTCTCCCAATGCCCAAGCTGGTTTTACTGGATGTCTTTACATTCTAGCATGTAAAGAAGAAGTGAATAACTTTTCTGTGGACGTTTTTCCACACCATGCCTAATTTTATAAACCTTGATCACACTTCACTAACCTTTCTCTTAAGCTGAAAAGATCACCTCATCTCCTAACATACTCAAACCATCACTGTGTTCTTCAGGAGAGGGCATCTGGCAGATACCATCCTATCAGGAGGTCTGTTCTGCACAATGTTGGAATCGGGCCTTTATTAGTTTATTATTAAGTTTATACCCTATTTTTCATCCAAGAAGCTCAAGGTGTTGCACCCAATTCCCCCCCCCCCCCCAATTTTGCCCTCTCAAGATCCCTGCAAAGTAGATTAGTCTAAGAGATGGTGGCTGACCCAAGGTCGCTCAACAAGCTTCACAGCTTAATAGGGATTTGAACTCTAGTCTCCCAGGTCCTAGTCCAACACTCTGACCACTGTACTACATTGTGGAAGCAGCTATCATTTGAAACTTTCTATTAGGAACTGCCTATTATCATTTGGAACTGCCTATTAGACAGGCACCTTCTCTGTTGCCTTTTCAAGTACCTGCTAAAGACATTTCTCTTTCAATAAGCCTTCTAAAATCTTTATTCCGGTTGGTATCTGTCTTGGATTTGAATTGATTTTGGTCACTTGCACGCTATACATTGAAAGCACATTACTTTCCCCTGAATAATCCTCAAAACTTAGTTTGTTAAGGGTGCTGGGAACTGCAGCTGCATTTCCCATAAATCTTGAGCAGGGAGCCATGTGCTTTAAATGTATGGCATGGACGTGACCTCTTTGTATGTGCTGTTGTTGCTTTACACTGTTTTTATATTTATATTTTTAATTGCTTTTATACATGCAATTGTTTTCATGTATTCAGCCATTCTATATATATTATTGTATTGAAAATCTCTTCAGAAACCTCACAGGAAATGATTTATAAATGAAATACATACATACTGTTACTATTACTGTTACTATTAAAAAATATTGGGCTGACAACCACAAATGCATGAAATAGCAAACTCTAATACAAAGCTCAGGTGGAAGTACATCTGAGGCTTCTAATTCAAGGACCACAAATAGACCTAGTCAAAATTAGCCAAATGAAATAGATTTTCTTCAGGGAACCACAAGGAAGGTCAGAGAAGACGGAACTGAAGAGAGAATCCTGGCTTTCTGTTCAACACAAGGTAATTGTAAAGCTGACAGTCCCCAAATTGAGTTTTTGCTTCTCAAGAACATAGGAAGCTACCTTATACCAGAGCAGACTGTGGGCTATATCCAAAGGTAGTGCTACTGAGAACTGACCCATTGAAATTACCGAGCCTGTGTTAGTAGTAGGACTACCACCAGATACAACTGTGTTTGCCTATCTAGTCCAGTAGTGATGGGGGACAGTGGTACTGCTCCAGGGTCTCAGACAAGAGAATATTCTCCATCAGTACGCTACCTGATATTTTAACTGGAAATGCCAAGGATTGAATTTCAGCACTTTCTGTACACAAAGCATATGCATCACCACTAGGCAGTTTGGCAATATACCGTGATACTGAAAAAACAAGCCGCATTGGCCTCTGCCTGCGAGGCGGCTGGTGGAACTGCTCCAGCTCTTCCCTTGGGAACTGAAGCGGTTTCACTCAGGCGCTCACACAGCTCCAGCACTCCTGCCGCTCGCATGTGAGCAGGCACAGCATCGGGGCTCCTTTAACTGCTCACTGTGGGGAGCACCAACTGCGCTTCCCTCAGCTGAGCAGTTTCACAGAGCCCCACTACCACCACCGGCTCACAGGAGCCAGCGCCAGGCTGGGGGCTCCTTTAACCGTTTGGATCAGGTAAGGGCAGCTGCACACTCCTCAGCCAAGCAGTTTAAAGATGCAGGGGGATGAACAAGCTGTATCGGTGCCTCGCTTATACAGCTTGTTTCTCCCTCTGCATCATATGAGAGCAGAGTGCGACAGCGGTTTCACTCAGCGATATATCGCTGGTGAAACTGCCACCACACCTGAGTCCCTCTGCTAGCAGCGCTGCTGGACGATGCTGCTAGCAGAGCGGCTCAGGAACAGCGGAAGTTTCACCAGCGATAAGCTGCTGAGTGAAACCAACATCGTGGTCTGCTCCTCATACTGGTCCTGGGTGATATATTGATATATCGCTCAGGCCTAATCACCACTGAGCTGCATTCTTTCTCCTTAACCCAGGTGTTTGGAGCTGTTGGTCCTCTGGATGTAGCTGAACTACAACTCCCATAATCCCTGGCCATGCTAGCTGGAGCTGATGAGAGGTGCAGTTCAGCAACATCTGGAGGGTCAAAGGTTGTCCCACACACATGCCCTACTGATATTAATGTGCTTGAGATGACTGTGCACATGATGCCTAAAAATTTCCATATAACAGTGAATGCCGTAATCAGAAGAAAAATTCCAGAACATACTTTCATGTAAGGTATTTAGAGTAAGAGGGTGCCACTGCAATATGCCCTTCAAAGGGCATAGCTAAAGAGGAGGAGGGAGCTTGCATTCCACACCACCTGAAACCTACAATGAAGGACAACCCCCTACAACACACTTGTCTTTCATCTGGGAAAGTAAAAACTGCTTGCGCTGCGCTAAAAGCATGAATAAAGCCCACACTGCCTATATCTGGAGTTTTCTATTCTATTCCATTCTATGTTGCCTCCTTTTTTTGTTTCTGCAACAGCTTTGCCCATCTGCGAGACAGTGCTTTCCCCCTCGCCTTGCTGGAGACAGCTGACCCAGTTCCAAGTTGTGCTGACCCACTTCTCTCATGTCAGGAGAGCAGCTATTGTAGCTCTTTCAAAGAAGGGTTGGCCAATATCCCTACTGAACATTCCAATCCAACAGAAAAGTACTTCTCACTCTCTGCAAGTGATATTTTCATATGGATGCAATCTTGGAGGCAAAGACGTCATGAAAACAGTTTCGTAACACATGCATAGAAATGTAGCCTTTGCACCCTGCAAAACGTGCACGACACATGTTTTTAACTTATCACGGAACAGCAGCTTCAAAACCTCACAGGGATCACAAACAGTATTCCACAGGAAAGAGGGGTCACACCCTATCTCCAGGGAAAGACACCCAAATAGCTCAGTGGCAGAGCACCTGCTTAGCCTTCAGAAGGCCCCAGGTTCAATCCTAGGCATCTCCAGTTAAAACGGATCTTAGGAAAGAGCCTCCCCCTCTCCCACATTGCCTGAGACCTTGGAGCTATTCCCAGTGATGTAAAGGGCTGGGCTTAGGGACCAATGGTAAAAATGGCAGTGATAAAACTGCACTTAATACCATGCACACACACAGAAGCCCTATATGCACTATGCAGTTCAAACAGTTATCTTGCCACTTTGAACAGTCATGGCTTCCCCTAAAGAATTATGGGAAACGTTGTTTGTTAGGGGGTGCTGAGAGTTGTTAGGAGACCCCTATTCCCCTCACACAGCTGTAACTCTGAGTAGTAGCTTAACAATCAATCCCTCTTTCCAAGGATCTCTGAGGACTGTGGGTCTGTTGACAGGAAAAGGGGCCTCCTAACAACTCTCAGCGCCTTTAACCGTCAAGCAAAATATTGTTTTAACCATAAAAACACTATGGATAAAAAAGCAATGCAAAAATGCAAAAACTCCACAAAACAGCATCATTAGTAACTAATCAAAGGAACCGTGAGAGGAACTGCACCCACACTTCAGCCACACTCTCCACCCACCTACCCTAACACAGTAACCTCTGCCAAATGTATCCTTTGCAACCCTCCGCATCCAAGCCTCACTCTCATGCATCCCCACTAGCCATACAGGTAACCAATCCGCAGTCAATCATTTATAAAAAGCAAGTGTATGGTCTATATACCTAGCAATGAAAACAAGGCTCACAATACCAGCATAAGCCACTTGGTATAGAGCCAGATTTCACTCATGGAGAGGGAGATCCAAACCTGATTGTTTATTGCTGCACCACTCCCTCCCAGCCTCAGTTCCCTGCTTGTAACCTCTCAACAGTAGCTGGGGCACAGGTACTAAAGGTCTGTTGCAAAAGCAGCAGATGTGGCTGTTCACAGTCACCTAGGACTGGAGCTGCACAAATTATCCATTCAAGCCCACTTAAGAACTTGTGTGCAGAGGAGCATCATAGTACCCTCCCTCTCTTTGGCTCTTCTCTACATGTCAGAGCAGCATTTATTTAATAGCTTGCCTACACAAGGCAGGCTGCTCCCCTTTCTTCCTCCCGCCACCCAATAAATACTGTCGTCTGGAGCATTTTAGCTGTAGATTACATTGAAATTGCTACAGTGGTGACTGGGTGCCTATTAGGGCTGGTAGGGTGGAAGGCAGGTAGACCCATCTATAGACAGGGCAAATGATTCCAGTACTGTCCCCATCTTTTTCCTTGCTGAGCTCTACAAGGGGAAACACTGGGACTGAGGAGGAGGATTGGGAAATGACAGGCAGTGCCACCGTACAAATGCAGGCAGGCAGGCAGGCAAGCAGGCTGGATAAGGGTGGACTAAAGCTGGTGGGGCTGTGCCAGCCTCCTTAGCATAGCTGTTACCCCATCACTGCAATCAGTGTTAACAGGCTCCAGGGGTAGGCCCTACAGTGGACAATAGGTAAGAGGCCCTGAAGCACTGAGGTGGTCTTTGCTGTATTTCCCCACTCTAATCTAATTTCCACTCTAAGTTCCACCTGGTATCATGTAATGCAATAATGTCACAGCACACCATGGCTATTTTAAAAAGTCACCACTAGCTAACATGAAAATGTGTCTGGGGTTTTTTTTTGTTCTTTTGGGAGTAGCAAGCTTCTGTCCCTTGAAAGGCCAGAAAGAAAAGCCCCACAACACAACACACAAATACCCTACACAAATGTCATCAGTTCTCAAACCCAATGTGCATACATACGTACACACACAAAATTTGGGGAGGGGGGCATGAGAAAGAAAAAATAGAGTTAAAATATGCAAGGGGGCACCGTGAAAGGCCAATCCTTTTGTGCTTTTAAATAAGCAGGACAGCATCTGCTTATTCTCCTGAAAAGGATCACCCCAGTGTGGTCACATGATCCTCAGATGACCATGGTCACGTCAGGGGTGGAAAAAACAGCCACACAAAGGGGCATGCCAAACAAAAACAAAGAAAAGTGCCTGAACTTTGTAATGAAGAAGGGATTTGGTCAGCAGCTCCCAGACCCAAAAAGAAAAGCACGCCAGACCTTTCCTTTTTGTATCACCAATGCTGCTTTCGCTCTGTAGGTTTTGCGGGGGGGGGGGGGGGGGAGCGTGTGAAAATGTGATTGTCATCTAAGCGACAAAGATTTGCCCCATCACCCACCACCACCTCCATTCATTTTCATGCTTTGACATGCAACAGTACTGCTGTAAGTAAAATTAATTATACTCGCCCTGGAGAAAGTTTTCAATTCTTCCAAAAAAAAAATCATTCATGTATGTGTAATTCGGCATGATTCAACAAAGTAGGCATGTTAGACTGATGCAGATCCTGTACCCTCTTTTTTCCAAGTTACAATCACCCAGTGAAGAAGACACACATACATTGTCAATGCTGCATGCATAGATAATTTTGCAAAGAGAATACTCAATATGCATACTTTCCAAGTTACCGTATACTGGAGAAAGTAAATAGATCAAAAAGACTGCCATATGGGAGACTACCCCTGTAGAGAGGACAATGTATGATAGCTCCTCTGTATGCTGTCTGTTTTTGCACATTCTCCATTAATTCACATGAATTCCTATGTCCATGAATGTCAAACATTTATTAGCAAATGCTTTTTTAAAAAGGACAATGTACAACTCGATAAACACTTTGCTCCTTTACATGTAAACCATACAAACAAATTATAGGACGGGCATGCATACAGTCAGCACTGAGTCACCAATAAAAATTAAGAATCACCTCTAAGCAGTAAAGCAACAAAACATTTACAAAGGGTAGGGCAAGTGATTTACTTTTGATAATTAAAGTGCATGTGAGCAGCGGGGTGTGCATGTAGCATTGTTCTCTAGTAACTTATGTAGATTTAAATACACAAGAAATAAACCCTAGACAGTACAAAGAAAACAAATGTGAAAGTAGTTCGTTTTGGAAGTGAGATATACATATTCACATGCCTGTGGTCCACATGTGACATAGCTAGCCAGACACAGCTGAGAGAAACCACTGTGAAACCAGCAAAAGGGCTTATGCACTCTGCCCACCAGTATCCTTGCTTTGGTGTGGTTCCCCTAAGAGCACAAAGCAACAGAAGGCTAAAGTGAAAAGCAAGAATCCCAGGGCTTCTCAATACTCTTGCCCAACAAGCTGTAAAGTCTCTAAGCTAAATATATCAAAGCTAACCCTGCTTCTCCCCTAGTCTCATTCTCCATTCCATGAAAGCTATGACATTCTGCTCCGCATTTATTTGATTGTATTTTTATTTTATTTTTGAAAGTAGTTTGTTTTCCAGTGCCATGACAGAGTGGCGCCTTGGAGACAGTCTTTGCCTTGTGCAAAGCAGTTTGTGTGTCTGTTTTCAGTTCTTCTAGCCAATCTGTCTCTCGTCATGACACACACACACATATTTTGAAAGTGCAACTAAAAGTACTAACATTCACTTCTCTTGGAATGACCCATAGTTCAAGCATATTATCTGTATTTCAATGGTCCCAGATTCAAGGCCTGCTGTCATCCCAAAAGGTGATGGGATGGGTAAATGCCTGTAGCTGAGTCCGTAGAGAGCTACTGTCAGTACAAGGAGGCAATACTTACAAATCTAGACAAATAGTTTGATATGATAAAAAGTAGCTTCCTACATTTTCACCTTTGTTGGAAGCTCTTCACAATGTGTACTTCCAAGTGGCACTAACGGCTGGGGTAGCCAATTCTTCTTCTTCTTCTTTGGCGATTACTGATAGCCAAGTAAGAGTGCCTTCCATGAACACAGTCTTAATAGTGAGTCCGACTGTGGAGGTCAAATCTGGATCCACACGTCCTTCCACAGTGGGGACATACGTTTCCGGGCGGGAGTTGATCATGGTCAGAGTTTGCCAAGCATGCTTTCCTCTTAGCTCATTTCTCCCTTTCGTCCGGAGTTGTGAGCATCTTCGAAGTCCATGACACCTTTGGTAAAGGCTGTTGTCCAACTGGAACGCTTGCAGGCTAGTGTTTCTCAACTGTCAGTGTTTATACTACATTTTTAAAGATTTGCCTCTTTTGTTGACCACCTGCATTATGCTTTCCATTTTTAAGTTTGGAATAGAGTAGTTGCTTTGGAAGACAATAATCAGGCATCCGAACAACATGACCAGTCCAACAAAGTTGATTTGAGGAATCATTACTTTGACACTGGTGATTTTTGCTTCTTCCAGTACACTGTCTTCCCACGTGATATGTATAATTTTTCGGAGACACCGTTGATGAAATATTTCAAGGAGTTGGAGACAGTGTTTATAAGTGGTCCATGTTTCACAAGCGTACAGTAAAGTTGCGAGTACAATAGCTTTGGAAACAAGCATTTTGGTTTCCCTGCAAATGTCCTGGTCCTCAAACACTCTGTACTTCAATCAGGAGAAAGCTGCACTCGCCAAGCTCAGGCGATGCTAGATTTTGGCATAAATGTCTGCCCACGTGGAAAGGTATCTGCCCAGGTAGGAGAAGTGATCAGCACTTTCCAACGTTACACCACTGAGTTGGATTAGTGGCGCTGCAGAGGGGTTGGTTTTGAGCTTGTTGGTGCAGCACTTTGGTTTTTTTGATGTTGAGCAATAGGCCAAGCATTTCGTAGGCTTCTGCAAAGATACTTAGGATGGTTTGGAGGACATCCTCTGAGTGTGCACACACTACGTTGTCATCAGCATATTGAAGCTCTATGACAGAAATTATGGTAACCTTACTCTTTCCTTTCAGCCAATTCAAGTTAAAGAGCTTTCCATCTGTTCGATATATGATTTCTACCCTGGTGGGGAGTTTCCCTATGACAATATGCAATGTAACCTATATGGTGCCCTTCACATGTTGTTTGACTACAATTCCCATCAGCCTCAGGAATCTGACTTATACATAGCTAGTCCATCCATTAAGCTCAATACTGTCCACAATGACTGGCAGCACTTCACCAGGGTTTCATACACGACATCTTTCCCTTGTCTTACCTGGATATGCTTGGCTACCTGTACCCAAAAGAGTACAATCCCACACAGAAAGGGAAGACTATCATACTGCTATTGGATGGGCCAACAAGATTCTACAAATGATATATTGATTTAAAAGTGTTGCAAGGTGAAGGCTGAGAAAGAGGGTTGGGGTCATTGTCTGCTTCTCTCTCCTCTCTCTCTTTGCAGCAAGATCCATGCTACACCAAAATTTCAAACTTTTTAAGAGCATATGTTTGGGGAAGGGGCGGGTTCAAACTTTGTTATGAGAGAACCCTGGAGATACTTGGAAGCTTATCAAGAATTCTTCACTGATGAGATCGTTAACAGCAGACAAAATTCCAAGAAAAGCGGCTGGTCCACCACTATCAATCTTCCCTTGGAATGTGCAGCTTGGTACATTCAGGGTCAATGTGAGGTTCAACAGGTCCGGCCAGCATTCTGTGTGTGTGTGTGTGTGTGTGTGTGTGTGTGTGTGTGTGTACAGGGCGGGGGGCATGCACATCCTTAAATCATGCCCCTGGAGTCCTCTGCAATTTGAAGGGGGTGCATCACACGACCAATGGTTATAGAAATATTCCCCTAAAAAGGTTGAAACCTTGGAAAGAAAAACAAAACAGATACAACTGACAATGTAAAAAGTAAATCAATGGATGATCAAAACATGAGAAATGAACTGAGACATACTGCGTCAGAAGCATGTCTCTCATGATCACATACAGTGTGTGTGTGTGTGTGTGTGTGTTTGTGATGTTTTCAATTTTTAAAAAATTTTCCGCACTGTTTGTTTGCAAGCCATCATTTCCCAAAGCAAATATTATTTCATCTTTAAAATAACCATTTTAGGCTTCAGCCACATATTAGAATGGTATCACAACCATGTGGCTTTTCACATATAATTCAGGATCAGAGTTTTCACTCCCCACTCCAGATTTCAAGGCGGAGATTGATAAATGGGCTGAGCCATGCCATGATCCTGCCCAGACCTGCATGTTAGCAGTAGGAATTCTTTTGTTTCAGCACAAACATGTCCCTTATAATACAAACCCAGAGCAAAACATTAAGGTGGGGATGAAATTCATGCCAGATATAAATTTTAAAAAATACAGGGAAGGAAATATTACCCCTGTGTTAGAATGAGTAGAAATGAGTTGCCTCTGAAGAGTCATGCCTGCTCTTGGAACGCATCACTGTGGCAAATCACCCAGGAGATATATGCCTAAAGACTTAAGATTTGCTTGCTGTTACTCCGCTGAGGCAAGAATGGACTTGATCTCCAAAACTTCCACAGATGTTTCACCCAGGAGGTGAAGGCCTTCATGTCTTTTGCTTCTTGTGTTTTCTGTTATATGCCACTCTTCCTTACTGCCTGGATTATCACCTATTCTGGGCCTTAGCACACAGACAAAACATACCTTCAACAGGATAAGCTTTTTCCAGTATTAAGATGCAATCATGGAGAAAGCTTGATCCACTAAATTTCCTCCAGTAACACACAGAGTTATGCAAACAAGCACATAAAGACACTCAAGCAATCCTAGCTGTAATCCATTAGTTGTCACGCAAAGGTGAGAGACCCGTTCTGGTGTTTCAAGCAGACCTCCACAACCACCATTGTCTCCCGGTCTCTGGTGATTTTTTTGTTGCCTAGGTTCTGTGGTTTGAGATATATATATATATATATATATATATATATATATATATATATATATGGAAACATAAGAAAGAAAAAAGAAACATAGCTCACATTCACAGTAAGTATAATATGTCAACCCTAATTTAAATGTATGATTCTTGCAACTTGTGGCTTGTCTTATGTACAATTTCAATCTGAAAATAAAACCCTTTAACAAAACCAAAGTTATGAGTTCCAGTTCCTCATTGGCCAGGGAAAGCCAGAACGGCATATTGGCTTGAATACTGAAGGTATAATGTAGCTACTGTGGCTAGTAGTATCCCTTTGGCTGAATATGGAATTCAGTTAATGTTCCTGGAGAATACTCATCAGTGACAGTGTTGTTGTTATTTACACAGCACAGTCGAAAGGGCCTGCAATCTAGGACAGAACATTTGCCATCCTTGTGTTGCTAAACTACAACTCCCATCAACCTTAGCAAGTATGGCCAGTGGCAAGGGGTGGTGAGAATTGCAGTTCAGCAATGTTTAGCTGGCCAATGGTTCCCCACATCTAGGGAATGGGAGAAAAACAGAGGCAGGGGTAAACAGGATAAATATATATAACAAATTGACTTAGAATGAATTACTGAACATTACAAGGCCCTAGTGCTCAAGTGAATGAGCCAAGTTGCCTTTTGTACTCAAGTAACCTTGCTTACTCTATTGCCAAGGCCCTGCAATGTACATTTGTTAGAAATCAGAAAACGGTGGCTTTCTTTCCTCCCCACCTTTTAATTTAAAAAAGGCTGATAATATGCAAATAAAAATGCTGAAAGACTGGGACACGTGAAAACAGGCAGAATGTTCAATATGTTCTACAACTCTGTAGGATTTAAGTCCATCATCCTCAAGGGTACCCCCCCCCACACACACACTGGGTTACTTGGGGCTTTCAAAACAATTCCAACGGCTAACAATTTTAGCAGAAGCCCACCAACCCAGGAAATACTTTCCATTTGGAAACACTCCAATTTTAGCAGTACTACCCCAACAGTGCACTTCTCATTGGAAGCATAATATTTTTATGTAGTGGGGTTTTGTTTTTTAAGAGCTCCATAGCTTCCCTTGTTCTCAGTACAAAACATCTCAGAGGTATATGAACCCTTCTATGGTTTGAGCAACGTAAGATTAGCAAAAGGAAAAGGGGAGGGGGTAACAATGTCCATTTTAAATCCCCTTACCAGCTGACAATCAAGATGACAACTACAGAGTGAAGAGCCTGGCAACCCAAGCAAAGATTCCATCAATATTCTTGTGGGGCCAGGAAAGGGGGGAGGAGAAATAGAGAGGTCCCTCCTCCCCTTTGTCAAGAATGAGATGTGTAACCAGACCTCACACTCCTCTCAGTCTACTACTCCCACCACCACCTCATTAATATTCAGCAGTTTGAAACAATGCTTGAAACAAAGACTGGTAACCCCTGTTCCCAGGGATTTCAATAATCCTCCAAAATATGGCTGGCCTCCTTGCTCCAATCAAGTGGAACTGGAAAGCAAAGTCGGACTCTCTACTCTTTAGCTTGACAAACCCAGGCTGCTGAAAAGCAAGACTTTGCCTCTCAATGGATCATCAAAGTCCTTGTGGCATATGAGCTATTGCAGCTGGGTGGGCATCCTGCATGAAAATGTTTCCAGAGATTCAGATCTGGACCTTTGCCAACTGCTGCCTATCCTGACTAGTTTTGTAGTTTTGACACAAGGTTAACTGCCAGGCATAGCTGATCAGAGCAAAAGCAATTTCTGCATGTCAAAGCCTCTAGCTGTTCACCTGATTCCCCCCATAGACTCCCCACAAGAACAAATGCAGTTCAAAAACTGGTAGAATTTTTAAAATATGATTAGAATAGGTGCAACCCAAAGATAAAATTCCAGGTCTCTTAGAAAGCTTATCCACTTCCCTAGATAATTTCGCCCTCTCATTGACAATCACATACGATTTAGCACCTCTCACCACACACACAGACCAACCACACCCAGGGATCATCTTGCAGTGCTGAAACATGATTGCCTCTGGGGTGCAGGTGCAACAATCCACATTCAATTTTCCTATGGTTATTGGCAACAGTAGAAACCCACTTAATGCAAGCCTGGGCCATTTGTTCTTCAAAAGAAAACCAGATAAGAACATAAAGCAGCCAATTGTGCACTGCAGCAGAATGCAATCACACAAGAAAACAACGATCATTTTCTGTGTGAAAAGGATATTGGGGAAAGTCTGCACAGCAGCTATGCTCACAGTGAAATGCTCACTGTGGTTATGTGGTCCTTAGATCTGCTAAGTAACCTTACCAGTGGTCACATCTATTTTACTCCACAAATTCTGCCTTATTTCTTAGAAGGTGGGAAAGCTAGAGTGGGGGTGTCACACACACACAGGCGCATGTGTGAAGGTCACACACATATTTTTAAAAAACCAACAATAAAAGCAGGCATGAGAAAAGAGGACAAAGCCCCCTGTCCCCTTTCACCTCACACTGTTGTTTACCATCTGGACTTCTGAAAAGACAGTGATGGGTGGCTAGATGATGACTTTAAAAAGAGTGAACTATTTTATTTTCTTGTTATTTGGTCTGCCGAGGTTGTGTGTCAATGCCTTTCACAAAAGCACAACACCCCGAAGAGCTAGCAACAGGGGAACTGCCTCAACCAACTCACCCTGAAATCCTATAAATGGATGCACCAGCACCTTGGTGCCTATCCTGCTCACAGTAAATAATTACTTTCCCTTGTTTTCATTTTGGTTCATATTAAAATCGTGGGGAGAGCTGCATACCAGTTCCGGGATCATTCCTAATCTTATACACAGTCCCCATTTGTTTCAATAGGGTTTCTACACTATTCTTTCTCACTATTCTTCAGCGGGTATTTTCCAAACTTTACATGACTTTACACCCTTTTTAAAATCCACTTCTTCTCCTTTTATCATATCCAAATTTTATTAACGTTATATTTAGGGGGCAAATATCATTGGAACAGAGCATTTCAGTCCACTGTTCACATAATGACAGAGGCATGATAATTGGTATGGGGCGTTTTTTATTTTATTTTTTGCTGAAATTCAGAAAGAAGTCTCAAATTTAAAGAGCATGAGAGGACAAGTTTCTTTATTTGTTCCCCTGAAAACAAGAGCTAACAATGCTTGCATTTTGTAAAGTTAAACTGAAAGTGAGATATTGGCAATTTCATTTTTAAAAAAAACAGCTTCTACTTTCAGACATCTTGACTTCCAGTTTGTGTCTGGTCTCCATTTCCTCACAGAATCTCATAAATCCCCCTGAAAACAGAAACGGCTCCTGAAAGTCACTGTTAACTTGAAATCTCATGACATTTTAAACTGCTCTCATGATTTCCCAGGTTGAGAATGACTCACCATTCCTGAGAGCTAGCGGCTGCAAAAACACTGAGAGATTTAATAAGGCAGGGTTTGAAGATGAACCTTTTTCACTTCCCTTTCATTACTATGCAGCCTTCTTGAGTACAGGCTCTTTCCCCACTATGTAGAACAGGAGTAGGGGAACCCATGGCCCTCCAATTGTTACTGGGCTGCAACGCTCATTATCCCTGGGAGATGAAGGCCAACAACACCAGGAGATATACAGGTAACTCACCCCAGATTCAGAGCTATTGTAAACCTTTTAAACAGTATCCCTTAGTCAAATGACATGATGGGATATTGAATGCAAACATGTCATTCTCTTGGCCAGACTGTCTGTCTGCTGAGTCGAGGGTTTCCAGCAATGCTGCTGCTGCAGACACTGCTGCGCATTTAGCTAAATTATTTAAAATCCATAGCTGTGCAACCATGGTGGGAGGCTGCCAGCAGAACTAATGCAGAAGGCTCATCTTTATCCTTTCCCCCTCCCTCCTTTTAAGCCATGTGTTCCCTTGAGCGCAAGGCTTGTAGAAGCCCACTCTTCTCAGACTTAAAAGCTTTTTTAAGAAGTATGGAATGCCCACCCTGCAGAGTGAAAACTTAATGGAGGTTAGCATACGGTGTGTAGGGGAAAATAAATGTTAAATTTCCAGTTATGGCAACAGAAGTTGAGGAGATATTGGACTCTATTTAAAGCAATGGCGGGAAAACCCTCCCCCTAGGAAGGGCTATCAGTCCACGGGGATTGAGGGACACCCGTAACAACACACAACACCAGAGACAAAAATGGGTAGAATTTTCAGCATTGTGGGATTCTCTCTGTCTGCCACCTTGAAGCCCATCCCCGCAGGCAGCATAGAATTAGGTAAAGGTTCCTTAGCACTGCATTTGGGAAGGCTTCAAGTAGTACAAGATGCACAGCAGGAACTACAAAATATTTACAGTTCTTGCTCCATAGCTATTTCCTACACATCACAGAGACTCAGCTACGACCAAAAGAAACTGGGATACTTTCACCAGAAAACATACACTTTAACTGGGGAAGCAACTGACATTTCCAGTTCAGTGGTAGCAATATGTTATTCTGTGCCACATATTGGGCATGGACATGGGTTCATATCTGTAGCTATGGATTGATTGATTGATTGGATTGATTGATTGATTTGATTGACTGATTGGATTGATACCCCACCCTTCCTCCCCAAGGAGTCCTATAGTTAGGGCAAGACTGCCCCATCAACAGCAAAGTGCAGTAACATTGGGAAAGTATCTCAGAACAACTAATACTGCAGAATGGTGCATGGACCATTCAGTATAAATTCACTATTTATGCACTATTACTGTGTCAATGACATGTTGTAGATTACACTTGCAGGCGGGGGGAAATGCTACAAGCCTGAAGCTGCCGATAATACGTGATATTATTGGCTTTAGATTTGCTTGTACTGTTCTGCTGAGTGGGCTCTTTACATTTTTTAAGTTTAAAAAATTCAGTTTCATCCTTCCTCCAGCTCCATCCACCCCCCATTTTCTCCCACTCACCCCACTTCTGTTTCTTGGGTTCAAATGAGGTTAATGCTTGTTACAGTCAGTAAAATAGAGCCAAGCTAGTAACAACAATAGAGAATATTTGGCAGCTCACTAACACACACAGAGCACCCATTTTTCAAACACACACACACACACAAACAATATTGGCATCATGGGAATCGTAGCCGACAAGGCGTGGATGAAAAGAAAAGAGGAGTGTGGGACCATCTGCTGCCTGGAGCTCGGGTGAGGGAGGGTCACACAATTAAACCTGTCCTCTGACACATTTAAACAACACAGACTGTATTTACATGGTCCAGCCCACCCCCACCCCCCAAAGCAAGGAAAGAAAAGATACACACCAATCCCCCCCCCCAACAAATCTAACACACAAAGGGCACCAACACCAGGAGCAAAAGGAATTGGTGTACAGCACGATTTCATTGCTTTATTACATCTTTTTTTAAAAAAAGGAAAGGAAAATAAAAGTTTGGCAAAAGCAGTTTTTCCATGTAGCAGTTTATTCAAGGCATTTTGAGCTCAGCTGTGATAAAAGTCCAGCTTGATGGGGATTTGGAGGGGAGGTAAAAACATTATATTTCATCACTTTCCAAAATTAGCTGCTTCAAATCATATGTTTTTTCCCTGGGCTCAAAGACCCCATGGAAGATGTCACACAACAGTTCTCACTGCCCCAGAATAGCAAAAGAAATATCTAGACTATTCCTCGAAGTTATTTGTAAAAGGGATGTATAAAATTCCTGCTAAACTCCATCCATATACCCTCTCTCTCTCTCTGTGATATTTAATATACTGTGTTTTTTACTGTCAGTGGATTTGATCTCTGGTGACTGAGAATATGTGACTGAAAATTGTGGTTATGTTTTAAATAACTACTTAAGAGTAACAGTTAATATAATACTGTTTTGTAATTTTCAAAAAATCTATAAATACTATGAACGCTTGGGTTGCAAATGTGATCCGTGCAGGAGGCACATTCGCAACCCTCAGCGCTACGTCTGTGCACGCGCGGGTCGCAATTTGGCGCATCTGCGCATGCGTGAGCACCGAAACCCGGAAGTAACCCATTCCGGTACTTCTGGGTTTGGCGCAGTGCGCAACCCGAAAATGTGCAACATGAAGCGTCTGTAACCCGAGGTATGACTGTAAGCAGGCACATGAGGGAATGGGGAGAAAGAATTGCTCTAGCGCCTATCCCTGAGAGGCAACTCCATTTATCTGTTTCTAAAGGGTTTCAGGGCTAGGTTGTTCCACATTTTTCCTTGGCATATTTATTTCATTTCCCATATACTTGCAAACCTCTATGAAATTGCATCCTTCCAGATGTATCTTATTCCATTCATGACACACACAAGAAGCGAGGGGGCGGAGGAAATCAAACCCTACAAAAAAAACCTACAAAGTGACAGCCAGCAAGATGGAATACGTATCATACACAACACATTTTTTAAAAAATTGTTACACACACCTTAAAAATTCTTGTAACACATTTCATCGTCACAAAAATCAAGATCAGATTTGTCTGGACTCTAAATACAATGTTACACTTATCACTCCAAATACAGCAATCATTAATAGTTAAAAACATGGATTGTTTCATAACTTATAACCAACTAAACACATTTTAACCATATGCAGTGGTTCTAATAAGCCCTAAATCAGGGGTAAGATTGCTTTCTGAGTGCCTGAGGTGAGCTACCACCCTTCTCCTTGTTGGCAGGAATGAGCAAGACCCACCCATCCCACCCTCCAAGTTGTGCTGGGCCCTGAGCTTAGTGTAATGTCAGAAGACCCTGTCAGAGGGAGGAGGGCAGATCATGGAGAATTGTTTTTTTTGGGGGGGGGGTTGCCTGGCTACCAAGACTAGTTTCAAGATTTGTTGACCTATTCATATAGTACTGTGTCATGAATGCACAAGTATACAAATTATACATAAGCCATGTTCCTGCAATTACAACTGCACCAATTTCCACTGAAGAAGAGTTTGGATTGGATTTGATATCCCGCTTTATCACTACCCGAAGGAGTCTCAAAGCGGCTAACATTCTCCTTTCCCTTCCTCCCCCACAACAAACACTCTGTGAGGTGAGTGGGGCTGAGAGACTTCAGAGAAGTGTGACTAGCCCAAGGTCACCCAGCAGCTGCATGTGGAGGAGCGGAGACGCGAACCCGGTTCCCCAGATTACAAATCTACCGCTCTTAACCACTACACCATACTGGCTCTCGAATTGCTCTAGATTTACTCCTGTGCAAATGAAACAAAACAGCAAGCCCAGCCAGCTTCACATAAATGAGCTGCAAATTATGCCTAAGTAGGGCTGCCAGATGTCCCCCTCATTTTCAGAGACATCCCTTAATTCAAACGGTGTCCCCTTACTCAAGTTACCCTTTGTTATTAGGGTCATACTGAACAGGGCTGTGCATCACTTCTAGTAAACGTAGTTTTAAAAAAGTAAATATTAAACTTTCCATAGACGGAAAGTTGTCAGTTTACAAAACTAGCAAGCACCTTTCCAAATCCACAGGTTTGATAAATCAGCTCCTTTCAAACTAAGCCAGTACCCAAATTCAGAGGAACAATTTGTGTGCCTACTGCCAGTTTAATCATCAATAAATGCACACAGATTTAACTGACTTTTCCCAAGAGGTGGGAAGTGGGAAGAAGAAGCACAGATAAACCCCCTTCTCTGTTCTTCTGCTCCTGTTTTCAACCCTAAAGCAAAGTAAAACAGATGGGCTATGAAGTCCTTCCACAAGACAGGGTGGGGTGAACTTGCAGCCTTGTTGTTGTTTTTAATGGGAAAAGCAACTGAGCCTTAACTACAACAAAGCTGCTGGGCACCAGTTTAATGAACACTTGAACTTCAAATGATCTGATTAAGGCATCTTGTAATCTGGGCAAATGAGGGCCTAGAATGTTAGCTGAAAAATTCAACAGCAGTGAAGACAAGTGGAACAAGCAATAAAAACTACTCTACACAATGCATAAGAACATTTCCTAAACAAAAAAAATTTTTTTCCTTCCAGTAGCACCTTAAAGACCAACTAAGTTAGTTCTTGGTATGAGCTTTCGTGTGCATGCACACTTCTTCAGATACACTGTATCTGTGTATCTGAAGAAGTGTGCATGCACACGAAAGCTCATACCAAGAACTAACTTAGTTGGTCTTTAAGGTGCTACTGGAAGGAAAAAATTTTTTTTTGTTTTGACTATGGCAGACCAACACGGCTACCTATCTGTAACTGGAACATTTCCTAATGCAGGGATAGCCAACTTGTTGCCCTCCAGGTGTCTGCCAGAAAGTACATGATGGGACTTGGGAGCCCCACAATACTAGGAAGGCAACACATTGGCTACCCCCATCCTATTGAGCCCCTATCAATAACAGCACCATAAAGGAGGGTATCGGAAGTGGGAGCTGTTTTAGAGGTTGCGGCGATGGCTGCTGTAGACACAGGTTTCTCTGAGGAGGTTCCCAAATTATTGAACTTACTCCCAAACCATATGTGCCTATTGCCTTTTTTTGCTGGGAAGGAGGCATCTTTTAGGTGACGGGTGAAGTCTGTGGTGCTTCCTCATGCCTCTAATGGCTTTCAATGGTACTTGAGATTCAATTTAAATTATATTTTTGCTATCTTGATGGTGGCTTTTAATTGCTGGCTCTATCAGTTTGTTGGCTGTTTTAATTTGCCATTATTAATGTATTTTTGTTTTATATTTTGAGCCCCCTGGATACCATCTGGCAAAAGGCAGGATAGAAAAGACTGGAAAAGCAAACTATTGGTTACTGAGTCAACCTGTTAAATAAGTAGATAACACATACATTTCTTAAAGGTGCTCAATTGTATTCCTGAAGGTCCATATGGGGTTTTGAAGAAAAGGTGGATTTTAGGGGAACTCTTTTGTTGAAGGATTGAGGATTGGACAATACAATGTTTTTCTAACTCTACAAGTCTTCCAGTTAATACTACTATAAATAACCAATTTTGTCCACCTTGGGATTGCAGTTTTGGGGGAAGAAGGGGCAACAAAAGATCAGCACTACTGCAAATTTCTGTTAAGTGGAATGGAAAACCAGTCACCCAGCCAGCTTACAATACAGCAAGATACACTGAACGTCAGCACTGCAGACACCTGGCTAGAATGAGTGAAATCTATGCAATTCTATAGTTGTTATAGAACTATAGAAAAGGCGGGGCGGGGGAGGACCTGATACACCAAAGCTCAATTAATTCTAGAAAGAAAATGAAAGCAATATTTTAATTAGAGGTAATTAAGAGGCATAATTTACCTCTTCTGCACAGTTTGCAAAAGAGCTTTATGAATGAAGAAACAGAAGCATGAGGGTCAAATGTACAGAGTGAGACTCACGAGAATTAACAATGTTACTGAAAAAACCTCACAGTTTTGATAGTTGGGGGGGCTTCACAAATTTACAACAAAACTGTCAAGCAATTAAGGCAAGACACTTTGCACACGAACTTAAACTGCTAATTAAAAAACCCTTGCTTAATTGACTACATTTGCATATCATTCAACTCAAAGGATAAATGATTTCGGCAAGACACTCTCTCTCTCACTTCTCTTAAGATAAAGTAAGCCTACAGGTAAAACAAACAGGAGGTACCAAGCAACAGGAGGAGCTTCCGAGAATGGAAGGTGTTGGCTCCTGTATATTAATAAACTGTTCTTCAACAGCATCAACAATCTCCTTTGTGTTTTCTGGGAATAACTCCTTCAGAATAATTTTGCAAAGCCAAATGTGGAGCATCACATCACAAAGACTTGCTAAATGGTTTGTACACCCACCTGGGCATGTACTTTTTACTGTCCAACTCCTTCACCATAAACTGATTCAATTATCCTCCAGCAAGAGAATACCCCCCCAAAAAAATACTTTTCTTTCTTTTGCATGCCCAGAACTATGTTCCAGAGTGCAAGGACAAATAAACAGGGGAGAGAGGACAGCAAAATTGACCATTTCAGTGCTACCCCCCCAAAAAAACCACCAATGACATTTTTTCACCTTCCTCAAAAGGAAGGTTTAAAATTGGGTTATCTTGCTGTATCCTTGCAACAATCCGGTGAGGTGGACCAGGCAAGAGGAGCTTGCTTCCCCAAGTCCAATATTCTATTCACTCTGGCTGTTGCAACAATATGGGTGGTTCATTCAGGCAAATGGTGTTTGAAATGCAAGTGACAGCTGGCTCCCCTTCCAACAAGTCAGAGACAGTCATGCTGCGTAGATACAACAGTGGAAATAGCCTAGATGCCGCCATTGCTTTCTGAAACACTAGCACCTACCCATTTTGCACACTTTTCTCAGCCTACAGGGAATGGTCATAGCTCAATGGCAGAGCATTCATCTTGTGAGCAAGGAGGTATCAGTTTCAATCCCTGGCATCTCCCATTGGCAGTCAGTTTTAACAATACTGAGCTAGGCGAACCAATGGTCTGACTTGGTGTAAGGCACATTCCTATGTTCCTACTGTGCTGGAAACCTGATTCAGAACCCACAGGCAGGCATACAATGGAGGAAAACGCAAGGTTCCTACTGGCCATCAGTGAGAAATGGTTGCACCACCACCTCTATTCCACAAAAGGATTTAAAATACCTCATTGCTAACTCTGCTGTTGCACAAACAGCACAAATTGTGCTGTTGCACAAATGGCATCTAATCTTCTCAGCCAGAGCAAAGGAATGGCAAGAGGCACATAAAAGGTCTGAGATTGCATCTCAAGGCTTGATTCAGACACCGCTCCAATGTAAATCAAGAGCAGAATCGTTTGAAGTTGATGGTGTTACGCCATCCTAAAACCAACACTCTCAAGATTGGGGTTAGGGTCTATGCCTTCCAATCTTCCAGAGAAATGAGTTAGGTGTTTGTTTAATGAGTTATGCCCTTTCATCTCCCAGCAGGCATTAACATGCCTTTTTTTCCTCTTTGCTCTGGTTTTCCAGCTCTGGTTTTCCAGAAAACTGCCTTGTTAATGGACTGGTTGTGGGCAGCACTAATGGGTAAAAAACAAAAACAAAATCTGATTCTCACTTGCTGTAGTCTGTGTACAAAGCAGGATGTCCCCTTTGCTACTGCATGCCTGCTGGTTTGCTCTCCCTTGCTGACTGCCTCCTCTCCTCCCTATCTCCTATCAATCCAAGTGGGACCTTGCTTCCTCCCTGTCACACAAGAAGCTCATTCAGCAAAAGGGAAGTCCCAGGATGCATTGAGGCTGTGCAGAGTCTGGAAGGGGAAAGGGGAGGGGAGGCAAAGTTTAAGACTGCATCCAAATGAAGGGGGGGAAACGCCGATCTGGTAATGGCAACCTCACAGTTCAGAGAAGGCATTGTTCAGTGCCAACCTTCTATAAACAGATGAGGAGTGTGGTAGGGCGGGGGGAGTTTTCCCAAGAAAGCAAATTCTGGTTTCCAATTGACCACAAAATATTTAGCAGCAACCTTTCCAAATGGTGATTGGTGCCAAAACATAAATAGGCCCCTTGAGGGTCTTCCATTATAATTAACAGAGCAAATTTGGCAACCAGTTATACATTGTGGTAAGGTCTTTGCAGGAATCCAATGCAGGGAATTTTCACCCAATGGGGCCTCGCTGCAAAACACTCTGGAGAAGTTCTAAATCTCTCCCACTTTGGGGGATTTAACACAAACACACACATTTCTCCCAGAGGCTGGGAAGTAGATCATTTTACCACTACTCTTCTTCCTTGCTTTGTGACATCACTATGGTCACTGTGGCAACTAATTGTGATGTCACAGAGGATTATGATTTCAGAAGAGTGAGACTAGGGAGAGCCTAAATAACCACAGGTCTCTTCTGAGTAACAAAGGAGCTGTTTTCATGCAAATCTGACAAACGAATACAGGCACACAAATAGAAGGGGCTCTTTTCAAGGTCTTTGACTGACAAGTGTAAGCTATCCCCAAAGAGCCAATATATTTTACACACAGCCAAATGTATGAATCTGGCATCCTCATATACATAGTGCAGCTGGGTGAGAGGCCCCAAATCCCCAGATGCTTCATGTGGAAACAACACCTCTCCTTGTGTGAAAAGACTTTTTCCCCCTCATCCAGATTAACAGTTCTGTTTAGTTCCATTCATGGATTCTCAACTACTCAAGTGGGGTTGCTCAGCTCTGCATTATGCAATGCAGAACTGGCATGTCGGTTTACTAATGCATATTTTAGGTTATCACTGATCCTAAGCCTATTTAGACTTCATAGGGAAAAGACTAGTGGGCAAGGGGACAGAGAGTGTGAAGGAGGTTTCCAGTTTAAATATTAAAACAGATTCCAAGATATTTATTGACGTTGCCTTACAAGAATACTGAAAATGTAGTATGTGCCATTGTGATAAGATACTCAACAGAAACAACAACAGTGGCTTATTAAAAATAATGGTTTGCTAGATTCTGTTTTCTCAATTTTTAATTTCCATACACAAACATAACTATGCACAAAATTCCATGTGTAAGAGCCTACACGGTTGCAACAAACCATGGTTTATGTGACTCAAAAAACTACATTTGGGGTGTGAGTCTGCAAAAATGCTATGAACACTTATAATATGTTATTCTCAATTCCTTTAATTTCCTGTCACACTTTTAATCCACTCAAACAAAGAAGAGAAATGGAACAATTTAAAAATGAATTATGGTTCAAGTTATGAAGCAAAGATTTTTTTAAAATGCAGAGATTCCTTCAGTTAACCTTCTTTGTGTAGTATCACATTTCAGTTGTTTCTGTTCTGTCAAAAGCCCCAAGCATGCACTCATGGGTAAAATTATACAGCAGAAAGGACAGTTGCGGGTTTTATTCAACTAAATCCTACTCAGAGTAGATCTATTGAAATTACTAGGCCTAAATTAGTCATATCCATTAATTTCAATGGGTTTATTCTGAGTAAGACTTGCACTAGATAAAACCATGTAATCTTTATTTCTGGACCTTGTGCATGCTGCTGAGCCTGCAACACTATAAAGACCTCTTGCATATTTTCAAGTAAGAGTTGCTGTAGTGTTTTGAGACAGGAGCCTTACACACTGTAGGCATCGGGAAAAGAATGTGGATCAAGAATGCAGGGGATAAGAGACCCTTTTCTGTTAATGAACAACATTTCTTAGAAATGCTTCATTTAAGTGAAAATACATTCATTTCATAGAAGCATAGAACTGTAGTGTTGGAAGGGGACCCCAAGTGTCATCTAGTCAAACCCCCATACACACACTATTTCAGGTGAGTATTCCTTCCAGTAGGTCCTCCTACACACTGCTCTACAACACATATATGCAGACAGACAATTTGTAAATACTGGTAACTAGAAATGAATAACATGGTATTCATCTGGTGCCAAAAAGATAACAAAGTTGGCACCAGCTAAACATATATGGGAAGCAGGTTCAACAAGAGAAAATCTCCAATCCTGAATCCTTGTCTGCTTCACATCATAAGGTAGAGAGTGCCTCAGAATGTCTGCTTGGTGTTGGCCTCCTTTTTGTAGAGAAACCCATGTGGCAACCAACTTTTCAGTAAAGTTCTTTCTATTATCCCAGGTCTTTGAATATCTTCTTAACATGTTAGTGTTACCTTGATGTCAACTGATGTTAGTCTCTACTCAGTTTGATGTCAATTAAGTTTGTTTTAGCATATGTGTGTGCGTCTTCTAGGTTTTTGTATGTTAAAAAACTGCTTGTATTTGCTGCTTGGCTTGTTTATTATTCTGAACTGTTTGTGTTTTGACGTTTTTCTTTCCACTCTTGTTTTATATCACTTGTTGTACATAATCTAGAGGCTGATTACATAAGGCAACGGATAAATGTAGTGAATACTCTTAATACCCCCACAGAAAGAAGAGAATATTGTCAGTATCCCCAGACCTCTCCCATTTGCCAATATCCCTTTCCCCACTGGCCATGATGATGATACTGTGCACACATTTGTAAATAGCCATAAGGGTAACATAGCAGTGAAACAGGAACAATGTTCCTATGAGACACACCCATCCCCTTCCCACTCAAGGCAGGAAGTGGGTTGACTCCCCTCACAACTCAACTGTATTGCTCTAGAGGCTAGGGTTTCAAGCTGAGGTCCTTCTCAGAGACTGCCTGAATGGAGGCAGAAAACCCCATACCTCAAACTTTGTGGTTCAACCGCATCGGTACAGACTCTCAATAAAAAAAGGGCCCGCTTGGGATGTGGTGACTGAGACGTAATGATGGCACGTTCTTGGAACTGGAAATGACTTACAGAGAAGGAAATAAAAATCTAGACTTCCTATTAAAACCAATCCACACTAATAGGGTTCACAATAAATTCTCAAAGCAGTATAATACTTCTGATGTTGAATGTATTATTATGATAGACTCCTAATTCCTAGACCTATTAATTAAGAGTTTACCTCCAGGTTATAAACAAGGTGAAGAAAATGCCATAAAGTATCTTGCCTTGTTTAAATCACAAAATTGAATCATCCAGATTTCAAATAGAGGCATAGGTGAAGTAATATATTTCAGTACCTATTTTACCCTACATGAGGTGCAGCTGAAGATTTTCAATCCACACAGGAACAATTACCAAAGCTTTTGAGCACACTGAACTAGCCAACAGCTTTAAAAATGCTTCTTAAAAATAACCTATATCACTGAGTGCCAAGCTTTATGTCTGAAAAAACTAACAGCCACCTATGTACCAGGTATGAGGACTCTCTAGAGATGTTGCTGGACTACAACTCCATTCAACTCTGACGACTGACCATACTGGCTAGGGCTGATGGAAGTTGGAATCCTATCACATGTGGAAGGCTGCAGGTTCCCAATCACTGGTTTAGGTACAAATATATTTAAGCATGCTCCCATGAGTTTACAGTCCCATGGCAAATGGCCAGCTGGCACCCATACCTTACAGAAGCAGTGTGTGCTTACTGCTTTATATATACTATACTTTATAAATACTATACTCTGTGGGGCAAACATGATACGGGGGTTGGCCATCTCCTTTGTTCCTTGCTTGTGAGCTTCCCAAAAACAGCAAGCCAGCTACTCTAGAAACAGGATGCTGGGAAAGATGGGCATTTGGTCTGATCCAGCAGGACAGTCCTTATGTTAGCACAAGGATCATAAAGAGGAGAGCCTCATAGCAATTAGCATAGTGTGGACATCTGATTTCTTTGCCATCTTGTATAATCACATATTTAGAGAGCGGGGAGGGGGGAGAGACTTAAACCACAGCTCAATACTTTGTATGCATCCAGGAGTTTGTTTCCACCCATCATCCTCTGAACAGATCCCTGTGCCATATCACAAACAGCTTTTGAAACTCCCCTGAATTTCAAAAGCAGGTTGCCATATGGCATGGGGGTGGAAGGGATATTGTTGAAAAGTTCAAAATTTTAGACACAGTTCTTTGGATCCTGGCCAACAACTTTAAAAGCCGACATAATCCAATATTGAAGAAAAAACTTGTTTCCATCCTTGTTTCTAATTTTTAGAAGAATGCTCCTAGGCAAATGTTGGGCAAAAGTCAGCAAACAAGAACTCCCTGAAGTGGCTGAACCTTATTTCAAAGTCAGGGATTCTTTATGTCAAGTTTATGTCAACACTTTTCCGAAACTAGCTGTTCTGTGTGCTTTTGTGCATTCAGCCACCAAAATTCAGCCAGAGAAAAGAAGATACTGAGTTGTATCCAATGCTAGTCCTACTCAGAGTAGATCCACTGAAATCAATGGATATTATTAACTCAGTTTCATTCATTTAAATGGGTGAATAATAGCTAGGTACAACCCATTGCGCCTTGTATTTAAAAAAAAATTATTCTGGTAAAAGAGGATATTAAACAGGAATGAATGTTCAAATGTTAGGTATCAATGCAAATATAAAGTAAAAATTCCTCCCTATTCTTTCATATGTCCAGTTAAAGATTTAAAATAATAAACTGCTTGCAAAGCAAGCTCCACAAAATGTAGCAAAGCTGCTTAAATATATATTTCATTTTAAAGCTTGAATAATTTAACAATGGGGGAAATCCACCTTAAACTTACGCAAGCCTTTTGGAGAGTGAGGATGAGGTTACAGTTTGTGCAACCATTTCAGTGAAGAGAGAGGAAGGAAAAGAGTCCAGAGATCAAAATCAGGAGGCTGGTCTGACACCTCCCTGGGCAGAGCACAGCATTAATAAACCACACAGAAAAATTAATGGGGTATGCTTGAGTTGAAAGACAACAGGCACTTCTGGGGCTCAGATGGGGCTCGCTTCAAGAGCAGCTAACCTGTCATTGAATCTGGAAGGATTGCTCTCCTGAACCCATCAGCATATACTGGAGCCTCTGTTATACTTAACCCAGACTTCCTAACACTTGATATCCTGTCTGCTATTTCAATGCCCTTACTCAACTGTTTCAGACAGACATTACACAAACTGGCTGGTGGAAAAGGGGTTGGGAAACCAAGCAGCAATCTGAGTCTATGACCTTATTCTTTTAACATGATACCACTAACTTAAGCAGAGGTTGGGGGGAGGTATGGAAAGGCACAAAGATTACTCTTTTCACTACTCAGGCCTGATCTTGCCTAGTCAGGCAATGCCACTGGAATCCACATCAAGATGCCACCCATTTCTTGCATTAGTAGCAAGAAACTGCCCTTACTATTATGTGCTGGTGCTTGAATCTTATTAGTCACAAAAATACATATTAACCACTGAGGGTTTTGCTAGAGACGTTTGGAAAATAATCCGCCACTCTGAACATTTCTTCTGTAAAGAAAATGGGTCATGGATGTGGGGTGGGGAATTCACTGGGCACTGTTGTAGTTTCGTTGTGTTGTACTGCGTTCTAATATGAACAAAAATGTTTCATTAAATGCTCAGCTGCTGCCCAATTAAATAAATTTTAATTGAATGTACACGTTTTAGCTGATTAATCTATTGATTGAACCTGCGTATCGGGGGAAAACACTAGGTTGTATCGCATCCATTCACAGAAGGAAATTGCACTGACAGAAGGAGGCCTTCCATTCATTGGACACATGACTGAATGCAAATACCATTCTTCCTTTCTTTTTACAGAAGACACATGCACCTCAGTGCAAGCATCATCTTAGAAGAGGAATTCCCATCTTTCATTTAGAAAAAGTTATAGTCCACTTAATCACAAAACTCTAAGAGGTGTGCATAACAAAATTATCAATAAAACACAGCTAACATCCACAGAACTTTTAAAAATACACAAAGCATTAATAAAACACAGATAAAAAACATTAAAATAAACATAAGTAAGTAAATTATGTGTCTAGATTTGCTTGCTGAAATGAGGGGGGGGGGGACCACAAAGTTTTCAGCAGGCATTCTAAACAATACAGTGAGGGTGCCTGCCACTCTCCTGGGAAGCTGCCTTATATTAAATCAGTCCCGTGGTTCCATCTAGCGCAGTACAGTAGGTCCAAAACTTCTGCAGAGGTTACATTCTGGGGACCCTCACACAAAGGCAAAATTGTGCAAAGTCGGGAAGACCCCTGGAACTGCTCCCTCCATGCAATCATTCCTGCCTGTTCAACACCGGCATGCTGAGGGAGCAAGATCTCAGGAGCCTCTCATGGCCTTCCAGAGCCCTCATGTAACCTTTGTATAGGCCAATAAGCAAGGTGGAGAGCTTAAAATGCTCCTTCCATGCCAAGTTTTCCTGCAGTTTTAAAGCCCTCTCCCTTGCTTTCTGGGCTCTAGAAAGGTCACATGAGGGCTCTGGAAGCTCTTTTGAGATCTCACACAGCTCCTTTTCCCCAGTCTCTCATCCTCTTTCTGTTTGTTTTTTGCCAAAGCATGCAAGGTTGCAATTGCGTAAGTAAGTTGCACAGAAGTTTGGGGCGTACTGTACTGTCTACAACGACTGGCAGCAGCTCTCTAGGGTTTCAGGCTTGGGGCTCCCCCTGCACTACATGGAAATGAGCCTGGGATCTTTTGCAAGAAAAGCATGTGCGTACAGTCCTTCCACTAACAGCCTAGATATTGACCTTATAATACTTTTAATTTGTAGAATGTACATCATATCTTCCCAGTTAAAGCAGTTTATAAACTTTACTTAGAGTAAATGCCCCTCTTATAAATACACTGGATTCTTTATCCTTCCCTGTACTCTTAAATATTTGTCATGAAACCAAGAGCGGGGGGGGGGGGGACACAGCATGCCTCCAGTAGGCAAAGAAAAGTTGCCCTTCATGGTTTCCCCCACCCCACTTCATGTAAAAACAGTCTCCTCCACCCCCATCCCAAATCAGCAGTGTATTAATGTTGGTCCTATTATTTTCCAGGCTCCTTGCAAACTGAAGACCATTGTGTGAAAAGTTGCCTGAGGCAGCAGAATGGAATGCAAAGCTTACCTGTACAAAGATGGAAATGTTTTCTCCTCAGGTTTGAAAATATATATATTAAAATGCCTTCCTTTCCCCCCATGAGAAAAATGTGGAGAAAGGAACATAAGCAATTAAATTTTACACAGGTCTTACTTAGCGTTGCAAGGTCCCCCCATACATTTAAAAAAAAATTACAGCCAAGCATACGTATTAAGAAATTGCTTTTACTAATTGACAGGCAAATTGATTTATGTTCTAAGTCTACTCTGCTAAAATAAATTAATGTTATTAATTGGCAGCAGGAGTGGAGAAGGTTCATGAACCATACCAGATTGGAACCATGACCAACACATGCTTCCTAACTTTGTGGGTGACCAAAGGCTTCACCACAGAACTGAATAGGATTTTTTTTTTTTTAAGCAACAGGCTGGCTTATATTGCATGCTGCCCAGTCACTCCTGCTTCCTATCTCCTCCAGCCAATACATGCCAACAAGCCACCAGCCAGATGCCTGCAGGCATACATGGAGCATGCACTCCAGGGCCAACCAAGGTCCCAAATTGAGTCCACTTTCAAACTATGGCTTGGCACATACACACAATGGCTCCCAAGGAGATCTCAGCTGCTTTGCTCCTCCCCAGGGTTTTTTGGGGTCATCGCAGGATGGTAGTATAAAGCCAAGAATTGGTTTAGTGTGTCACCTGAGTCCACATTCAATGGTTACAGGTAATGTTTAAGGAGGAGGGACCCTAAACACAATCCTGGGTTTGGAGACAACACACTAAGTCAAACTCTAGCACAGCTGCTGTACCACAATGGCCTAAAAAGCCAAGGGAGGAGCACAATCCTTCACATTCACACCTGCACAATTAGACATCTACACAAAGGCCTGGTTTGCAGAAGACAAAGAAAATTGGAGAGGGGAACATGCTGTGTGGAGGTGTGTAACCATCTCTTCTTTAAGGCATGCAGCAGTTCCAAGGTTGCAGTGGTGGAGAGTCGTTTCCCCTGGAGGGCACAAGGAGTTCTTTTTTGCTGCTGCCGCCACCACAAATTCCCAGCTGGCTGGATTGCAACCACTACAAAATGCAAAAAGCCTCAATGGTCTCACAAGATCACTCCAAAAGCTGCATTACCTCAGCATGAATAGGTTTCCGCTCTTTGATCTCTTGCTGCTACACCTTTCACTGGCTTGGGAGGAATTATTATTATTATTATGAAACAGAAGCAGGAACTTTCGCTGTGCTTGTTTGCATATGACAATCCAGAACATTCATCCTACCTCAGGGAACACCAGGCCTGAGGGAATGCTGCTTGCTGCATAGAAAGGTGTGTATCTGCTTATTTCCTCTTTTCTTCCCTTAATCTGACAGCTACTTCAGACACAGTTTTTTTCAACAAAAGTATTCAAGATGAAAGCGCAAGATGAAAACTGGCAAGAGTTTTCCAATGACTGTACACAGGAAAATAATCGGGTGTGTGACTTCCAGGCATTACATTTTACCTGTTTCCCCTCCTCTCCAACAACCATGTAGGAAAAATACAATGCATGAAAGGAACAACCTTGATTTTATATAGTTTTACTGAACACACACATTGTGCAAAATGTGAACACAGAAAGCTTCCTCACACTCGGTGTAGCTCAGGATTGTCTGCACTGACTGGCAGTGACTCAGTCTAGGTTTTCAGACAGGGAATTTCTCCCAACCAGAGATTGAACCTGGGACCTTTGGCATGCAAAGCAGATGCTCTCCCCTGGAGCTATGGCCATTCCTACATGGCCAGTGGTAAGGGATGATGGGATGATACAGCCAAACAATATCTAGAGGGTACATTAAAGACTGCAATTCCACAGCACAAACAGAGGTTTCCAGGGATTGAACCTAGGACCTTTTGCACGCAGAACATGTGTTATACTTCTAAGCCATGGCTCCTCAAACTGAATGTCAAATTATTTGTAGTGTTCCAAATGGCAACCCAGATCAAATGACAGGATCCCAGGACTACATGGCCTACGAACCAACAAGGCCCCTTCTAAGCAGCATGTTTCCTCACCACAGTGACATAGCATACAGGAGAGGAGACATGTATCAAACAGACTGTGATTGGAACAACATGGGCAGGAGTGGGAAGAGACTGGTGAAACTCATTCTTGAACAAAATCATTTTCACATATACAGTTGACCAGGATGCAGGAACCAGTTAGAAGATGAGGAAAGACTAGAGACTTGGGGGGTGGGACAGGGAGGAGGGAAAGCTCAACAATGAATGTGTTGGAGGGGGTGGGGGAGAAGGTAAAAGAACAAAGTCCAAAAGGTGATGTGGCTTAGGGGATTTGAAGAACTCCACAAAGGAATGATTAAGCCCTAGGAATGCAAACAAATAACATGCTAGGAGAAACCAAACTCAAGGTGGGAGGTACCAAAAGAAGCTGAAACACACACACCCTTTTCCCCTCCTGGGGTTGCTGCATGGGTGGAATAGTCCCAAGTGTTACTGAACACAGAACTATGCCAATATGTGAGTACAAGAATTGTCTTGCAGCAGACAATTTCACCAAACTCCAGTATTTTCTTAGGCAGGCAAATGCATCCGGGAGGCTTGCAAAGGAAAGAGTCATCCTGTGTTACTGGAGAAAGGCCATAGCTCAATGGTATGTAAAAGAGTCCAAGTTCAATCCCCAGTATCTCCATGTGGGGCTGAGAAAGACTTCTTGCCTAAACCCTGAAGAGCCACTGCCAGTCAGTGTAGACAATACTGAGCTAGATGGGTTGTCTGATGCAGTAAAAACCAGCTTCCTATGTTCTCTGTATCTGAGGAGTCAGAGGTGTATTGCCTCTGCTTATGGAGGGAGAATATCACTGGGCTTCAAATTACAGCCCAACATCAACTTTTGCATATGAAGGCAGAATCCAGCAGCAGGAGAAAAATGCATCTCACAGACCCACCACAGAAAGCTTTCAGCAACTCACCAAAGAGACATCAGGGACATTAGGCTCAGCAGAGTATTCACAAGGTGTAGGTCCATGGCATTTACAGGCACAGCTGATAAAAGATCCCATCTGAACCCCTGGAGAGCCAGTGTCAACCAGTCCTGAGCTAAATGCACCAGTGGTCTGACTCAGTATAAGAGCAGTGATGGCTAGTATCTACTGTGATTGGTAGGAATGAATCCAGAGAGCCCAGACAGTAGGTAGGGTTAGGGCTAATGACAGGAAGGGTTAACTAATTCTGATTTTGTCCCTATCCTCTTCCCTGCTGAATTCTGCAGGGGTGATACTGAGGAGGAGGAAGCTGGCACCCACTGAACTTGCTTTAGATTGTAAGGAGGAGGCTGGCTGAGGGCAGAATGTGGTTGGTGAGGCAGCTGCAGCTTCCGCTGGGTATAAGGCAGATGTGTTTTTTATCTCACAGTCCACTTTGGGGAACTATTCTCCAAAGCTTACTGCAGGAGAGCCACATAAAGTCATCCTACTACCAACTAACTCCCACAAACCCAGGGGGGCAGGGTAGGATCACCCCTACCTCTTTGTATTCAAACAATCCACATTGTCCCCATCCAACAGCTGGTACACACTCCCAAGAAGGATCATCATCATTATTATGCAGGGCGCACAAGGCAAAAACCCACAGAGGCCCACGATTTGCAGACAGCTGTGAGCAAAAGACACACACACAGAGCTTAAGGATGAGATGCAGACAGAACTTAAACATAGTAAATGCAAACAGCCAAACACAAGATTGGTTAGGTTTCCACCACCATTTCCTCCCTAGGCGACCTCAATTTTATTTCAATGCTATTTGCCTCTGGCCACAGTCTACCAACCCTGCAGCTCTGTGTGTGTTTGTATGTGGTTATTGTTTTGCTCCCAGCATGGCTATCTGCTACAGCACAAAACATGCAATATCCCTTTGGCTATGTCTGATGGAAAAATGAATGGGAGAGAAGCAGCTTTTTGTTGGGATGCCAGACAGGTGGCCTACCTGCTAGCAAAGTCTTATCAAGAGCAAAAACACAAGTTCTTCTAGCCATAGTTAAAAGTCTTGAAACAACTCACCTTGGGAAGGGAGGTGAAATAATATTTCAACTCCATCCCATTCTTGGGGCACAGGCAGAGATATATGCATATCCTGGCTTTCTTTCCACCACAGCTGCCTCACAACTGAGGAAAAGCAAAGGCTGCCCATTTCAGTCTGATGAGGAAACAGTATTTCAAGCAATGTATTATGGTCAGCACTGAGACCAAGGTTTTAATTTGGTCTCAAGCTTCACACCAATCCTGGACCAATTTGCTGGATGCCTTAAAAAAAAAGTAGTGGGATAGATACACACGATACACACACACACCCTGAAGTTACTGAGAATTTCTATGCTAGTTTCTGATTTCTTTCCTAAATCAATTCATTATTCTCTTTCATATATTCAAAAGTCATTCAGAAAGAGTTTGGGCACAGAAATATTATTTCTTTGTGCTGCCCAGAACGGAAAGAGATGTTGGTTGCCTTCAAAAAGATGCATATTTTTAAAAAATGTGCCCCTGCATTCTCAGTGCACCTCCACTTTCCATTCATATGCCCCAAACTGCCACTTTTAGCATATGATTAGCTGAAGACAGACAAGCCATTAGCAGCACATGATAAATAATGTGGGTCTTTAGACCTGCAATAGCTCTTATGCTGAATCTGTAGAGGAGGAGGGGAACTAAGGAGAAAACAAGAACTACTTCCTTCACTTTGAAAGGGGAAATAGCCAAGTAGACAGGAATGGAAAGATATCCCAAAGCCTGGTGGGTTTCTGTTGCTGTTGTTGTTGTTTGTATGCGCATTCAGCCTGTTTCCCAAAAGGAGAAGCTGCACATGCCTTTATCTCCAGATGTGTGTGGGTGCTTGAACATTCTCTCCAAAATAGGTGTGTGGGAGTTTAAAGGGGAGCGGGAAGGGGAAGAAGTCTGAACTGAACATTCCCTTAATAAGTATTAAATGAGTCTCCTTTGATACCCTATAATTTCCCATGACTATCAAAAAAGTCTGTGCAGTTAAGGAGTTAACTAGACCTTTCTCCTTTGCTGCACCTTGCATTCTTTTGAATAGTCAGATGTCTTGTCTGACCCTGGGCATTCTTTTCAAGCTACCCCATAGCATAAGTACCCCCACTGACCAGGACTGATGCCAACACAAGGTCTCCCCTCCCAACTTTCTCACCCAGTCACCAACTTTGAGAAATCTGGAAATTGAATACTGCTGCAGATTAAAGAGTACCTAGCTGTCTGGCTGGGCAGACTCCGCAATTGCCTGTCATACTTTAAAGCTTGCTGCAGCAGTTGTCCCAGGACACATCCATTTCCTTAGTGTAAATATAACCCATACACAAACTAGCATCAGGAGAGAAAAGGGGTGGAGGGGGGACTAGATCAACACTGTACAGAGCACCAAAAATACACTATGTAGTCTGCACACATATATCAACAGCATCTGCAAGTACCCTGGATTGGAACATCCTGGGATCAGTGGTGGCTGGTGCCCATTGTGACTGGAAGGGAGGAAGGCATGGAGCCCAAACAGTAGATGCGGTCAGAGCCAATGACAGGGAGAGCCAACTAATTTTAGTTTTGTCCCCATCATCTTGGCTGCTGAGTTCTGCAAGGGTAACAATGACTGGAGGAGGAATCTGACAGGCAGTGCCACCCCCTGGACTAGTTGTAAATTAGAAAGCAGGCAGGTGGGGGCTGGCTGAGGACAGACTGAGGTTGGTGGGGAGGTGCCTCATTTGCCCTAATGGACCAGCCTCCACTGTCTGGAATCTATCTGGTTGTGTGTTTGTTTATCCTGCCAATGCAATACATTTAGAAGCTTTTCAGCTCTCGTTTCCGTCACTACATTTGTCAAGTTTTGAGATTAATCCTAAGGATAGAAGCCAGTGATTTCTGCCTGTAGATAATCAATTCATTCATTCATTCAATTCATCTTTCCTTGCCCTATTTGTAGCACCACATATACCTATTTGAGTTTGTTAAGATGCAAAACCCAAGGGCAGAATATGGTAGGCCACCTTTTGTGTCCTGTTTAAACAGGTGCATAAAATGTACAGTATTTAAGTTTGCAACAAGAAAAGTGAACAGAATAATGGTAAATGTGTGGACCCCCCCCCCGAAAAAGACAGATTGGTTAAAAGGATTTTTAAACAAATCCAATTTTGCTGCTGCGGTTAAAGTCCAGTAGAGAGCCCTGCTAGTCTACAGAAGTAAATATACCCCAAAATAAGAAAGACCAAAGGGTAGATTTCAAAAGAAAAAGCCAGCTCCCTTGAGACTGTTTGAAAAGAAAAAAGGATAAAACAGCCCAATGTGATTCACCTTAAGAACCTATCAGCACAATCCTATTTCTATTCCTAAATAAGTCTGACAGAGTTCTTTATTCTCTAGAAGTACAATCCTAAGCATCCTTTTCTGATTACTAAGTCCCACTGGATTCAATAGGACTCACTTCTGAGTCTGCACACCTAGGGCCATGCTTCACCAAAGTTTGCATGCATGGTATAAGCATCCTTGAGGTGAATGCAGCAGGTTTTTCCAGCTGCTCTCTCTCACACATTACTCCTTTCAGAAAGAGTTATGTGGGACTCTTACAGCTAGATGCACATTTACCTAGGAAGTAGCCCAGTCGAACACAATGAGGCTTATTTCCCAGTGAGCTTGCAGTGCCTTCTCACTACATAGCTCCCAATCCCTGAGAGAACAAGGTCTATTTAAAACAGTTATCACCTGAACCACAGACTGGTGGGAGTCCAATAAGAGATTATATATGATCCCTTCCGGGATCCTACTACATGGTTCAGGCAATAGCCACTTAAAGTGGCTATCTGTGGGACTGTGTAAAATATGCAGCCAATTCTATCTGCATTTTTATTCAGAAGTAGGTCTCACTGGATACGCATAATAGATGCTAGAGATGCACCAAGTATCTAGCTGCAGAGTTTGTACAGTTGCAACCCTTACCCTTGCCACCGAAGTTCACACACCTTTTTTCTTTCTTTTTAAGCAATCTCGGCAGAGTTTTTAAGAGCCCAATTCTTTAGCGACCCCATCCCCAAATTTAAGCGCCGATCCCCCAAAACCAAATCCAAGAGGACTCACCCTGGGTGCTTTCCTCTTGTATCGGTTGCTGTAGTCGAACTTCTCCTTCATCTCATCCAAGCACTGGCCCAGTCTGGCTTTCTCTTCTTTGCCGGAGTAATCCTGGCTGAGGAGGATGTAGGCTCGCCAGTTGGCCGAGTCGAAGCCCCAGTGGCAAGTCCGGTTCTCCAGGGACTTGTGCGAGTGGATGACAAACTTGTGCGGCGGGTACATGAGCCGGCAATCGAGGCACTGGATGCACGCCGCGCCAGGGCTGCTATACAGCTCCGGCACCAGGAGCCCCTTACATTTCCCGAAACATTCGTGGTATACCTTGAAGCTCCGCTCGGTCAGCTCCAGCTCGAGCGCGGCCCCGTGGTGGCTCCCGGAGAACTCCTTCTTGCAGCGCCCCGGCGGGTAGGCGCCTCCGTAGAGCAAGGCGTTGCAAAGCCTCTCGGCGTCCGTCTTAGTGATGAGCCCGCAGGAGGGCGCCGAGAAGGGCAGGATGCCCATGACTTTGAGGATCTCCAGCTGGTCCGCCGTGCAGCGGGAGCAGTAGATGTGGAGCTCGTCGCACACTGCGTTGATCTGCTGCAGCGAGAAGTCGCGCAGGACGGAGTTGAGGATCTGCGGCAGGCAGAGGCGCTTCTCGCCGCCCACCACGAAGCACGAGATGGTCTCGCCCTCCAGGACGGTCTCGCAGCGTTCGGTCGAGCGGTCTGAGGGCATGAAAAAGGGCCCCGGCATCACCGGCGGCGGCTGGATCGGCGGCAAGTGGAGCACAGGCTCCGCCGAGGAGGACGTCGAGGACGAGGACTCCTTGCCGTTCTCCCGCTTGTACAGCAGCTCCTGCGCCCAGCGCGCAGAGAAGGCGGCTGGACCACCCAGCGAGTTCATGGAGCTCAGATGAAACTGTTCCAAGGTCTTCTGCAGGCCGGGATGAGGCTGGAAGCTGCTCCTTACAGTCTCCATTTTAGGTTATTTTGTGGTGGTCTCCCGCCTTTTTATTCCTTTTTTTAAAAAATAACAACAATAAGAAAAGAATAACTCCTCCTTTCTAGGTTTTTCACCAAAGGCAATGCAAAAAACTAAACCGAACCTCGCTTAAAATCTTTTCCAGGCTTCTGTTTTTCTTTTCCTTTAAAGGCGAGAAACGCCGCTCTTCTTAAATTTGTTGTTGTCCATTGAAGACGGCGAAGGAGAGAGGGAAGCCACTCAAGAATCTCATATTATTCGCCCAAAAAAAATAAAAACACGTTTCCTCCCGGTGGGTTACTTTTGGTCCGCTTTTCCAAACACCCCCTCGATAAGTTTGGGGTTCTTAGTTGTTGTTCTAAATACACTGGAGCAAAAGAAGAGCCAATCCAGGGGGAAAATATTTATATCTTCGGGGAGGGGGAGAGGAAAAAGTTATAAAAAGAAAAAGCGCACTGCCTTCTCAAAGAGTAGCTTGCCCTCCCACCTCCATTCAAGCCAGCAGTCTTCAGTTCACACAAACACACACGAGGCTCACACAAAACCGACCGATCAACCTCCCTCCCTCCCCCCCTCAAAAAAATTGCTAATAAATCTGTAGCAACAACGTGGAAAGGGGGCTGAAGAGAGTCAATAGCACCAGAGGGTCTTGAAAGATGTCCAAATAGCAGCGGCGTCGGCGTCTGGCGTCGGGGAAGTCAGCTCCTTTCTGTCCATGTCCACCAAAAAAATGTTTTTTAAAAGGAAAATAATAATGTGCGTGTGTGTGTATTTTTATATAGAAGGTCGATCTCCGGAAGCGGGATGATGTAGTGTGAGGCAAAGCAAAAAAAATTAAAAAAACAAATTAAACCCCCCCCCCCTTCCAAAATTCCGAGGCGGCTGCTACTGTAGCGAGGCGTCTCCTTCCTTCTTCGCCCCCTCTTGTTCTCTCTGCTACTCGTGGTCCCTTGAAACTGCGGGTGGGGGTGGGAAGAGAAGATTTCCTTTCTTTTAAAGAGTTGCTTCGTTCTTTCTTTTTCTCTCTGGCTGGCTTTGCTTTCCGCCTCTTCTCCTTTTCAATGTGGGAGCCGCGGCAGCTCACATCCTCCCAACTCCATGCTCCAGCCCAGACTGAGGGTGTTTCAGAGCTGAGCTAATGCAGGCAGGCAGGGCTGGCTGGCTGGCTGTGCACTCCTCCCCCTCCGCGCCCCCCCCACCTCACTGTTTGTTGGTGTCTGCCTCAGCTCTTGAATCCCAGCCAAGAATGTGACCAACTCCCCAGGCTGAGCTCTTCCAGGAACAGGCGCCGCCTCCCTCCGGCTCTGTTCTCATCCTCCGCCACCTCCTCCTCCTCCTCCGAGCCGCTCTGCAAAAAGGCAAGCGAGACATAACACGCCTGCGCGCGCGCGCGCGCGCGCACACACACACACACACCGGGAAACAGAAGAAGGCGCGGGCGGGGGGCAGGCAGCCCAGAGCTGCGATGGGGAGGGTAAAGTGTTGGGTTCATAGACCTCGAGGCTGCGAGAAAGAGACGTGCGGTAGGGCGGCTCTGTGAATGAATTTGCGCTTGCTTCTCCTCTCCCTAGTTGTTGTTTTTGTGGGGGTGGAAGGGTTGTAGGGTGGGGGTGGGGGTGGGGGGCTGGAGCTGGTGGACAAAGTTTCATACAAGAGAATGAGAAAGCACTTAACAGAAGAAGCCCCAGGCTATGGGTCTGATGAGAAACAACCGACTGAAGTTAAGTGGGTCAGGGTCTGATCAGTGCTCCTGGGTGTCACTTATTTACTGTACTATACCCCACATTTTTCTCTAAGGAGCTGAAGGTGACATACATGTGTCTCCTCTTCCTCATTTAATCCCCACAACTCTATGAGGCACGTTAAGCGGAAAGCCAGTAACCAGCCCAAGGTCACCCAGTGAGCTTCATGATATAGTGGGGTGATTTGAACCCTGCTCTCCCAGGTCCTAGTCTGACCACTGCACCACATCGGTCTCACTTGGGTTCCAGGAGGCACAAACATGAGAAAATAAAAGCTGAATCTGCATAACTCCGTGTGAGTGCCCTTCCACACATATTTTTTCCCTGCAAAGAAAGCAACAACTATATGTCCACTATAATTAAGCGCATATATGTGTAATAATGTATCTGTGGAAAGAACTCCAGGGGTTACCAGCGTGGTGCCCGTGGGCACAATACTACCCTTGAAGTCTTTGCTAGTGTCCACAAAGCCTCTGAGCCCCAACACTCACTGCCTCCTTGATCATAAGGTAGTAGGGTTGCTATCTTTTAATAAGTTAATGGAGCTGAAGGGGGAAGTTGGAAGAGTAACACTCCTCCCTACTTCCTCTTTTAGTTTTATGTACTTTTCAAGGTTCAGATTAATTCAGTTGTATCTGACCTTTACTCAATTTTTTTTGGAAAAGCAAAGTGTGTGCATGGACCTTCTCCTTTTCCATCTCACTTAGTTGTGTTAAATCTGTTGGGTTGTATACAGCATTAGTCCTATTCAAAGTAGAGGCATTAACAGTAACATGATTCACAGGTCCATTAAGTTGAAGGGTTCACTGAGTAGGACTTAGCTGGATACCATTCTTTGGATTTTCTGGAGTAAGCTGCTTGTGCAAGTTTTTGGCAGGTAACTATAAACAACTGGATTATCATATAAATGTACAGCTGTACATACAGACAACATTTTAAAATATTGATAGTTATCTAACACACTAAATACTTCCACCCACAATAAGATGTGTATGTGTATGCAAAATGTGCAATAATAAAAAAGGATCCAATATAATATACCATCATATTATGGTTTACAGTGTTCAGCATTTTCAGCCAGAGGCGGTGGAGTTTGCAGTGTATGGGACTGGGAAGGCTAACCCTTCCCTCCTGGCCCTAAAATAGTCTCCAGCATTGCAATCTGGCTTGGAAAAAACATGTGCCCACCCTACCGCTTAATCTGTGCTACTGGCACTGTTACAGGTGTCACAAAATATACCTAAATACAGTGGTACCTTGGTTCTCAGACTTAATCCTTTCCTGCAATCAATCGAAAGCCGCAGAAGCCGCATTGGACGTTCGGCTTCCGAAAATAGCCTACCATAGATTACGGAGTATAAGACGACTTTTTAACCCCGGGAAATCCTCTAAAAAGTCAGGGGTCGTCTTATACGCTGAGTATGGGTTCGCTGGGTAGCGGCAGTGGGCGGCGGGCTCCGCGCTGGGAGGAATCCACCCAGCGATGCTAGGCCGGCTTCGCTGGGCGGCTTCCTCCTGGTGCAGAGCAGAGCCTGCCGTCCACTGCGGCGGCGGCGGCAGCTTCGCTGGGCAGCAGCAGTGGGCGGCAGGCTCCACTCTGCGCTGGGAGGAAGCTGCCCAGTAAAGCTGGCTTAGCATCGCTGGGCAGCTTCCTCCTGGCGTGGAGCCTGCCGCCCACTGCCGCTGCCCAGCAAAGCTGCCGCATATAAGACATGGCGTATAAGTCGACCCCCCAAATTGGCAGCTGCCAATTTGGGGGGTCGTCTCATACGCCCAGTCGCTTAATACTCTGGAGTTTTTAACTCTTTTTATTGATTATTATATTTCTTCTATACTGCTTTTATTATAACCAAGTGGCACATAAATATTGTTAGATGAAGACGTAAATAATACTGCTGTAGTACAATAGTAGAATACATAATATGTAATTGTCTCTAACTAATAAACACTTTAGCATTGTGCTACAATTTAATATATGTCATCTACTTAGCCCATGTTTGCTTTTTAATTTATATTCTTTGGTTTTAATACGCTTTAAAAAATGAATGAAAACTATTCTAAAAAAAAGAAAGGTGTAAAAAAGACCCCTGCAGTTGGAAAAAAAGTTAGGTAAAACATTTGGAGGCGAAATTTCAGGGAAGGTTAGGTTAGTAAATTGAACATCTTTCTAAGATAATACAGTAAAGCCCCTTCCCAATATTCTATATAGTGCTTCAGACATTCATTTATTCTCAAATTGGTGTGCATGACAGTGATAGGAAAGATTGCCCCCTCCTGGTGTGGGTCTCAGATTGTGAGTTTGTATTCTCCATAATGTAACTTTCGAATACTCCAGCATTTAACATATTTCTTCCACTTTGTTCTGAGAAACAAAATTCAATTACTTCAAAACTTATTTTACGGCAGAAACAATTAAAAAGCAAATATTTTTAAATGTATCTAGTTGAATTTGTACCTTTGCTCAGTTCACATCCAGGATAAAGTCTCCACACTCTGTCTTTTTCACTAGCCTTCAAAATCAAAGAACCTTGAAACACCAGTATCAATATGGCAAAATACTGCCAAACTTGCCCCTGGATAAACTTCATTGGATGAGCCTGTGAGAGCCTATACAGACCTCTACTTCGCCAGATAGGAACTGATCCACAGCTCAAAACTAGCTTTTGTAACTTCATTTAAACTTGCTTTTGAACATCTGACACAGCCAAAGAACGATCCAAAGAATTGCAATTCCAGTACTTCCACTACAGAGGCTGAATATTGATCCCAAAACATTTCCCCCCTTTTACTGCTTCAACCCTAAGAGTCATATCTTTGGTCCACCTTGCTCTGCATGGTCTAAACTGATGTTCTAGCGTAGGGGTCAGCAAACTTTTTCAGCAGGGGTCCACTGTCCCTCAGACTTTGTGGGGGCCTGGACTATATTTTGGAGAAAGAAAAAAGATGTAAGAGCACCATGAGCCCCGGTGGCTGCTTAACTGTGTCTTGCGAGCGGCAGGGGCTGGCGGCGGGACGATGAGCGGTGCATGAAAGGGCTCCAGAGAGAAGCTGCTTAAAATGGCAGCCGCTCGAGCGCTGCTGCTGCTGGCACCAACAAAGCCCAGCCCCCTTCCTCCTCTAGGCAGCGCGGGGAGAAGCCAGGAGGAGGGAGGAGGTGCCGCCACCGCCGTGTGAGGGAGAGGGAGGGAGAGGGAAAGAACGTGCACGCTGGCGATCCACGTGGTCATTCCCAGACCGTCCGCGGGCTGGATCCAGAAGGCAATTGGGCCTGATCCGGTCCGCAGACCTTAGTTTGTCGACCCATGTTCTAGGGCTTCAGACAGGAGTCTTCCACTAGCTTTAAATGATGATGCCAGTGACTAAACCTTCTGCATGTGCTCAAGGATGCCAACAGGATTTCCTGGGCCTGGTACACTGTATGTGAATTGGGGGCCCTGCACTACCACCACTGACAATCTATTGGCTATCTATTTACACATTTTAACATAGACGGTCCTGCTTCATAGGACACTTGGATCACACAGTAAGTTCATCAAACCCCTCATGCTCTGACTCCTGTTCTCTCCAAGGGCCCATGTGGCACAGATTCTATACTTTCAGAAGAGTGGTTTCCGGTAATAAATAGGCCATGTATATGTTTCTTCAAATTACCCCTTGAGGTACATACATGTGGGATACAAACATGGGTGGCTGTGACATCCACTGGGACTTGTAGGGCAGAAGGCAGGGTGCCCGACAGTAGACGGAGCCAAAGCCGAGGTTGGGCAGGGCTAATTCTAGGCCTGTCCCCCATCCTCCTTGCTGAGTTATACAAGGGCAACGCAGTGACTACAGAGGTGGAAGCTGACAGCGAGGGCTCCCCTCCTGGCTGGTTGCAAGTTGGAAGGCAGGCAGATGGGAGCTGGCTGAGGGCAGACTGAAGGTGGGGGGGGGTAGTGCCCCATTTGCCCTAATGGGGAAAATAGACTAGCCTCTAGTGGATACAACATCACACCTACACAATCCATGGCGTTTTACTTAATGGCTGGATGTGCCAACCTCTGCTGAGAAGAAAGCAATGCATTTCTTTTTAGGAAACTGAACAACAGGAAATGAATTGTCAAGAATCCGAATCCTTACTGCCTCCCCTTCCTTTCCTTTTGTTAATTAATTTTTTCCCCTCTTGGGTTCAACAGTGTGGAAGGGGGAAAAGCAGTGGAGGAAAATATTAGAGGAAGGGCCCTAGCACCATAGTGTAGTTATTCCTGCCCTCCCACCCTCGCTTTTTTACTTAAAGGCCAATCACTTCTGGAACACAAATGCTCTAGTAAACTTCTGAACTGTTGAACCCTGTGGTTGGTGGGTGGCTGCTTGATCTCTGCCTGCCAGCTACAGTCCATCCACAGTTTCCAAAAGGCCCAGAACAAAAACAACAACAGAACAACAAAACACATGCAGACACCCCCAAAATGTTTACTCTTTCCCCATTTTACAAGGCAGCAGTTTGTTTCTGTCTTTCTCATTTCCCATCCCACATCTGGTTTATTTGGAGGGGGAAACTGCACACGCTATGCTGGAGAGTTTGCCACCCTTTGCCGCTTCCATGTCCCCAACAGGGGGAACAGACCTGTGTGTGTGTGTGTGTGTGTGTGTGTGTGTGTATGTGTGTGTAGGCTGTGTCTTGCACAGAAAATGTGTGTGTGCATGCGAGTGGAGGGAGAGAGGAAATATGCTCCCAACATCAGACCCTCTGCTACTATCGGTTGTTCAGGGTGAATGGTTGACAAGATGATTGGGCTACTTCTGGTGATTACTCTGCAAAACATTTTGGAGAGGGAAGAACTTAGGAGAAATCAGAGGGAAAGTAAGTAGATTAACCATGGGATATAGTGGCATGTTGCTTGGCTAAAACTCTAGAAGATTTCCCCTTAACAGTTATTCTCACGTTCACTGAGGAACATTTTAACCCATGGAGTCATATTTATGTGACTTCTTTGAAAGAGGAGCGTTAAGAGTCTAATCCTATGCTTTACTCAGATGTAGGTCCCAGTATGATCAAAGCTGCTTGCTTCCACGTAGCTGTGCGTAGGAATGCAATCCTATATCCACTTATCTGAGAGTAAGTCATTGAATTCAGTGGGGCTTACTTCTGAGAAGACATGTATAAAATATTGCCAACTAAAATGTCAGAAGGTGGTTTCTCTGGAATGCTGCTCTAACAGCAGCTGTAAGAAATTGTAGCTAGTCACTCACAGAGCATATCCCTTTTCAGCACTTCTGCACAATATTACTCACTTGCCCGCCCTCTGTAGCACCTGGCTTTTCCTATTGTACCAGTGGTGCCCCCCCCAGATGTTGTTAGACTCCAACTCTCAGCAACCCCAGCCAGCATGGCCAATGGTTGATGGGAAGGTCATGAGTTAGCCACCCCTGTTCTAAAAGCAGCAATAAATGATGCCTGAAAGACTGACTTCTTCCGTACAGGCCCTCTTGGGTTTTAAGATTAACAGAGAGGGTCCTTTGGGCAGTTTCACCACCTTCAGAAGTTTGGGGTGGTAGCAGTGGTCTGAGACAGGGCATTCACTGTGTCACCTCCTAAGTTGTGGAATTTCTTTCTCACAAAAGTGTGTCTGGCATTTTCATTATACAGCTTTTGTCCTATACTTAAGGCACACCTCTTTGTCCTGGCCTTTGACACCACGAGTCCATGAGGACCTACTTATTCTCCTCCATTAGAAGAAGCCCAGGTGCTGCTCAAGGGAGAGTGAATGAAACAGATGGTGGTGGTGGTGTGCAATGCTGTTGAAAGGAGTATTTGCAAGGAGTGCTTGCAACATTCAATTTCTCAAAGTAGCTGCTACAGCCACCTAGAGGCTTCTGAACAGGTGCTTTGTTGGTTTGCAGGCTTTTTATCTGATCTGGCAAGATTTGAGTTCCCAGCTCATCTACTTAACCACTGCACTATATACCGACTTAGAAATTGAGCAAGGACAGCCTCGTGTTGGAAAGCAGGACAGTGTTTGCCCTCTCCTAGGATCTCTAGCCAGTTGGGGTGGTGGAGAGTCCTAACTAGAATTCTGGACCATGTCACAAAATTTATGGTCCAGATCAAGATGAATGAGGATGGTAGAATCTATTGCTGTGACTCCACATGCACCTTTTCAATCTATGTTTTCAAAATGCATGAATACGGGAGGGTGGAGGGACAACATAATGACTAGCTAAAAGCTCAACAACTTTTGTGTCCGGATATTCACTTTTTGAAATATGGCAACCCTAGTCATGTCACAGCTGTAGATTTTCACATATATTTAAAGGGGTGAAACGTAAAAGTGGGGGGAAACCTAAAACAGACCTATTAGGACTGAATATGCTCAGAGAACATAGAATTCTGAGTATCAGCAGAGGAAAAATTAAATGGCGTTTTCTGGAAGACAGACGTGGCTGCCTGGAGCACTGAACAGGAGTGCTCCACCATGCAATGTTTTGTTGCTTTCCCTATTTGTAGTATTTTGGCATAGTTTTTAGGCTGATGGCATCCTTCATTTTTATTTTATTTGCTAGCTCTTGTTCATGTTGGTATCCTGATGTCTTTCTGTGTCCTTAATGATTTAATTATCATATTATCAATTATGTTGCTTTGAATTTTGTCAAGTAGCTCACCATCCCTGGGATTTCAGTGGAAGCTGGTCTATTACAAAGTAGGACATTGCCCCACCAGCCTCACTCTGCCCTCATCCAGCCCACACCCGCCTGCTATCTTATTTATTAGGGGGGCTCTGCTTGTCATTGGCTCTGGCTGCCCCTACTGGTTGTCTCTGCGCTTTCTGCTCTACCATTCCCAAATGGCACCAGCCCCCACTGGATAATTTCTAGCTTCTTCTTGGAGGTTGATACCTTTTTTTGTTTTATTGCTTCTGTGCTTAAGTTTGGCCTGCTGGTTCTAATTCCTCCTCTTTCTAGGTTATGTCCAAACTAGCTCACTTTGTCCAATCAGCATTTGTACAGTATTCTGTTGGTGTTCAGCTTCAGGATGTTCTCCCTATTGCTCGTCAATTAGGTTTTTGTTGTGCTGCTCTCTGGAAATTACAAGTACTAGAATATTGCCAATGATCTCTTCAGTGCTCCGTAAGATTCCATGAATTTATTTGAAAGAACTCCAATGCAGATGATATGCCAAAGGGCAGTCTACTAAATCTCAATTTTCCATATGACATGTTAAAGAGGGAGAGTTTTCATCTGCTTTCATCCAGTTTGATCTGCTAGACTGGGCATTCACAGCACTAAATACACTTGTGAATGATGTCATTGAATGTGGGCAGACTGTAATTTTTTTTGCATGCTTCCTCTCTTCAGGTCTTGGGAATTCATGCTCATCAATATAACACCAGCAGATTTATTTTTATAGTGCACCCACTGAGTCTGGAAGTTCTGTAGCTCAGTGGTAGAAGATCCCAGATTCAATCTTTGACATCTCCAAGTAAAGCTGGAAAAGACCTTTGTATAAAACCCCTGGGAGCTGCTGCCACTCAGTGTTAACAATACTGTGCCAGATGAACCAATGGTCTGGTGCAGTAAAAGACAGTTTCCTGTAACCTTACTTATTTTGAGGCTTCATTCCATTTTTTAATTTATGCACAGCTGCTCCATGTAATAAACTTTCTTCTTTACCTTTGGTTTAATCATCAGCTATAATTGTCATGGCACATATACAACTGACACTATATTCACAACTGGCTTGGTGTTGGCAGCATCAAATGCCTTCAACCATGTCAGGAAATTCCCATTTGATACTCTGTTCAGTGATGTGCTTAGTTGGTTGATTCACTGTCATTAAGATTTTTATTACGTTTAGCGACCATAGCTACGACCTTTGGCCCCAATATTAACATAATCAGTATGTTGACCATGGAGATCTGAAAGCTAGCATCATTCCCTGTACCGGCCTTTTATACTCAGTATTCCTATTTCCCTGAGAGGTTCTCATATCCTTCTTGTTTTGTTGATATAACACACGTTAGTTTGTCTCCTGGATATTCCCTTCGATTCTCTCTCAGGGATACACTTTACTTCTGGTCCAGGGTCAATCTTAAATTTTACTGTAGTTTTTTTCAAGTGCAACTTACAACTACCAGGAGCAACACCTCAACACCTTCCACATCCACTGTGTCAAGAAGATTTTGAGCATTACATGGCAGGACAGTCTCAAACAAAGTCGTGCCCTCCCAAACCCACATTCCCAGCATGTTCACACTCCTGTCTCAGCAATAACTACACTGGCTTGGTCATGTCCACTGAATGGAAGATGACAGGATCCCTGAAGGACGTGATCTACAGGGAGCTGGCTTCAAGGCACCAGGCCCATTGGTAGTCCAACTCTGCGTTACAAAGATATCTCCAAACAAGACATGAAGGCTGGCAACATCAACCCCGCCGTGTGGAAATCACTTTCAGACAACCGCAGTGCTTGGAGGAGGGCAAAGAGAAGAACAGCCATGTAGCAGCACAACAAGAAGCCTTCATCTGCCCCAACTGCAACAAATCATGCCTCTCCCATAACAGGCACTGTAAACTTCCAATGGTTTGACTTCACCCCCAAAGGTGTACTCCTCCATTGTCTCCCGAGACAGATGGATGTCAACAAAACCCAAAACAGTGATCCCATGTAAACAGTGACAATCAGAGGCAGTATGCTTCTGAATACCAGTTGCTGGGGACCATAGGAAGGAAGAGTACTCTTGTGCTCAGGTCATACTTGCAGACTTCCCATAGGCATCTGTTTGGCCACCATGAGAATAGGATGTTGGGCTAAATGAGCCATTGGCTGATCCAACAGGCTCTTCTTATATGTGAAGGCATCATAGAATTAAGTTATAACCCACAGACTAGCATTGACAGGAGTACCTAACAAACTTTGCTTTTGTCCATGTTACTCCAAGCCAAGCAAACTGGTATTTTACCTTCTCCACTTTCTAACCCCACCCCACCCCCTCTTCCTGGTCAGCACAAAACCCCCGGGGCTTGTTGTGGACCCACACTGCTCTCCTACTAATGAATGCAACCTGTTCTGATGAATGTGAGGTTTATTTGTGAAGTCAGTAGGCTGACATTTCACATTTCTCGCCATAAATCTGTGCAACACTTTATTTTAATTATGAGGACATTTCTAACTTTTATTGTTTCTGGCAGAGGCATGAAAAATGAGCTCATTCATTAAATAAAGTATGCGAACAATTTCTTTGGGGTAAATAGTGCACCCTCCACAATTTTATAAATGAAAATGTACCCCTATTCTCACATGGCCTGATCATTTTTCCAAACCCAAACCTAAATATGACAAAGCATTGCAAATGCTCTCCTCCACCTGCTTTATGCTGTACTTACTCTGAAGTAGCCTGTCATACAATGGCTTCAGAAACAGGGTGTTTAAAATTTGCCATAATAGTTTCCTTTTCTTTTAAGGGCAGCATTTAAATTTCACAATGGATCCATTGTACTTAATAACTGCTGCTCAAGTATATCAGCAATGTTTACTATCTGAATAGGTTCCTGTGGTAGTTGCTGTGTATCTGAAATGGAAGGGAAGCTTAACAGTATGTGGGAATTCTAAGGGCATGTATGATCATCTACACCAGGCATGAGGAACCCTTTCCAATCTGAGCACGATATTCCCTATTGGGCAGCCTTCCAAAAGCCACATGCCAGTGGTGGGTGAGCCCAAAGGCAAAAGTGTATCAGACCTAGGAAACCAGGGTTCAACTCCCTACTTAGCCATGAAGCCCACTGGGTGACCTTGGGGCCAGTGTCACTCTCTTTCAACCTAGCTTACCACACAGGGTTGTCATGAGGATCCTGGGAGGAAATGTGGGGTATAAATGTAACAATGAAACAAAATCAATAAATAAAAAAATGGGCAGGACAACAAACGTAGATTTTACTTTTACTAGGGCTAGTTTCTACATCTGGGGTAGCCAGTGGGGTTTTCTCCAGTTACCATTAGGACTACAACTCCCACCATCCCTAACTTTGGGGCTTGTTGCCAGTGTTTAAGGACACATTCCAGCCAGGGGGGGACAGGACCTTAAGGAGGATGCAAACAGGAAGGCTGTGGCCTGGGGAGAGTCCCAAGGGCCAGGCAGAGAGGGCTAGAGGGGCACATGTTGGAAAATTGTTTGCAATGCATTTGGACACTTCTTAATATACCATAACCAAATTATGCAGAATGATTTCTGATATCAAGGATCAGGTTTTCATCTATGTTTGAATACAACTGGAGACCGTTTTAAATCAAGATGGCAGACCGAACCTTTCAGAACTGCACTGTTTTATCCAATGATTTCAAAACTGCATATACATTTTTTGTTTCTTTCTTAGAATTCCCGAGCATCAGCAGGTATGAATCTGCTAGTCTGTTTATAATTTACTATATTTCTCTAGTCATCAAACAACACATGATCTCTGAGGAGCTTACAATACTGAAATAACAGAACATTAAAATACAATGCCAACACAATAAAAAGCATTATCGTTAATGCTGCCAGTGCCATCCTGTCTACAAGCCTAAACTGATGGCAGACTGTGGAGAGGCAGGAGCTGTGAACTTGAATCTAGCCTCCTGCTGCAAGGCCAGCCCCCTTTCCTTACTTTAGTGCCCAGAGATCAACCCACGCAGCTTAGTGTGTGCCAGTCAGGGAAGAGGTGTACCACATAAACTGTGCCAGCAGTGTAAATAGCTGCAGACAACGCAAGTGAGTAATGTTAAATCAAGTGTAAAGTTAGCCTGAAGCAGAGGAGGATCTGGAGCTGGGACAAGCTTGGATCTAGTTGTTTGTTTACAATATTTATATACTGCTTTTTGAACGCTTGGTTATTATTATTATTATTATTTATTGAATTTATATACCTGGAGGTCTCAGGGCAGTTCACAAAACAAAATCAAAATATAAAACCACAAAATATAAAATAAAAATAAAAACAACAACCCAATAACCTCCTTTCTTCTAACTTGAAGCCATTGGTTCAGGTCCTACCCTCCGGAGCATGAGAAAATAAGCTTGCTCCATTTTCCATCTGACAGCGAGTCCTTTAGATATTTGAAGATGGCAATCATAGCTCCTCTTAATCTCCTCTTATCCAGGCTAAACATAACCAGCTCCCTCAACCACTCCTCATAAGGCTTGATTTCCAGGCCCTTGACCATATTAGTTGCCCTCTTCTGCACATGTTCCAGCTTGTCAATATCCTTCTTAAATTGTGGTGGCCAGAATTCGACACAGTACTCCAGGTGGGGTCTGACCAAGGTGGAATAGAGCAGTACAATTACTTCCCTTGATCGGGACACTATACTTCTGTTGATGCATCTTAGAATAACAATAGCTTTTTTTGCTGAAGCATCACAGTTTACTCATGTTAAGCTTGTAGTTTACTAAGATGAATTTAGTGTCAAGATATACTAAGTCCACAGAATACCTGTGGTCCAACAAGCTTGTAACTATTAAAAAAAAATTGAGACTACTTATTTTTGAGAAACCCTCCCCCCTCATATATATTTTTACTAAGAGCAACCAGAAGGCACCCTGATCCTGATCAGGATTATGACATTGGCTGGGGATAATCATTCCTCCCACACTATTTTCTTGCTGAAATTCTCTCCTATAGCTGCTATTAGCAGTTAAGAGGGCAAATGCTATCTATTGAGAGGTGATTTTCATCAAGAAAATGGTGTAGAGGAGAAAAGGTTAAATCCCCTTACACACACACCATGGCCCCAATCCAAATCAGGCCAGCCTACATCTCCTGCCAGTAAAAAAAAAAAGGGGGGGGGAGAAAATCAAAATCACAGGATTCAAAGTTTCACGTCACATGTAGTTTGACCCTAAGCATGCCGTCTTATTGAACTATGCCTTTCTTGTTCATAGAGCTAGGGCCCCATTGGGAATATTGGCCTCTGGCCCAACCAAAGTTTAATGGAAACAGCTTCCTAATTGAAAATCCCATGCAGATAGCACTTTGGCATGTTTAATGACTCACACACCATGTTTTTACAGAAGGCGGGGGAACCCTTAGCAAAAGTTTAAAAATGGATTTTTTTAATAAAACACCCATGATATGTGGCCATCTGTCCCCCCCCCGTGTGTGTGTGTGTGTGTGTGATGTTAGCATAGATGGCTTGCATTCATGCGGTATTTCTTTATGAGGCGTGAACCTGTAGGCTGAAAGTTACAGCCAGGTCTAGCACCAGTGGTCAGCCAGGTTGGGCACTAGCCAGGGGCCCCTGGACTCAGAAGGGACACCTCACTGGCCTGACCTGCTGCCTGCTCAGTCACTGCCACCAAGCCCCTTCTGGCAGCAATCTCATTCACAGAAATAGTTGTCTAGTCACAGACCTCCACCATCCTCCTGCTACCTCACCTGATGCCTGGTCTCTGAGAAAGAAGCAAGGGGGACTTATTTTTAGGCATTTTGAATGAAGTGGCTAGGAAAATGCCTGCACTGCTTCTACAGTTTCCCATAGCGGCTTGAAGAAATGCCTTCTGCATGCAATTTTTTTTTAAAAAAATATCTCCACTGTGTTAGGAGGTAGTGAAGGTGCCAGCACTGTTGTTGCTATTGCAAAAGTGTTGTGTGTGTTTTTAAGTAAGAGATGGGGCACAGGGGAGGGTAGAAAGAATGGGGACAATTGGGAGGAAGAGGAGGAGGATGGTGGCACTGCTGCCACAAAGAGAAGGATAGTAGTAGGGCTCCAGTGGCAGCCAGGGTTATCAGCTGGACCAAGCCAAAGGCTCCTTTGAAGTCTGATGCCATCCCAGGATAGGGATGTGTGAATCAGTCAATTTCAGTTTTTTCTAAATTTCTCATTTTTCCAGTCTCCAGTTTTCCACATTCCCACATCAGTTTTGCAATTAACAAACAAACAAAAAATAGTTTGGGGCACAGGAAGTGGATTTAAGCCTTAAAAAAACAATGACAACTTGAACAGGTTCCAAGGTGATTTAGAGGGAATTATCTGACAAAATGCATATTCCTTTGCTCTTTTATCAGGAACCAAGTCACCAGCCATTTGAATAGAAGCTGTGCAGCAATAATTGCACACATTCCCATGATTTTATTGGAGAAATGAGAAAATACAATGTGCAGCAACCTCAAGTCCAGCACTGACCCAAAGCCGGGCACCAACTCCTCAGAGTTGCCAACCCTGAATCATAGAATTGGAAGGGATCCCAAGGGTCATCTAGCCCAACCCCTGCAATGCAGGAATCTCAACATGTGGTCCTCCCATCCACTTTGAAACCAGACCAGCCCTCAGACTGGATTCCAGTCTGAGTATCCACAGAAAGGCCCCAGTTGAGTCAAAGGTAGAGATCAAGACACCCTCTGCCCCATCTTTCAAGAGCGCAGGCACCTAAAAGTGCAAGTCATAGTTCCACAGCAAAGTGCACACCTGAAGGCTAAAAGTTGTCATGAGTAAGGGAACTCCTTGTAATGAATTTATCTCAGAACACCTTTAAACACTGGCAGCTGAGGTTGAGCTAGGCTAGGAGGCTAGGCTGTATCAGCACTTACATGGAGGTAAGCTGTTAGTGATTGGCAGGTGTTTCATTCTGTCCATTAAAAACATTAGAAGAGTGTGCTGGATCAGGCTAATGGCCAGTCTAGCCCATCATCCTGTTTTCACAGTGGTCAATCAGATACCTGGGGGAAACCCACAAGCAGACCCGCACACAAAGGCATTGTCCATCCTGCAGTTTCCAGCAACTGGTATTCAGAAGCATTACTGCCTTCAGCCACAGAGTCAGATTGTAGCCATCATGGCTAGTAGCTATTGATAGTGTTGACATCCATGAGTTTGTCCAATTCTCTTTCAAAACCGTCCAAGTTGGAGGCCATCACTGCCTCCTGTGGAAGCAAGTTCCACATTTTGATGATGTGTCGTATGAAGAAGTACTTTCTTTTATCCATCTTGAATCTTCCAACATTCAGCTTCACTAGTTATCCATGTTCTAGTTATGTGAGAAGGAGAAAAACATTCCCCTGTCCACTTTCTCTACGCCATGCATAATTTTATAAGCTTTTATCATTTCATCTCCTACTCGCCTTTTCTCTAAACAAAGAAGTCCCAAATGCTGCAACCTTTCCTTACAGGTAAGTCACTCCAGCCTCTTGATCATTTTGGTTGCTCTATTCTGAACCTCTTCCAACACTAAAATATACTTTTCAAGGTGATGAGACCAGACCTGTGCATTGCTGTTGGTGGCCAAACATTCCTGATCCTCTTAGTGCTTCTGAAGAATGGGAAGCAAAGCTGAAGTTGCAACGTCTCTGGGCATGGTTTGACCTGTGACATCATGTTCCCAGTAAGTAAGAAAAATAAACAGAGCAACTATCGGAATAAGTCTCTCTTGGCCTCAAGGCAATCTCTTTTGATAAAGGGATGTGAGCATTTAGTTCATGGGTAGGCAAACTAAGGCCCGGGGGCCGGATCTGGCCCAATCACCTTCTAAACCTGGCCTGCAGACAGTCCGGGAATCTGCGTGTTTTTACATGAGTAGAATGTGTGCTTTTATTTAAAATGCATCTCTGGGTTATTTGTGGGGCCTGCCTGGTGTTTTTACATGAGTAGAATATGTGCTTTTATTTAAAATGCATCTCTGGGTTATTTGTGGGGCATAGGAATTTGTTCTTTTTTTACCTTCCAAAATATAGTCCGGCCCCCCACAAGGTCTGAGGGACAGCAGACCAGCCCCCTGCTGAAAAAGTTTACTGACCCCTGTCTATGGCTAACTCTGCAAAGACTTTTATTTTGCCAAAGGATAGTATACTGTGTTTGCTAAGAAGGTAGGTGCTCTAGAGGGCCACTTTGCTACAAAGGGAGAGATTCCTGGGACCTTACAAGGAGGAGATGCTGCCTAAGTATGTGTTCTCTCAGACATCTTGTGGGAACTGCCCTTTGCCTTACTGGTAGGAACATGAATATATGTGGTTTTTAATAGCTTCTGAAATGTTAAGCTTTTGTTGTATTGAATTCTTATAATAGGTATTTGAATTTGTGTGCCATTCTCTGGGAGATGCCTTGGTGGGAAAAACAGCCAACCCCCTTAAGTCTCCTTGTAGAAAGTTATGCTGCCACAATTCCCTCTCAACTTTTTTGCCTCAGGATGGCAATTGAAAGTGCTCTATATTCCCTCTGCGTAGGACAGGAATTTTCAGAAGAGGTCTTTCAGAAAAGGTAAGTTTTGCCTTTCCTCCAAGAAGTCACTAGAATCAGAGAAGTTGCAAACCTCATTGGGAGTCATTCCACAGCTTCAGAGGCATCGCTTGCAAAGTTTCTGTTGCTTTCTAATGTGTTATGTCACTTGGTGTAGGAGAGAATGGGAGGACAACTTCCCATACCCCCAATGCCGAACAATGGAGAGTGTCTCTGAATCCACACCCTATTTTTTAAGCACATTACGTCCCCCAAAGAATCCTGGGAACTGTAGTTTAGACTTTACAAAGCTATAATACCCAGCACCCTTAACAAACTACTGTTCCCAGGATTCTGTGAGGGAAGTGATGTGCTTTAAATGAATCATGTGCACATTTGGCCTCAGGTTGGCTACAGTGATAATAGGATACTGGACTAGATGCTCCTTTGGCCTGATCTAGCAATCAGGCTCTTCCTATGTTATTCTGATCCACATGAGTAAGAAGACGGAAAACAAACCCACGTAAACATCAGGCATGATAACCTAAATAAAATGACTAAATGAGCCAACCACAGAGGTCTTTTTTTACAAAACCTGAATACTTAAAAATAACACTGAGAGCCAGTGTGGTGTAGTGGTTAAGAGCAGTAGACTCGTAATCTGGGGAACCGGGTTCGTGTCTCCGCTCCTCCACATGCAGGTGCTGGGTGACCTTGGGCTAGTCATACTTCTTTGAAGTCTCTCAGCCCCACTCACCTCACAGAGTGTTTGTTGTGGGGGAGGAAGGGAAAGGAGAATGTTAGCTGCTTTGAGACTCCTTCAGGTAGTGATAAAGTGGGCTATCAAATCCAAACTCCTCTTCTTCTTCTTCTGTTCAGAAGACTCTGCTCCCTGCCACATTATTATCTGAATGCCCATAAGGTTCAAATGGCTTCATTTCTAAAAATGGGGTAACGCCTGAACCCTGTTCAGAGGGATTTTCTCCCTGAAAAGGAGCTGCCTGGGGGGGAGCAGAGAAATGAGGCTTGTGCACACTTTTAAACAAAATAGGAACATCCAGTGTTCATATGACTTCAAAGCATTGCTTTAATGTGTGCTGTAAACTTGGTGCCCTTCTACCTTGCCAAAACTCTGTGATCCGGCTCTGGCTTTCAGGTCTGTCTAAACAAACACACACTGAAAACACAGCATAAACTTTCACCAGCTGGACCTCTCCGGGGCTGACATTTGGTCATGACCATCGCCTCTCAATAGCTCCCCTCCCCTTCACCTTCCACCAGAGACGGGTGCCAAGCATGTTCTAATTTCCATGTGTAATGTTTTACTTGGAAAGGATCAGTGACAACTGCAGGGAAGAAGTTAACAACCAGCTTCAATTGCTTGGAGTATGCCAGTACCGGGGGTGAGGGTGGGGGGATGGGAGAATGGAGAGAGCAGAGGAGTATCATACTAGAAGACCAAACAAACTGAGGAGCACGAAGGGGTGATATTATAGACAATCACATAAATGTAGGGTCAAAAAGGGGCAATGTTTGCTGTGCTTTGAGGACCATCCAATCTTGTGTGCTCCCACCCAAAGAGAAAGCAGTTCCAGACTGTCATTGTTTTCAGGTGGAATTCAATCGCACACCAGCAAATTCAGGTTGCATAAAAATGTAGCTAATTTAGGGAAAGGAATGGAGCCTCAGTGGTAGAGTATCTGCTTTGCAATGCAGAAGTTCTCTGGTTCAGTCCCCAGCATCCTCAGGTAAGTCTGTGAATGTGTCTGAAATTAGTCAGTGTAGCCAGTACTGAGCTAGATGGACCAATAGTCTGACAGCTTCCTATGTTCCTCCATTTTGGAGAACTTATGGAACAAATCTGCTTCCCCAAAACTGCCTGTCAATCTTTTTTTTTTTTTCATAGAGGTGGTGGAAAAATGCATGCGAAAGTGTAGGATAAAGATTGCTTGATGTTTAATAAATAGTCTGCATCGTCTAACTTTCTTACAAACTTTGAGCAGACAAATCAGGATGATTGCTCAGCAAACAGGTTGTCTAGAAGCAACCAGATTGCAGAAAAGAATGTATACAGAAAGTCAATGTGTAACAAAGCAAGCCAAAGCCACTTACTGTAGATAGATGTCAAATATACAGGACCTAGTGACACACACAAACCCAAATGCAAAAGTACCCACTAGAGTAACTAGCCACTCTGACTAGGCAAAAGCACATTTTCAATTCAAATTAGGCAATTAATATCCAAAGCAAAAGAATGAGATTAAATACTTGTAATATTTTTTGGTATGGTGAAGACACTACAAAGGAATCTCATTTATTTTGCATACTGAATATATTGCTTGTACACCTTTTGTACAGGGAAAGCTGGCACAACTGCACTGAACACATAACAAAAAACCAGCTCTCGCCCTGCAATAAGAGTATTCACTATATGTAATTCAAAGTGCAGCATTCCATTATAATAACTTTATCACTTCAAAATGTTGGTTAATTAGTAAGTCCAGTTACCTCTTCTTTTGCCTTCTCATGTGATGCTCAAAATCTCCTCAAAACTCACAATCAGAGTATGCTGTCAACTGATGTTGTTTCTCTCTCTTTTCCCATTATAATTGCAAAAATCTAAAAATAAATTTAAAAATAAATTAAAAGAATTAAAAACAATCTGAGTATCACTTTTGCGTCTGCTTTGTCAGGATACAGGGGAGTTGCTGTTGCTTTCGAAATTGTGCTTAAATGAGCAAACAGTGGTTTAGTATAAAATTCAAAACATGGTGATGCATCATATGAATTTGGAATCGAATTAGGAGAAAGCAGATGTGCAAGAGAGCATGTCAATTCGCCCAGCAGTTTCCTTGTCACAGATTCATACAAAAAAGTGGGTTTGATGTTTCCTGTTCTCACACTTACCTAATTTTTGATATTTATTGTTAAAGAAACTAAAGCAGAAATACCACCATACCACCCACTTTCTAAGAATATTAATGGTCTTTCTCAAAAACCCATTCTTTGTTGAAACATTTCTACCTATAATTTTCTTTTTTTGCTCATGTTTTAAATTATTTTTACATTAAGGCACACTATAACAAAGTGTACTATAAACATAACAAACAAGAGTATTATTTGCTCTCTCATGTGCTCTCCCTGGCTTTCAGCAACAACTATAATATATTCCCCAGTTGTTTGTGAGAATGTGGAGCAAAGGACATCCACTTAAAATAAATTTACAGCACCAGCCCAGGACTGCACTCCCTACCCCCACAAGGATTAGATCAGATTCCAAGTCATTCCCAAAGCAGGTCATATATACCAAGCATTTTACTGTCTCTCAGAAATCTACTTCTCCGTTGACCCAGCAGCAGTAACACTGACATTACTTCATTTTGAGGAATCATTTGGAAGACTGCCATTATTTATTTATTTTTTGTGTTTGTTGTTCTGCAGTTTCTAGGTGGTTTATTAAGAGCTATGAATTCAGTATCTTCAAGGGTTGCCGTTGGACTAGTCAATATCAACCAAACGACAAACACAAACCTTTGACCATTCAGTATTTAAAAGCTTAAAAAGAAGAAGAAAAAATATAGTAACAAAAGGAAAGCCATGCCCTCAGTTTGCAGCTAAAGGGGAAACAGCTCTTTTGGCAAAGTAAATGACTCACCTATTTTCTTTTCAGTGCTTGTGTTTCATATTTCTATAATATATGTTTCTCCACAGGCTTCTGATTAATATTTATTTGAAGTACAGGCTTGTGTCGGCTACACTGGTTGCATACACACCATACACTTAAAGCACATTTAAAATAAGTTTCCCCTACCAAAGTATATTGGGAGCATTGGTTTGTTAAGGTGATGGGAATTATAGCTCTGTGAGGGGTAAACTACTGTCCCAAGCATTATTTTAGAGAAGACATGGTGCCGGGGGACGTGCTTTAAATGTATAGGTGTGTAAGCAGCCCCAGTCTCTTAGCTATACCTTTTCCAAACATTTCCTCTCTGTGTGGTATTTACTTTATATACTTATTTTGGTGACCCCAAAGGGATCGCCTTCTGTTCTTCTCCTACATAATGAAACAGATGTGTTGCCAGTTGTTATGAGAGCTTATTTGTATATGTTCTATTTTGAGCTCAAAATCTAAGCCACGAGGGACCAGAGATTACCTAAACTTTGCCTCAAGGAGCAATCTTTAAATGATTCCATAAAAGGAGGTACTTGGCTCCCAAAAATTCATTGCTTTAACATTTTCCCCCTTGTGTGTGTGTGTAAACACATTCACACACGTATATATATGTTGTGTGTGTCATATCTACACACAGATACACAGTTCTGAGGTTGCCACTGCCAAATTTAAAATAAGATTGGGAGATGTTTTCGTAAAGCAAAATTTGCCTTAGCTGACAAACATTTTTTAAAATAATATTTATTTTTGCATTAAAAATATTGCATTGTTTATATACTTGTACTCTCATAACAAATTCCCATCTCCCCCCTTTCCCCAATATGTTCCATGTGTACATGTCTGTTTCCAAAAAAGATAAGTAAAAGTGAAGGTCATGTGCTGGATTTTGGATAGTTGTGACTGTTGAGCATTCTTATCTATTCTGATCCGAACAAGTTGTTTCAGAGAGAGCCATGAGTTGCTAGTGTTCTCATTGTTATACTGTCTCTTCTGATGTACTAAATAAACCTGTATCACATTTCCTCAAAATAATCTCTGGCTCCCATGTTTTTTAGAGCTTTACTTTGCATTGGTATCTTTTCCATGCGGGAGCTATGCCATACTTAACAAACTTAATATGCACACCTTGCTATTTTATGATTAAGTAAGACCAGGAATGGACACACTTGGCCCTCCAGATGTTTTGGGACTACAGCTCCCATCATCCCTGACCACTGGACCTGTTAGCTAGGGAGGATGGGAGTTGTATTCTCAAATCATCTGGAGGGCCGAGTTTGCCTATGCCTGAGTAAGACCATAATTGCAGATGCTGCCTGTCAGATCTTAACAGTTATTCTGCAAAGGAGGGTTTTTGTTCGCCTAAGTCACAACCAAATTACACTGCCATCAGTGGTGCCATCAGGGCACCTTGGGGCTGGACCAAAGGAACCTCATACACAGCAGAGCTGGCTTGCCACATGTTGCAGTAGGTAAAATAATACACATACCACGTTAAGAGTGGGACCTGCTCCCCCCCCCATCAAGCCTGTTAAAACCACACTCTGAACTGCACCACTTCCTGACATCTTGGACGGACATAACAGTTTGCTTACCCAATGCCCTGGCAGAAATAACACTGTTCTAGTGGCCAGTTTGCTTGGGACTGAAGAAACAAGCGGGAAAGAACACTCAGATCCCATTTAATGACCAAAGGAACAAAAACCGCCAACTGTTAATCAAGCAAGAACCCCAGCACACGAAGATCAACCTTACCTGAGCTGGGTATCATGGTCAGCACTTTGTTATGGCCTTGAATAACTGACTTCACCTTCGCTTCTGTATCTTGTCTTTACTTTGTAAGCCTGGTGGCATATCCTGCTTTCCTCTTTTCTATTCATGTGAGCAGCTTTGGGTGATGATAGTTGTCTGAAAAGTAGTAAACAAATAAAATACAGGAATACTTCACATTTGCAGCACAGACACCAAGATAAATTTATAGGGACATATGCATGTAATTGCCTGGTTTAAGGCTATTTGGTGATTTTAAGTGCCTGCCAATTATTCAATGTTTATAGTTAACAATTAACTTATTTTGATTCTGTTGTAAAGTGAAGCACAGTTACTATTCATTCTGGTTGGCTAAAATGTCACAAGCCTTCTAATTTCCTATGGGCCATAATAAAACAAGTTCTTATGCATAGCACCTTTTGCATTTTCAAAATGCTTCAAATAATTATCTTGGTAATGCTGTAATCAGGGCTATTAAAAACACAAATCAGTGTTATTAGAAACAAAACCCAAGGAAACAGATAGCAAATTAACAAGAGAAACAGAGGGGAAAAAGAGAAACATCAAAATGTCAGGTCAAAGGCTGGAATAAGGATGTTTTCAGGTGGTGGTAAAATTTCATCAAGGAGTATGCTAAGTGGATCTTCTGGGGTGTGGAGTTTCAAAAATTAGGTGCCACAACTGAGAAAGTCCTCTTGCATGATCTTGCATGGAAATGGGATATGCATAAAGAGGACAGTACCTTAGTGGATGAATCTGCTGATATGAGAAGAGAAGAGGTGGACAGACAGATGGTAGATTGAGTTCTACAAGTAGATCTAGTATTATCTGCAATAGATTAGAAAGAATTGATTTCTAATTGTTCAGCAATGGCAAAAATGAAAAAAAGCTTATTTTTTACTTCTAAATTAGAAAATTCATAGCCTGGAGCCACTCAGTTATATCTGCAAGTTTTCCCTGTTTATACCACATGGGGTCCAGTAGACAGTTGGCTCCATCACCTCCTCAGCCACCATTTTGCACCTGGTTCTAGTTGGTGGACCTCAGAGATTAACTTGTTTTGATTATGTTGTAATCAAGAGTCAGTTAGTATTTGTGCTAGTTGGCTAAAACCTCACAAGTCTTCTAATATCCTATGGGCCATAATAAAATAAGTACTTATGCATAACACCTTTTACATTTTCAAAATGCTTAGAATGGTGGGGGGGGGGGACAAAACAAAACAAAACATGATTAGAATAATTATCTTAGCAATCAACACAAAAAAACCCGCAACCAGTGTTATTAAGAAGGCAAATCACAATAAAGTAAGGAACTAAGTAGAGCCAAAAGTCTGAAGTCTGCCCCCTTCTGCTTTAAGCTTCTCGCTCCCAACCTTAGGATTATTAAAGTGATAACCAGCACTTTGAACCATGCTCAGAAACTGACCATCAGGAAGTGCAACTGATATAAAAGAGAAGCCCCATTCTCCAGAAAGCTGGCATGAGTGAGATGCTGCATTATATACTAGCTGTAGCTTCCAGATGGTTTGCAGAAGCAACCTCATGTAAAGCATGCTACAGTAGTCTGTATAATGAAGACATGTCTGATCAAATACTAGGCCCATCTTCCTCCCAAACCTGGGCAGCTGGCACACCATCCACTGCTGAGCAAAATCACTCTTCAGCACAGCTACCATATGGGAACCTAGCAGCAAAGCCAAGTCCAGGCCTGGGGAAGCTCCTTAAATGCTCTCACTGTTCATGCAAAGGGTTACAGTTTAGTAAGCATTACTATCCCCACCTGGGAGAACTAAAGCACTGAGAGACAGTGACTGGCCTACAGCCACCTAGTGAGTTAGTTCCTGGCAAAGGAAAATTTCAAACCCAGAACTAACACTAGGGTTGGGTTGCATGTCTTTGTGTAAGGAGAGTGCGGGTGGGGGGGAGTGTTGGCGTTTTTGAGGTTTTGCACGTAGCATTTGGGTAGATATCTAATAATTTATTTGGATCTAATCACACACTTTGATAAAACATTCTGCAGCGATAAATACAGACATTGTTGACAATAATACACACCCACATATTCTAAAAATAAACCAAAAATTTCCCCTCCTCCCTATTTCCTTTGTCTGTTTTCTTCTAAACTGCTGGAACTGTTCATTCATTTTTTTAATGCCTTTTTAATCTCTGAGGTCTAGTTACTCTAGAGCACTGATCTTCAACTGATGGGTCAGGACCTCAAACTTGGTTGCAAGCCAAATTTAAGTGGGTCACACCAGAGAGGCATAACCATCCTTCTTCTTTAACAGGATTTTGTTTTAAAGGGGAAAGATGGTTAAGTAGAAAGAACAGGAGCGGCTGGAGAGAGACAAGGAAAAAGTGAGAGGGAAGAGGAAAAAACAGAGACATAAGGCAGAAAACAGGATTGCATATAACTGGCTGAGGTTAGCAGATGAAGACTGCAATCTGAAGGAGCCTGGAGACCATGCTCAGGAAAGGTTTAAAGAGTTGCGTCTGTTAGTCTGCAGAAGAGTTGGTTAAGAGATGATACAATAGGCATTTTCAAACATTTGAAGGGGTGTCAGATGATGGAGCAAATTTGTCTTCTGTTGCTCCAGAGACAGGACACAAACCAATGGGTTTAAAATTACAAGAAAATGATTTGGAATACTGTAAACTTAAGAAATTCTTGGCAATCTAAGCTGCTTGATGGTGGAACAGACTGCCTGTGGGGCCCCTCCAGATACCCTTTTTGTTATGAATTCATGATTGTGCTCATGGCAGAGTTGGTGTGCTATATGTGATCCTGCTTTCATCTGTTGGAACCTGCAAATTTTTTGGGACTGACATACTGCTTCGCTTCCATTCAATGTATGCCCTGGACCTTCTTGCTTAAATCCTGTAACTTTCCAACCACAAATGTTCCAGTTTATTTTTGTCCCAATTTTGTTGTGCTATAGTGTAAGAGTGCACTGCAATTTGTGAAGGATATTGACAAGTTGGAACATGTACAGAGGAGGACGACCAAGATGATCAAGGGTTTGGAAACCAAGCCTTATGAGGAACAGTTGAGGGAATTGGGTATGTTTAGCCTGGAAAAGAGGGGACTGAGAGGATATATGATAGCCATCTTCAAATATCTAAAGGGCTGTCACATGAAAGATGGAGCAAGCTTGTTTTCTCCAGCTCTGGAGGGTAGGACTCAAACCAATGGATTTAAGTTAAAAGAAAGGAGATCCCGACTAAACACCAGAAATAACTTACTGACAGTAAGAGCTGTTTGACAGTGGAACGGACTCCCTCAGGAGGTTGTGGACTCTCCTTCCATGGAGGTTTTTAAGCAGAGGTTGCATGGCCATTGTCATGGATGTTTTAGTTGAGATTCCTGCAATACAGGGGGTTGGACTAGATGACCCTAGGGGTCCCTTCCAACTCTACAATTCTGTGAATCTATCATTCTATCAGGGATACTGTAACAGTGGATTTCCTGCCTTGGCAAGGGATTGAATTAGATAACCAACTCTGTGATTCTATTATTGATCTTTAGGGTTTAATTATCAGAAGCAGACTAAATTACAACAGAATAAGTAAGCCTCATACAAAGTTGCTTGTTCAGTATATCCTTTTCAACTAATACTTCTCTTGCTGGCAAATTTTGGTTAGCTTTCTTCAGAATTGCATGAAAATATATAGCATTGTGCAGGGTACAAACAGCACTGATAAAATTCCTATCAGCATGGGATGGATCAAAAACTACTACCATGTGAAAAAAAATGCCAGAGAGAAAGACACACAATCTCAAGTGACTAGAGTTTCTCAATCCAAAGCTGGCAAGTCTGAATTGCTATCTCCAGTCCATGAGAAAGACACCATCAGATGATTTATGAGGGTGGTATTTACCACTAACATATGTGAAATACATTAGGCTACTATTCTAACAGGTGGAAGGTAAAAGGCTGCATGTGGTTAAGTGGGTGCTTGTATTTAGGAACATCATCCCAGTGCCAAGGCACGTCTCCCAGACTGTGTTTTGTTTGCCGTCATCCATCGATAAAGTTTGATAGTCAGGAGGCATAAGCAAGTGGGGGAAGAGAGTATTACAGACTATGTCATTCTATGCTTTGAAAAGTAAAAACAGTGTGCTGAAAGTGAGACAGCAAATATGCAAGGGGGTAAATTTATGCCCTTCAGAAGCACTCATGAGAACTGAATTCAATGTTAAAGTCAGCAGAAGGCATGTGAAAACATGCACTTAGGCTGCGCCATCTGTATAACTGGCTTATATACAGCTGAGGAACAGTAGCTTATGATTCTTTCAGTATTTCTATGATCAACAACCAAATACTAACCCTTTTTACTTAGAAGTAAAAGTCTTAATTCCGTGCAAGCAAATTGCATCGAAAACTGTATGGGTGATCCACTTGAACACCATGGTTTCATGTGAAACAAATCATTCCACGAGTTGCTCATAGCAGCAGGTGGCAAAGAAATATCCCTTATAAGTTATGGGACACTTGGATTGTTTTTTTTAAAAAAACCTTTGCTATAAAGAAGTGTGGAATTAGTGCGGCAAAGCCCATGCCACATTTCACAATCTGTCCATGTCAGCATTCCACTCAAATTTTCCATGCAGAAGCTTAGAAAACAAAAGCTTCTCAGCTAGCTAAAACCAATTTTTTAGGCTGCAATTCTATACACATTTGCCAAGGAGTAAGCCCAGTGAGGACTTTCTTCTGAGTAGACACAAACAGCATTGCACTTATCATGCTCAGTTGTAACCATGGTTATCTATGCAATGCATAACAAGTGTGAAAAGAGTGTGTCCTCAAACTGCATTAGGGATGGGTAACCTTTGGAACTCCAGATGTTGTTGGATTCCAACTCCCATCAGCCCAAGCAAGCTAGATGACAAAAGATTTTTTATCCACATCCTTAGATAAATGATTTCCAAATCTGTTCATTTAAAGCAGGGAAGGGGGACCTATGGCTCTCTATATATCCCATATTCTCTGCAGGCTAGAGCTGACAGAAGTTGAAGTCTAACAGCATCCAGAGAGTCAAAGCTTCCTCACTCTCCCGATGTACAGAGTAAAACAAAATTTCCTGAAATACAATAAAAGTCTTTCCTGTGATCATAGCACAAAGTGAAGATCAACACACCCATCCCTGCCCTGGCCAGACCCAACTAGTTATTATGAACTTTCCAAAACCAAGGTAATCCTTTGAAGAGTCTGCAGTAAGGTACAATGTCTTATGTCCTATTGTGATTTCTACAAGCAACCAAAAATACCCGTAAGATGGTGAATTGTGATGATCATTTATATATTTATATGCCTTCAGGGGTGCCAACTTGAATAAAATATGGGGGGCAGGTAAACCCCACCCTGCATAATTGATCATAAAATGTGGCACACACTCACCACTTGAATGGCAATGCCCATCAACTTTAGGATGGGGCCTCCAATATTTTACTGGGGGTGGAAGGGACCCTGGCCCCTAGGAGCCGGCTCCTGTGTATGCCACCAGTGTGTCAGCTACTTTACAGAGTGCAAGAGGGCAGACTCCTGCCTCAAGGAGCTTGCAGTCTAAAGTTCAACACAAAGGAAGCAAAACAGGAAGAAGAGCAAAGTGGAACAGGGGTAAATACAAAAGCAATGTATGGTTGTTTAAGGGCCAATCCACACTTGCCAGCAAAATCCTGACTTCCATTGCTCATTGGGTCCATTAAGGGTATACATCAACAGCAAAGGCAGCCATTTTAAATTCAAAGAACTGCTATCCTACCAGTACCTTATTCCAGCTGTAGAATTATATAAGTACTTCAGTGGTGCCCAGCCAGGTGTCCTCTCCAGTAACAAAGTCAGGAGTACATGCAGATTTGAAATATGGTAATATAGCCCTGTGCAAAACAGTAACTTCTCTGACCAAAACTTCAATCTGCAATCCTGTGCACACTTACTTTGAAGTAAATCCTATTTCACTCAGCGGTTCTTTATTTTGAAAAACTATGAATAATATTGGCCTACAGGTTGCACACCCTAGTCTTCAAAAAGTCAACATTTTCTTGTATACGAACAATAGAACAGGTTAAATAAACTGAGATCTATCACTATGGCTGCAGTACTATGTACACTTGCTTCTGAGTAAAGATGCATATAATTAGGATGCATATAATCACCTCTTTCTGACTCAAAGAATGAATCTCTCTATAAAGCAGTTAGCACAAGAATCTGTGTATGTTATCTAGCCTATCTTGGAGGACTCCTGTTAGCAGCTGGCAGAAGTCGACACCAACTCTGTTCTGCAATTAAAATAAACTCCCTAGGACTCTCTCAGTAGACCATACAAAAGCCTACGGTGCATGTATAGTGCCATATCAGCCTTAGTGGAAAGACCAGAACAAAGAACCATAGCAATTCCCACTGATAAATCTAGAAGCACAGCTGAATAATGAACTCTTCCCCCAACTCCCACCCCAAGTGTCTAACATTTCCTCCAAAATCCCCACTTCCCCTGTCTTTCCCCAATGCTTCAGCAGTGGTACCCCTATCCCCATTAAGTTCTCTAATTCTTCCCAAATGCAGTGAGCTCTTATTTAATGCCACAGCTGTTGGAGAGGAAATCACAAATAGCAGAAGGTGGATTAGTTGATAATGTACCAGTTCTTCCTCAGCAAATGCTGACACCTGTGTTTCACATGCTGCCTTTTCTGGCCTTCCCTCCTCGTCTACCAATGAAGTATGCATATAGTATGTTTGGTGCTTGATTTATATCATTGGATTTATTGTCTATATGAATGTCTAAAGAAAACTAGAATTTGTTCCAACAACTGCTCCCTTTCTAGCTCTCTTCCCTAAAGCTAGCATCTTTGTTACGTATTTACAAGGGTACATAAGTTATAACTACAGACTAATCGTATTTTTAATAGAGTAAAGCCAAGAACTGCAGACATCAGAGGTAGTAAGCAGTGGTATCAGCAATTATGATACAATTTTTTTTTAGTCTCTAGAATTGTTGGCTTTCAGGTAACGTGTTTTCCGTGGCTTGGGACTATGCCGTTTAGCCAATGTTAATCTTCTCAGTGTAGACCCGTTAAAATAAATGGGCACGTATAACTTAAGCACATTAATTTTAATAGGTCTACTCTGAGTATTACTTAGTTGGCTACAACCCTATCGCACAAAACATGACATATTCTTGCATTACATTTGAGTTATGTTGCTTATTTCTTTAAGAAGGGATATTAAGAAAGACAGACAGAGATGCTGTTAATACCAAGGAATCCCACTCAGTATTTACACATTTGCTTGGCACTAGTGTTAAATATGTGATAAACGGAATGTCAATTGTTTCAAGCTGATTTTTATTATTTATTTCCATTATTTATATTTCACCATACTTGGTCACAAAGTGGTTTATATAATCAATAAAACAATCGATCACTCAAAATAATACAGTATTTAAAGCAAACAAAAACCACAGGTCAAAATGTAAGCTCTATAGTCACCCACTATCTGCATTTATCCAGAAACAACTGGAAACGTTTTTGTTCACTCAAGTTTTCCCAGCTGAAAGAACAGGTCTGTGCCATAGGTGTTTATTTAGTATTGTTTTTAAATTTATTTGCTGATATGTAACTGGTGGGTTATTGTTGTTTTTTGCATTTTGTAAATAGCCTTGTGACATAGGTGTGGAAAGCAATACCACAAATTATGCAAACTACAACTTACTTAAAATACCTGCTGAAATAGAAATATCTTTGTCAAGTATCTGAACTTTAAAAGGAAGGGGGGCCTGACTGATCTCAGCCAGGAGGTGGTTCCACACAACATTTTTAAAATAAATAAAAAGACGTGGGTGGGGTAGGGTGAGCTGAGATTCATCTGTGCCAAAGCCCACAGTGGCGAACTGGGCTTTTATGGGTTCAAATGATCTAATCCTTGCTTTAAAAATGAACTCTCCACCATAGGCATATGAGTTTTGCAAGTTAGCTATAGCCAAAATAAGAATGCCATTAAAAGTCTAAGATTTTAGAATTGCAATTTAAATTGAAATAATATGTAAGAATTTTAAAAACAAAATTAACCATATTGTTTCACAAGTGTAGCGGAGAAGACACACTCTTTCCGGGCCCATTTTACTTTTCTGAGCTTCTGATATGACAACCAAGTTCATGACCTTTTGAAAAATTATATCCAGAACTGTTAATTCTGTTAATTCCCAACAACTTACTGAGAGCTGATATTGATAAAAAGAGTTAAGATGTAGAAACATGTTGGAATATATATTTAAAATACTTAATGTGTTTGTGGACCATAACAAATTAAGCAACACATTTGGACATGTCTCTTGCAATAAGCTTAACATTTTCTTCTACAAAAAAATTGCTACCTCATTTCCTGATGTTAGGACTTCTTTTATCCTTTTACTTTCGTGTCATGTGTAGACTTGAAGTTTTGTTACTCTTTTTCTACCTTGAAACGGAGGAGAAATAATTGTTTACAAATGCAGACTCACACAGTAGGAATAAAGCAAGCATTCATCTTTCAGTTTCACAATCTTTACAAAATGATTTTTCCAGTATGATTTCTGCTACACTGCATCTGAGAACTGTTTAACATATAGGCAGAAACAGCAGTGAGCAATTGCTCTTCCCCTTGTAAAACTGTCACAAAATTAGTGTAGCCATGTACTCTTTGAAGGGTGTCATGTCCAAGTCTAGTTTAAAGATACAGTATGAAAGAACCCAAAGGGAAAGAAGGGGCACTGAGGTTGCCCATCAACAGTCAGCATACTTTAGTAGTCTCACAGGTCGTATTATGTTCTAGGTATTGTATTTCCATTCAAATTGTACTGTAGTAATTATTTCTAATATTGCATCTATACCTATAAATTAGCACGTGCAAATTTTAAGCATGTATTTGTTCTCTTTTTGGGTAATGCATAAAATACTACAAAACAAATACATGCAGTGCAGGTAAACCCATGTGTGCTATACATGCATATGACGATACACATATTGTTGATGTCTGGCTGTCTCAAGAGACAATGGAGTGCGCCTCTGGGAGTGAAGCCAAACCACTGGAGAATCACAGCGCCTACTGTGGCTGCAGAGATGAGTAACTTGTAACTACTACCTCTCACGTTGTTTTTGCTGCATTAGCAGCACCAAAGTGACCTCTCTGGGGCGCAAGCCTGGGTAGGGTGTATGAAGGTTCTGGGCTGCCAGGATGACTTCGTTAATGTGGTCCAAAGGAAAGGAAAGCAATACATTTGGAACCAGCTTGGCTGCAGGAGTTGCCAGAAGGAGGGCATACAAGGCACCATCCAACTGTCTTAGGGACTGCACTCTGGATTTGTGTAGGGTTTATTCCTTAGCCTTTATTCCTCCCAAATATGTCCCACAAGGCAGCGGGTACAGATTTTTTCCTTGGGATTTAATCCCAAAGCCTTTTTCACAAATGAGTATACCACAAGACAGTGGAGGCTTAGGATCAGTTTTTTCCACTTACACATAAACGTGAAATAAATATTAGTTCCCCAAAATTAAATCCATTTACTAAAATGTTAATAGAATACTGTACTCTCAAAAAGTATTTTTAATAATTTGGTGCCACCAAGTGGTAAATAACTACATTCCAGCTTGAAGACAGTGCTGTAAAAAAAGGTACGAACTAGGAGGAAAACACTTTTCATTTTTGTTTTTACAGCTGCAGTTTTGAGGCAATGAAGCAATTATTTCCTGCTGTTGGACTTTTCCTTTTATGCTTTCTTAATGTTCATGCCATGTGTAGACTTGGTTAGGGTGACATTCATGAAGAACAATCTATAAACTGTTTCTCAAACTGAACGCAAAATCTGCAAATCAAATTTAAAGGTTTGTCTAGCTGTATGAAAACATTAGTCAAGCTGATCTCATTGATTCACCACTTCAGATATTAACTGAAACATGAAAAAAGATGGAAACCCCTTAAAATATAGTCTGCCCAGAGACTCAGATCTGTAAAAATGTTTAAAGTTCTTAAATTTTCTCAAGCAGGCTTTTCCTCCATCTGTGCAGAAACTCCCTTTCTTGAGACATTCCCACCCAAATGCTTGCTAAAGTAAATGAACTGTACCTAAGCCCTTTGAAGAGCAGACCCAGTAAATTCAGTGGACCCAAGTGAGTCATGACCATTATTTTCAATGGCTTGTATCCCATTCTAGTCCTACTCAGAGCAGCTCTGAGTTAATTGAAGTTCTGAGAAAGGAATTTCCGACTAAACATCAGGAAGAACTTTCTGCTGTTCCACTAGGGAGTAGAATCCCTCGGAAGGTGGTGGACGCTCCTTCCTTGGAGGTTTTTAAGCAGAGGTTGGATGGCCATCGGTCACGGATGCTTTAGTTGCGATTCCTCCATTGCAGGGGGTTGGGCTAGATGACCCTTAGGGTCCCTTCTGACTCTACGACTTCGGTTCATCTGTTTCAATAGGATTACTCTTGAGAAGGACTTACTGGAGACGACCCAATGTGCTTACTCTGAGCAGGGCTGAACACAGAACACAACCCCAAGGCAGGTTTCAGGCTTGAAACCTATCCTTTAAACGACACTCTCCTTAAGGAGCAAAACAAGGGCATACTTCAGAGTAAACTGGGCTGTGCTGTATCAGGTTTAAGCAGCTTTGGCCTACTAAAATCCACTCCTGCCAGGCACCTGTTTGTTTGAGGGTAGGATTTTCCTCCCAAGTTTAGCAAGGCAGTAATAGAGGTGGGGGGGGCAAAAGGGGCAGAGTATATTTCGAAGTGGGCGAATTGTGACCCACATGTCAAGATCTCTGAAATAAAAAGTACACATTATGACAGGAACCCAGCAATTGGGGTGGGGAACGCTCCTTTTTTGGGGGGGGGGGAGCCTTGCCCTCCATGACGAGAATTTTTTTTAAGGGGCTGTCGGGGTATTGTAATAAATATTTTTTTAAAAAAACGCACAACCCGCCATTTTCTCGGTCGTATTGGGAGCAGGGCGGCCCGTCGGCCACCAGCTGGGGCTGCTGAGCGAGCTCTCCCCTCAGAAAATCCCTTCCCGCCTTTTCGGAAGGAGGCGGCCCCTAATTCCTCCCCACGGGGAGTTTTTTTTGTGGGGGGGGTGTGGAGGAGACCGAGCTATGGCCGACGAAGAGCGGGCTGAACACGGCGGCGGCAGCCGGGGAGGAAAGCTCAGCCTCAAGCGCAAGAGGCGGCAGCCGCACCAGCAGCAGGAGGAAGAAGAAGAGGCGGAAGGCCGCCCCTCGGCCATTCCTCGCCGAGCACCGTGAGTCCGGGTTAGGATTCCTTCAGACGCACAGCACGAGGGTGGGGAGTCTGCGTGCGAATGCGCAGGCGCCCGCCGCGAGGCCTAGGAACGCGCCGGGGGGGGGGGGTACGCGCGCGCGCAGGTGGATGAGTGTGGAATGATTGCTCCATGAGTGTGCGCGCGAGAGAGATGCATATGCTTCAACTTAACTGGGATGAGGCGAGTTGCAACAAGGCATGACCAGTGGTGGATTTACCCTATAGCTAAACAAGCTATAGTTTAGGGTGCTCTCCCCCTCTCTTGGAGGCCCCCCAAAAAATTAAAGGAAAAACACTGGATGTACATTTCCAAAATACAAGCTAAAAAACAAAATAAAACGTACATACAGCAACAGTGTTTTGTGCTGTGTAGGCTCCTATGATGTAAGTAATGGGCCCCGCTTGCTCCCTAAAATATCACAGGTTTGCTCATTTCTATATATACAGGGTGTGACGCGGGTGACGATCAGAAGGTTGGCGGTTTGAATCCCCACGACCGGGTGAGCTCCCGTTGCTCGGTCCCTGCTCCTACCAACCTAGCAGTTTGAAAGCACATCAAAGTGCAAGTAGATAAATAGGTACTGCTGTGGCGGGAAGGTAAATGGCGTTTCCGTGCGCTGCTCTAGTTTGCCAGAAGCGGCTTAGTCATGCTGGCCACATGAACCGGAAGCCGGCTCCCTCGGCCGATAAAGCGAGATAAGCCCCGTAACCCCAGAGTCGGCCACGACTGGACCTAACGGTCAGGGGTCCCTTTACCTTTGCCTTTAAACAAGCTGTATCTTAGGGTGCTCCCCCTCTCTTGGAGGCCCCCCAAAAATTAAAGGAAAAACAACAACACTGGATGTACATTTCCAAAATATAAGCTAAAAAAACAAAAAATAAAACCTACATACAGCAAAAGTGTTTTGTGCTGTGTAGGCGCCTATGATGTAAGTAACGGCCCCCCCTTGCTCCCTAAAATATCACAGGTTTGCTCATTTCTATATACGTATAGGGTGCCTACGTTCTGCACAGACTGGTTGTAACAATTACTTTGATAAAATACGTATTTTGTTATGTGCAAATGGCTTTAGATACCTATTAGGTCCATAAATTACCCTATAGCTTACAGTATATCCAATACAAAAACAGCGACAATTTGTTGTTGACATAGGGCAGCTGGACATATAAAGGGCCCCATTACCTTCAGTAGCTTAGGGCCTCATCAAACCTAAATCCTTCCCTGCATGAGCCCATTGAATATAAGATTTAAAAGATCATTCAATAGAACAAAATAGGTTAAGCCAATAAACGTGTTACAGCAGTAAAGGCACAAAAAACCCTCTCCTTTTAAGATTTGTATTATGGGAGTGTTTAGATGATTGAGCGTCAAGAGGAATTAGATGTGCGTTAAAGGGGGGGGCAAAGCCTCAGGGTTTTGTTGAGGATGATGAGGGCTGTTCTAATATAACTTCTATATTATATTAATATTAATACACGACCTATTAAAAATCCTCAGAACAGTTTTGTTTTGCTGTCAACGCAGACCAGTTAATGGAACATTGTAATAAATGCTCGAAACTTACCTAAGAATTGGTCGTGTTCAAGGGGTGTGTAGGTGAACAAGAATCTGAGAGGTCTTCGTGTAGGAGAGGCAATGAGTGTGCATCAAGTGTATATGTTAAGTGCCTCAGGTTTTTATGATTAGGATTAAGTAGAGCAAGACTAGTCATCACTAGAGGCTAATTAATTTGATATTATTATTTACAATTGTAAGTTAAATAACATAAGCCACATGTTTAGGCTTTGGTTATGTTGCATAGTACTACAGCAGTTGCCTATATCTGTGTCCTGTTTCATTTTTAGACCAAAGGACCCAATGTTTGCAAATAGTGGCCACTTAGAGGTTTTTTTGGAAGAGTTTACTGTTACAAGTGTGGAATTTTTCAATCTGGAGCACCTTAAAAGGGAGCCTTCTGTTTGTCTTTCGTACTGGTTTCAGGGTGCAGTCACCACGATTGCCTCGCAGATGTAGGATTCTCAACAATTCCACTCCAAGCTTGCAAGTGGTTTGAGCTGCACCAGGTTGGTTCTGACAAGAGAAATGATGCTATGCATGAGTTTTATGTTTTGTAGTACATTTTCCAGCAGCTCTTGCTGGTTTGAAGAGCAAGGCTTAAGTGGTGCTGAAATCGCGTGGATGACATTACTCACGTCTGTGGAGCCACATCTGCATCGCTTGAGTTTAGAAAAAGTAGTCAACCTTCCCAAGTTTCTTACAAAGGTAAAACGTGTTTTGAATTATTGACCAATAAGATACTATCTCAAGATTAAAAACAAGTCCTCATCTTCATTCACTTTAAAGGGAGAGTAACATGCAATGGAAAAATAATTGGAAAATAAGGCTGAAGGTAATGGATTTGATATTAGAGAAGCTCCCCACTGCCCTAATTTGCTTTTTATAATGCCTTCAAGAATGTGATACAATGGAAGGAACCCTCTCAGTTGATGCTGGCTGTGATACACTGAGCCTGTCAGAGTCATCAGTAAAACCTGCCAGAAAGCCAAACTTCTTGCATTTAGCCTTGAACTTTAGGAGGATAAAGTTGGACAAGAGGCTGTACTTCATACGTCATCATTTTATTTGTACCCCGCTTTTTTTTCTCCAGGAGGAAGCCCAAATTGGCTGACGCTAACAGAAATGACAATAATAGGAGGGGAAATGCAAACAATATGAAACACGGATTGACAATTCAGTTAATCAGTACAAAATCCACAAAATGTATAGCAGTGGGATAATAAAATAACTCTGGGCCACCAACTCATACTCCCAGTCTAGCAACAAATATATAAAATCATTTTGATTACTGTTTATTAAATTTATTTGTCACTTTCTTACCAAGGTAACTCAAAGTGCCTTACAATATATAAACAAACACACACATTATAACCGGCATAAAACAAAGACATATCTAAAAGGCAATTCTATTTTTAGAAAGCTGGATTCCCTAAGTGGGTAATCACCACTGAAAAGGCCTGTTGTTGTGTTGACACCCACTGGACCTCTCATGGAGGCAGCACATGAAACAAGGCCATATATGACAAATTGCAGGATCTGCTTCATATGGAGAGAGGCGGTTGGCATCTCAAGCCACATTTGGATGTAATAAAAAGCAGCTGCAACCATAGCAGTAATAGCACAGCATAAAAAGGTCACCATATCCCACAACTGCCCATGCCGAAATCCTGCATATTTGTATTAAGTTTTAATGGGCATTGTGTAATAATATATTTGATGTGGGAAGTTTTCTGTTTGGTCCTATGAAACTTGGTTTCACTGCTGCTTAGGGCCTTAACGGTGTGAGGAAGGGTTGGTGTTAGAATTTTTAGTATGGAAGAGTATAGAAGGTATGCCTATTCTTATTGTTGAGTGCAGGTTTTGGGAGCGAGACTGAATTGTGGCAACAGCATGGGTTTAGAAGGACCACTGGAATGGGAGTTGGGTTTCGTTATTACAAAGTAAGTACCACCCCCATTCCTGCCGCAGCGCCCCATGTCAAACTTGCAGAAGAGGCAACATACACTCCTATTATGCCAAACTGACATGCCTCTGGCAGTGGTTTTGGCTTTAAAGTCTTGGAACATGGTCACAAGACACTGATGACACACTTAACTGGTTTTGGGAGGATGCGTAGGCATGTGCACAAGAGTTGAATCCATCTAAGTGTTACTCGGAGTCGATCCATTGAAATTAATAGGCCCAAGTTAATCACGTCCATTAGTTTCCATGCCTGTCAACCAAGAGGAGATACTTGACAGAACTAAAGGCTGTTTCCACCATGGAGCCACTAGAGAATGAAAGAAAAGCAAAACAGTCTTGTGGAACTGTAAAGACTTAAATTTATTACGGCATAAGCTTTCGTTGATCAGAATCCACCTTGGATGCATGACAACATGCACACACACACATACACATTGTGGGTAAGGCAGAATGGTGAGGACTAAAGTCAGAGGCAAGCGAAATGCAAAAGGGACAGTGGTAATTATGCAAAGGCACAATAGTTACAGTGACACTTAAACAAGGCTGTGTTGGTGATAACACAAACATCCTGCCGTTGGTAAGCTGGATAAACTCATGAAGTGTGGTTAAAAATTTTCTGTATTCGAACCGTAAGTGATAGATCATATCTTGGGAGCTCTTTCAAACTGTATTTTCCACATTCAAACCCAGCACTGGTTATGGTATCTTACTGGCTTTCCTCTTTTATATATTCTTCTGAAATCTACAGAGTTAGCAAAACTTTAATTTGTCTGTGTTCCAGAGCTCACAAACTACAAATCCTCAGCCAGCCCCAGAAACATTTGACATTGGAATGAAACAGTTTCAGTGGACTCCATTTCCACGTTACCACACAAATAATTCAAGAAGTAAAAAACCTGAAAATCAAGCTCTTAGTTTGATAGAAAGAGGAAATAATGCAGATGGGAGATTCAGTGTTATTTCTCCTGTTCCCAAGCAAAACCCCATTCCAGCCGGTAAATATACTGCTGAGGAAACAACAACTGGACACAACAATCATCTTTCCCCTAAGCTGGAAGGTAGAGAAATGATTGAAATGTGCCTGCACTCAACCCAGCAGAATTCACCAGGACATTCATCAACAGCTGCACAGAGCCAGCCAAGAGTATTTGTGTTTGAAAAGCTTTGGAAAGGGGCTACAACACAGAGTGAAGGAAAAAGCAGAAAGGAAAATAAAATACTATCAAATGATGATAAGCAAAGTACTTTGCTGTGCCAGCATAACAATGCCACATCAGTGTTACCTGTGCAGGAATCTCCTGCTCTTTGTTTGAGTGTCGGCAACCAAGAAAAAACGGAGGACCACATGGAGGAAATCTTAGCTCTCAGCCAGTGTCCCATGTGTCAGATCCACTTTACTGGAAAGTAAGTATTGGTTATGTTACTCAAATTCATTTTTCAGTTCGTCATGACATCCACAGCACACACACATGGAAGTGACCACATCCAGTGTTTCTCAAATTTGGGGTCTCCAGGTGTTGTTGGATTGCAACTCCCATCGTCCCTAGCTAGCTAGCAAGACCAGTGGTGAGGGATGATGGGAACTGCAGTTCAACAACAGCTGGAGACCCCAAGTTTGAGAAACACTGCCACATCCAATAGGAAGAAATTGGGGCACAAAGCAATGGGAAGACAGAAAAGGGTGTTGGCTGCTCTTGCCAAATGGAGGATGGAAGGTAGAAATTGTTAGTAAACGGCACATGGAAGATTTTCCCCTAACAAACGCAAAATAGAAACACTATTTTTTTGTATTGGGAGACTTTAATACATTTTTAATACCCTCATTTGCATGGCATTTTTTCCTCATTTCAACACAAAATTGAGATGTACTACTTCCCATGTAACACCTCCCGGGCGTTAAGATCTACAGGGGAGGGATGGCTGATGATTCTGCTGCAGAGTGTGAGAGGGTCTTCAGTGGTGGTCTCCAGGTTGTGGAAGGCCCTTCCACCCCTCCAAGGTGCATTTTGGCAACAGACCAGTGTTTGAAACTCCCATTGTTCTAGGCGCATTTTGCGACAGGGAATTTCATTAGCATGAGCAGTTTCTGATCTCGGGCCCAGTACTGCACCTAAGATTTCAGATTAAAACTGCAATGTGGAAGGAAAGGAGGACCTTTTTCTGCCTTCTCACTTCCAGCTACTTTCTGAAGATTGGAGACAAGACCTCTGAAGAATATTAGGGGTGGGGCAGAGGCAGGAATAGACCATGTGAAAAATGAACATAATATATTAGCTGCAGTTCATCCATTTTCAGCTTTGTATTCTCATTATAAAAAAGTGTGCCTAGACATTCCGTTGTTGCGCCCATGACCTAGGTTTAAGGTGCCATTTAGCTCCTAGCTTTAATATCTCCGTTTCTAACACTGCAACATATCAAGATACACCTTTTTGCACATGCCTTCGGGATGGGATGAAGGATGAGTTCAGAGCATAGCTGTCAACTTTTCCCTTTTTTAAGGGAAATTCCCTAATTCCGAATAGGATTCCTTGCAAAAGGGAAAAGTTGACAGCTATGGTTCAGAGTATCAGGCCCTCTGCAGTGTTTCTTACTGACGATATTTTTACCTGCGTGATACAGCCGAATTGACATTCAGTGTTATCTAACCTGCCTTGAGATCGCATGGGGAAGGGAAGGCCATAAATGCATATACTAAAATCTGCAAGTCTGATAATTCTGTTTTCCAATTTCAGGTGGTCAAAACTGGACATTGATGGTCATCTTGCTAAATGTTTGTCTGAAAGTGACGTAGATGTAATTTGGTAACAAAGAAGATAGCAGAGAGCAGCCAGTGGTTCTTAGTAGTCAATAAATTTGCAGCAATTTACCACAGATCAAAAAAACTAAAGAAGGAGGTGCTCAAGTGCCATGTCATATTTCATTATGTATATCCTGCTATCGGGTCAGTATTGTAAATGTCTGTGGGAACCTCAGTGAAGTCTGGATGCACATGACTTATTTTTCTAGTAAAAGCACTACTGAAGTGTATGTTCTCTATGGCACATATTATGAACCATGACTGTACAGAGTTTAAAATCTAATAACAAATTATCTGCTTCAGGGTGCTTAGGGGATGAGGTTTGTTGAAAATTAAATAGTCATCCAGCCACAAAGTTTTCAATAAAAAGATAGCTAGCAGTTTTCCTCCGCTGCAATTTCTGTGTGTTTATTCAGATTGCTCACTAATGCTTTTGTACGATGTACTTCATTAAGATACTCAGTCAATTTACTGTATAGCTTCACAAATACCTTAGCAAATTCAGCACAAGTTCACCAAGACCTGGTACCTGATACAAACTGAACCTGTTATTACCTTTACAACAAGAATAATGCTGATCTTATCAGTAACAGGCCAGTAAGAAGTATTTTAACATTAAGTAACAGAGCCTAAAATAGAAGATCTGTTTTTGTCATGGTTTCCTTCAAAACAATAAATTCAGTATAGCATACAAAGGTATAAAATGCTGAAGTCCTGTTGGCACATGGAACATGTGGCAAAGCAAATTATATGGGAAATGTCTGCTTAGTGAAACAATTAGTCTAAACCTTTTCATTAAAGTCTTTAATAGATGTGCAAGAATATAAATGATCTTAGCTGTTTACGGGTTAGTATACCATCTTTTGCACAAATAAAACTGGCCAAAGATCTCAACTAGTTAATTATACAAAACTACAAGAACATATTTACTGTTTTACAATCATTAAATTAGCTAGAGTGTTTTCATTTACATTTCATTTACATACTAAGACAATTATATCATTACCAGATCCATTTGCAATATATTAGGATTTTTTTTAAACCACACATTTAATTACATCCTTCATTTGTTCTTTAATTTATAAAACAAGTACTTTATATAAAAAATTTCCCCTTCATCATGAACAGAACATTAGTCATACACTTGCACACAAGCAACTGACTTGTAACCAGCAACTTATTTGGCAACACAGCAACATTGTAAATTGCCTTCAATTGTAAATAAATCAAGGATTTGTTTTTGTCTTGAGCAAGTGTGTGTACTTGCCCTACTCTAATGTTCTGATATCACAGAAGTTCAGGGCAAAGAACCCTTCATGTTTTGCCTAGCCCCCTTAGCCCCAGAACCAGACAGCATCCGTAGGTCACATCACCATGCAAAACCAGCTGCTCAGTTGTAAATCCAAGATACAGAGACACAAAACATTCAGGGAACACTGAGAATCCAAGATACAGAGACACAGACCAGTCAGGGTTCACCAAGGAGAAGAAGAAGAAAAATGGCATTCAAATCTTTTGCATGATTCAATTAAAAAGAAATCAAGACTCTCTCTTAGCTAGGTGACTTGGTTATCTAAACCCCAAGCATTTGAGGAAAGTACATCTAACTGAATTACTTAGTGCTGGTTAGAACATATGTTGCTTAATACAAAAAAGATAGTTCAGAGAGCAACTTTCAACAACTCTGGATGGGACTAATAAAGTTGAATTATCACAGATGTGCGTTAATTCAGTGGTCAGGGTAAGGGACATACAAAATATAGTCTTAACTGATGGTTCTTTGAAAGATTTTTCAATACCATGATTTGGCAGTCTTATCCTAGCACCTCATGGACTTGAATGCAACTGAGATGTCATGTTCAGCACCTAATGTAATGCTGTACCCTGAGAAACCTATACAATAAAAGTAATGTGAAAACGGTTGCAAGTTGTCTTGCATTTTATACCGAATTGGGTGAGATATCATGGCACACAGGGTTTCTCTCCTTCCTGAAGAATTTTCTTCCTCAGAACTGCAAGCTACTCAATGGAGTTACAACGAAAATCTACTAAAAAAGAAAAAAGAAATACGGTGTCTTGTTATCTCCCATAGAGACCAATAATTCTGAATGGTTTTAGATAGCAACGTGCCCTTGTTTGTCATCAAACAAATGGACACGTTTTTATTCCCAAAGCTGACAGACAATTAACCTGATGCAACATCCTCCATTTTCAAAAGAGGAAATATGGACATATTTTATATTATAGTCATACAATATTTATACATCTGTTCATTTTCTCCATCACTATATTACTGCTTTGAGTGTTGTGTTTACCAAACATCCTCCTGTAGAGCTTAGTGACAAGATGCTGAACATTTCAAAGCAGATAGTTTTAAATAGGAGGTGTGCTTTATCAGAAAAAAATGCAATATGTTGATGGATATCCTATAATTTATTTCTTTAAAACTTTAAGGCTATGATCTATTACACTTCCATTGTTCCTTTTGAATATTGCATTGATAAAAATATTATTCAAAAATCTAGTATACAACACAAGACATTGTAGGCACTGCTCAAGTATTTTCAGAAATCCACCATGTGCAAATTTAAATTTTCTAATGAGATTTTGGTAAATTTTGTTTTCTCCCACATTAAACATAATCTAGATATTTCAATTGATAAATTCTAATTTGGAATTGTTATTGCTGAGATCCAAGTCCCGTCTAAAAGTTCTATGAAGATATAAGTTAATGTTAGATAGCAGCTGTTAGTTGTTATGTTCCATGTGTAAAATACTACTTTTTTCTTTAACCAGAACTTACCAGGGTTTATCAAGTGTACCAAATACGGAATATTTTTATGCAGTTTATCCATTTAGGCACTTAATACTGTACCCAAACTTGTTTTAATTGCTAATAAAACACAACTCCTTTTATTCCACATTATATATATATATGTAATACATATATATATATATAAAACAGACATTTAAGATAGGTACCACTTGTGAAAAAAGGCATCTAAAGTAAGCTTCAACACCACTAACAATTTTATTCTTCAGGATGTTACACTGTTCTAGTAGCTCATTGCATGAAAATGTCCATCAGAAGCGTGCAGCTTTGAAAGTGGTTTGGAATCTCTCTTCCAAGGATGCAAACAACTATTGATCCTTGATGAAGCAGGCACGAAATGCAGATTTCTTTGTGAAGCCAGCTCTGTCAGTGCCCCAAACTTCTTTTTTTCCAAAAAAAATAGAGGAAGACACCTACCAAAATCATGTTTTTTTGATTTTTCAGCAGCAATTATCATCATTGGTCTCCACTCAAAACCTTACAGTTTACCCCAGCCTTGCATGCATATACTGTTGTTAAGGATTAAATGTCAAAGTTCATTCACATTATTTGTCCTCTGTGTCGATGCCATTCTCTCATACTGTTTCCTCAGTTTGCAGCAACAATGGATTAATATATTCAAATCCTTCGAACTCCGACTGGTCTATTCTTTTTATTACATCTCTGAAAATGGAACACACACACATACACAATTATCTATTGTTTGCAACCATTTTGGTGTTTTGTAAGACACACAATTCTACCTCTAAATGGTCATCAGTGCAGCCACACAGATGGGATCTGCACTTGTGCAGAGGCATTACAGAAGTCTCTAGAACTTCTGTAGCAGGGGGAACTGGTGCTTATCCTTCCTAGAAAAGGACATACCATAAAACTGTAGAGTTGGAAGGGACCCCAAGGGTCATCTAATCCAACCCCCTGCAAGGCATAAAGCAATAGGACAAGCACCATCCCACTTAGTTTCTTCTAACCTAGGGGTGGGCTCATCCTTGGCCCTCCAGATACTAAAATTCCCACCATCCCCGACTATTGGCTATACTGTCAGCCAGCTGAGTCAGTTAGTTCAATTTATTGTGTTTAGCGAGCAGCCACGACTACAAACACAAAAATATTAATAACAAGGATACTGCTAATAATAGTGGTTTACATTTCTAGTCCCCAACCTTTACAGGATAAATGATCTCCCATTCCCCCTTAAGTTTTATTACATGAATTTGTAAAGCCTTGGCAAGAAATTTGGATGTTCTAAAAGGATATATACCTCTCTACATCAGACAACAAGAAACAGGTCTTTGCAAGAGACGTCCTTCCCTTCTGCGATCTTAACAATGGACATTGGCCATACTGTCTGGGGCTGACAGGAGTTGGGAGGTCAACACCTGAAGCGGCACAGGTTTGCCACTCCGATTCTAACCACTGCCAGATGAAAGAGGTATTAGCAATGGAGGAAGGTTGCGTAACTGCATAGATGACATCTTACACTCGGCTCTGGAATCTGCCTCCTTTGCAGAGTATTTAGATATCACCAAAGGCATTTTCACCTCTCAGTGGTAAAAAAAAGCCACGAGAAGGGTTTGGCAGCATGACACTGAAGCCCCAGAATATGTGGTGGCACCGGAGTGGGGTGGGGTGGGGGGATACAGTTCATTGCAAGAGCATGCAACTCTAGAAAGCAAATGGCAGAAGTTGCTGACCCAGATCAAAACACCATTTCCAAATCTGCTGCCAAAGTCTTTGATTTCAGTTTTGAGGCGCCAAACAGAGTGTATGGGGAGCTTCCATTCACAAAAGTGGCTGTACTTGATGATTGGCTACTACACTACAGACACACAGCTGTCCAAATTGTAACTTTCTGCTAAACATTTACAGACCAACAGGAGTAACCTGGGACTTGAGGCCAAAGGAAAGGAAAATAACAGAAGAAACAGATCTAACTAAAAGACTGAAGTGAGCACTTCAGTGTGGAGTGTTTTACAAAGCTACTGTGATAGTTAGAAGAGCAAGTGGAAAGGCACACATGCTACACCTTTCACTATGAGCATCTCCCCTTGCACGGACGGAGGTGTGAGCATTAGTTTACTGACTAAATCTCTGCAAATCTGCCAAGTTGTTCTGTGCAGGTACAAATCTCATCAGTGTGGAGATACCTCAGACTGGAATCTCAACAGCTTGAAGTGCATGCCTTTGTGACAAAGGAATACTGCCTGCTTTGTTTTCTAGCTCCTGCTCCTCATGTGACATCAGATGTTCCTCAAGAGGATCTCAAGGGGTTGCAGCAGGAGGGAGGAAAAACCCTAATACACTTACAATCCTTTGGATCCTGATCCCTAGCAAAGAATAACCATATAAGGGCAGCCTAAAGACATAGAAACGTACATTTTTCATTCCCAATGTTAGAAAAGCAGGGAAGTGATGCAAGATGTGGAAATTATATGCTACTTTCTACATAGTGAACATTTGCTTAAAATTTTTTAATGGAAGTGTATATGGCTGCCAAAACAGAAGTCTCTTTCCCTTGGTCCCATGCCCTGTTGTCTCTCCTACACTATCACCTTGGTTTCTTAGTTTTAAACTGCCTGTGAATGCAACAAAAGCTCTCTATCACTCTTTTATTTTGATGAGGAGCATAACCAGGTTTAGTAGCTATTCAGTCCACACAAAATCAGATCTGATAACGTCTAAAGACCTGCATAATATACATTTCTTATAAAGCATGCTTAACAACATTAGAACATACTCATCATCTGGAGTTAGCTGCACAGGTTCGCTGGTGAACTGGGTATCAAAGTTATCCAGACCATAATCGTCTGTGATCTGAGGCTGAAATGGAGGGGTTGCCTGCTTCTTTTCCAGCTGAAATGGGGAGAAAGAGACAGAAACTTAAGAGCCCTTTGGGTTTGTTCTTTTTTCATAATGCACATCTCTGGTCCTCTTCATTGTGGGGAAGCTAGGAAAACAGACCAGGTTTGCTGCAGGCCTATATAAAAGCTATGTCCTGGGAAAGACATCTGCTGGATGTGATGAAGTCTGTGTGTTTCTCTGCTCTAAATTGGTTCCCATTACAAACCATCTCTCACCCAAATGCTGCTTCTGCTATATTTGCAGTGTACCTGATGAAGTGGACTCAAGCCAATGAAGGCTTATACCGTAATAAATTTGTGCTACACACCTGTAATTAATTTTTGCTAAGATATTCCAACAGCTAGCATAACATTTGGTATCCTAGAACCTAGAGTCCATCTGTTTATATCAAGTTAAGTTTAACTATTAAGTTTAACTAACCTTTTATTTAAGTTTCCTAAGCAGTTTAACAATAGAATAGGGTAGCTGTCAGAACATTTTAAACAGCTCCTTCTAAAGTTTGCAAGACATTTTCGTCTGCACCCTGCCTTGAGTCTTGTAGATTTTTGTTTGTATTTTCTTGTAGATTTTTGACAGAATACTTGCTAAGTGTGATAATGGCTTGCATCAATACTTTAAACTAAGAACCACCACAATGGGTTACATATGAAATTGAACTTTACCAGATCCCAGTCTATGCTGCGAAAGAATGTGTGAGACTTGATATCAGAAAATCCAGTTTGTGGTTGGCAGCCAAGCCTCTCTTTGGGATCCTAGAGGCAAGAACAAAATTAATTTTGTCCATGATATAAACAACAGCTACAAGTACAAGCACAAATATGTAGAGCCAAACTACAACTGCTGTAAAGTATAATTAGCATTAAAAAAAAAAAAATCACAACTAGCAACCACTAGAGCAGGTGTAGAAAACATTTGGCCCTCCAGATGTTGCTGAACTACAACTCCCATTATCTCTGGCCATTGGTCATGCCTGCAGGGGGTGATGGGAGTTGTAGTTCATTAACATCTGGAGGGCCACAGGTTCCCCACATCTGCACTAGAGGGCCCACTCAGCATTAGGGCCATAGTGAAAGGAGTTTATTCCCCTAACACAGACAGGCGGCAGTTCTTATGAAATTCACCCCTCCAAAGCTGCTATTTGTATTGGGAGAGAAGCTCTTTTGGTACCATTTATGATTAAGAAAACTTTGGTCTTATTTTATCACCTACTCTTTTCAAAGAAAACTGCTAGAATTACCTAAGTAAATGTATCTTTTTCATTAAATTAGCTAATCATGCTTAGAAAGTCCCACTGAATTTATTGAGAACTGCTTGTGGATCAGCAGGCTTAGGTCACACACCATATCTAACTGCCTATTGAATTGCATGCTTACTGATAAGGGCTTATAAGACCTGCTCTGTAATTTTAGACATTATATTTTACTACTCTCATTTTATTTAGGATTCTACTTTGTGAAATTTGGAGAAAATCATATCCATTCGCACAATGTCCATAATTGTGACACTAAAGACAGCTTCCTGTTAAAAAACAACAACATTTAAAATGCTCAAAACAATTATAATTATGAGAGGGAAAGACACACTGGTCACTTACCATGAATGAACCTTCTAGGTTGGCGTAGGGATACAGCTATGTGATGGGTTGCGTTCTATGATTTGCTTAAGGCAAGGGCATGTGACTAGCTGAACTGTTGGGTGGAGATAGATAGATAGATAGATAGATAGATGATAGATAGATAGATAGATAGATAGATAGATAGATAGATCCACTTCCAGTTCTGTCCATAGCCAAGCTACAAAAGGCCAAACCCTGAGAGAGAGCGCAGGCTGAACAATAAAACCCCAAAATTACTCCAGAAGGAAAACAATGGAGAACATGACTGGCCACCTCTTCTCCAGTGGGAGGGAAGCTCCAATTCTTTTCAAGTGTAAAAAACAGAAATAAAGGAGTTAAAAGGGCGATGTAAGAAGAGTAGAGACAGCCATCTGAATAAAAATCTGGGCATCAGAAGTCGTTTGCCTGACTTGGATTGGCTGATGTTGCTGGTCTTGAAGCAAGAAAATGGCTTGTGCCTTGAGAACTGGATTCTGGTCCAGACCAGTTTGTTGGATCTGTAATCCCTGGAGCGATACGAAAGTCTTTGAGGATGAAAGGAGGAAAAAGGCTTTTAAAATTGACAAAAGGTCTATTAGTTCTTCCTATGCCAAAAAAAGTTTGCCTTGAAGTGGAAACAAAGGCCAGCTTATTGCTTGTTCTTCTAGTCTTCGCACTGGCAGAAAAAGAATGGCCAATGAACAGCACCATGTCAAGAGAGGCATCAGTAATAAATCTGTGAGATTAAGACAACTTTGATAAAGCTCTGTGGCTCTGTTCATTCATGGATAGTTGTACTCAGAAGGTGGTGTTGGGAGAATTCTGTTTGACGCCTTGGCCATTGGCCTCCAAGGTCCCTCAGGGTTCTGTTCTGTTCCCCATGCTATTTAATATTTACATGAAGACACTTGCCCAGAGTGTTGGGGTTTGGTGTCACCAGGTCTCTGTGGTGGCCAGGAGTGCATTTGCACAGCTAAAGCTAGTGCACCAGCTGCGCCCATTCCTTGAGGTGTCTTATTTGGCCACAGTTACATGCCGTTTGTATTATTGTAACACATGCTACATGGGGCTGCCTTTGAAAAGTGGCTCAGAAACTCCCAGTGAGAAAGAAGAAGAAAAGGCCAGTACAAGTAACGCTGCTTCTTTTTTTATGGAGCTGAACAAACAGGGGAAAAGGGTTGGAGAAAAGGAAGCAGTGAAATACAGGAAAAGATGGAAGATGAAGTTCACAGGAACCTGAGCACAAAGCTGAAAAGGAGGGAGAGGATGACAACATCTGCTTCAGGCAAGGGCTGAACTGAAGGAGAAGACTAAGGAAAAGAGAGACCTCCAACAGTTCAGTTAGTCACATGCCTTGCCTTAAGCAAACTACTGAACACAATCCATCACGTGGATATATTCCATGCCAACCAGAGAAGAATGGCTGTTCCGGGGCTAATAGAGCAAGCAGAGAGAAATCAGTCAAATAAGTGGTTTCGAACAAACAAGAACAGAACAAAAGATCAGGTGTGCAGAATTTACCTTATTTAAAAATCCTTTCAGGACGTGGGATGCCTTCACAGAAAGGAATCTTGGAATTCGGATTGGTTTTTCAAGGATAACTGTTAAAAGAAGATTTTTTAATTAAAAAAAGAGATATTATTCTCTGATACAGTACCATTCTTGCTAAACAATCCAGGAATGAGCAGATTATTCAGCACTAAGAGGAAAGCTTGCCTCTAACAGGAAAGCAGAAATTAGAGTGAAGCAAATAGAAGATTACAGTAAGTGGGCATGGTTTTGAAAGTTTGTGATTCTGTTTTGTGAAATTTAGAGACAAAGTATATTCGTTAACACAAATATTGACCCAGTGTGCAGCAGCTGTGAAAAAGGTGAATTCCATGTCAAGGATCATTAGGGATTGAAAATAAAACTGCCAGTTTCATAATGCTGTTATACAAAACGTGGTACAACCACACCTGTGTACAGTTCTGGTTGGCACACCTCAGAAATAATATTGTAAAGATTGAAAAGGTTCAGGAAAGGACAACTAAAACAATTAAGAGGCTGAAACAACTTCCCTATGAAGATCTGTTGCAACATTTGGGGCTTTCTGGTTTTCTAAAAAGAAGTAAGGGTGGGCATGATCCAAGTGTATAACTTCATGCATGGTATGGAGAAAGTGGATTAAAATAAGCTATTCTCCCTCTCCTCTACATGTACCAGAGGATTATGAGATGGGACAGAATATTGTTTCACCTCTTGTGGGGCTTTCTAGAAGACAAGAAATGGCCCAAGTCTTTTGCCTCTTCAGTTTGTGGAGGTGTGGATGGGGATTTGCAAGTAGTCGTTACCATTTCCCAAGTTCTCTGTACGACAGAAGCCTGGATTGTTTAAGTTCCAGCAAAGACTTTGCAGATGTGGCACCATTTATGCCTTCTGCAAATCCAGACAGACAGTTCTCCTCCTTTAACAACCTTTGCAATTACAAGAAAACTTGGGGAAGGGGTGTCCTCTACTGGTGAGTGGATTTGGGGAGCACTTTAAGAGAAGATCATGTACTAAACAGATGTTCTATAGTAATGGGACAACAGTAGATAATTAGTATTAGTAATTAGTACTCTAATTAGTAAGTACACAGAATTATTAAATTGTCCTGACTGGCAAATCCCACTAGCTCATACAGGCCACTTATAAAACTGAAAGTGCTATTTCATTATATTGTCTCAGAATGCCCAAGAACAGGCTTCCTCAACCTCGGCCCTCCAGATGTTCTGAGACTACAATTCCCATCATCCCTGACCACTGGTCCTGCTAGCTAGGGATCATGGGAGTTGTAGGCCAAAAACATCTGAAGGACCAAGGTTGAGGAAGCCTGTCCAAGAAGCAACCATAGTTCAGGTAGTTGGTGACGTACAAGATCCTGGAGAGCCACTGACTTTCAGCATGTGATATAAATCCAAGAAATGCATACATACAAAATTAAACAGCAATACCTTGGAAGAGGTAATCTTCAGTGTTCATATCTGGATTGTCTGTAATAATATCAAAGGGAGATCTTCCTGCCATCATTTCAAACATTAGGACACCAAGTGCCCACCAATCCACACTGAACCCTGTAAAAATATTTGAGATTCATACATTCAAGCAGCACATACATTCAAGCATCATTTCATATCCTTGTTTGTACTCATTTCTGTTGTGTGTTTTAGAAATCACTGAGCACTTTGTGCCCTCTGTGAAAATAAAGCCAAACACAAACAGCAAAAAAGTTAATATTGTCTTTGTTATTTATACTTACATTCTTCACTATATATTGTGTGTTGTATCCAAAGTTAGTCCTACTCAGAGCACTGAAATTAGTGGATTTAGGTTAGTCATGTACATTACCTTCTATGGGTTTACTCTGAGTAAGATTAAAATTGGATACAATGCTACATTAATATATTGTATTAAAATCATAAAATAAAATCACAAAACTAAGGAAGAGCAAAATTTACAGCAGCACAGAACAGCAATGCGGCAGGAGGGAAAACATCACTCGACCTTTAGCTGTTCTGTGCTGCTGTAAATTTTGCTCTTTGTTAGCTTACATGCCATTACATCTTGAACCACAGAGGATGACGGCAAACTTCTTTTTTTAAAAACTTCATTTGAGTTTTGCTACCTGGTCTCCAGGCACAGAGTACTGAGCCAGTCTTATAATTCTTCTGAACAATGCACATTTTAAAAAGAACTCAACATTTTCCTTCACACAAAAAAGTAAGTAACATACAAATCCTGCTATTAACCTGGCATCTAGTTATTAGGGGAAAGACATACACATAAATAAATAAGCAGCACATCAATAGCTTCTTGAAATTAGAACTTTAATGACTTGCAGCAATTAAATCATTATACACACTACATAACAACTCACCGTACTCTTCTCCTCGTAGAATCTCTGGTGCAATGTAATTTGGTGTTCCACAGAAAGTGCTTGTAGTGTCACCAGGGCCCAATCCTTCCTGCAGAAATAAAACACAACAGTTTATGTACACGAAAGAAACATGACCTTCCAAAATTTCCTTTTAGTCAGGAGCAAGAGATGCCATACTCCCAGGACTCCTCCACAAAACCTGAAAAATTCAGCATTTCACACATTATATATTTTACATGGCTGTTTATTTGTATGTATTTTAAAACTTTATACAGTGGTACCTTGGGTTAAGAACTTAATTCGTTCCGGAGGTCCGTTCTTAACCTGAAACTGTTCTTAACCTGAGGTACCACTTTAGCTAATGGGGCCTCCCGCTGCCGCGCGATTTCTGTTCTCATCCTGAAGCAAAGTTCTTAACCCGAGGTACTATTTCTGGTTAGTGGAGTCTGTAACCTGAAGCGTCTGCAACTTGAAGCGTCTGTAAGGTACCACTGTATATGGATATTCCATTATTGTTTATGATGGCCTATACTTGTAATGCCTAATAAAGGTTTGGCAAAGTAAGTAAAAGCATTTCACACACACCACTTAATGCAACTGAAGCTGTTACTCTGAAGAATTTATTTTTATAGCATTGTTATTTAAGCACTAGCCTGGTAGCAATAGGTGAGTGCACAGAATTCCATGCAGGTTAATGGCAGTTCCACACAGCCACCACAACTAGGAGCCATTGGTAGACATCTCCTCTACAGTGGTACCTCGCAAGACAAATGCCTCGCAAGACGAAAAACGCGCAAGACGAAAGAGTTTTCCGTTTTTTGAGTCGTTCCGCAAGACGAATTTCCCTATGGGCTTGCTTCGCAAGACGAAACGTCTTGCGAGTTCTTGCGAGTTTGTTTCCTTTTTCTTAAAGCCGCTAAGCAGTTAATAGCCGTTAAGCCACTAAGCCACTAAGCCGTTAATAGCCGCTAAGCCGCTAATAGCCGTGCTTCGCAAGACGAAAAAACTGCAAGACGAAGAGACTCGCGGAACGGATTAATTTCGTCTTGCGAGGCACCACTGTAATCCCTTTTAAAGTCTTCTAAACTAGAAGCTTTAATTTTCCCCTAGTGCATTATGTACTACGTAATGTACTACTATTTTCTAACTATCCACAATCTTCTGCTAATCAGTGTCAATAGATGATCCTGAGTTCTAGTATTATCTGTCTGAGAAACTTACATTTTATCTACACCATTGCACCATTTTATCTACACCATGCACAGTTCTTGTTTACCTTCAGTATTTTTGGCTAATTTTTCTTTTGCCTTCCATTCTCATGCTAAGGGATGGGAGAACATCTACACAGTGGCTTCCTGATGCGCTATGAAGGCACCCTAAATAGAGTAAATTGAGGGAGGGTGTGTTGCTTGATAGAGGTACAGCAGGAAATAATAAGGCGTACCTCATGCTTCTAAGGGGCTGTGGGAAAGGCTGGGACTGGCCTATGTATGCACCCTTCCCAGAAGTGGAACTGCACTGCGGCTAGAAGGAAGTACAAAGACACAGGGAAAGTCTTTTGCAAAGACCAGTAATGTGCCTGATAGTTACTTCAATGGGGGGAAAAAAGTGCAAGAACATTTCTCAAATTCCTCCCAGTATAATCAGTTCTGCTTTTTAAAAAAAACACACTATGATGAAAAAAGCCCAAAGGCTTGAAGAGTAAACTTACCTTGCACATACCGTAGTCTGTTAACTTGATATGACCCTCTGCATCCAGGAGAACATTGTCTAATTTTAAATCTCTGTAGATTATGCCCCTCTCATGTAGGAAGTTGAGAGCAATACAGATTTCAGCAGCATAGAACCTTAAATGAAACAGTGACTTTTAAGAGCAGTGTTAATAAAATGCATTAAAAAAAAAAATACACTCCCCAGTCCGAATGTGAGGAGCATCTACACTAATCTTGTTTTGATTCAGAAGCTCACATGCTAAGTGTTTAAACCAGTATCTCACTTTAAATCAAACCCCAAACAGGATGCCATGCTCTTTTGATAACTCTTATATCAGTGGTGGCTGTCACCCATTGAGAATTGTTGGGTGGTAGGAGGTGAGCCAGAGCAGTAGGTGAAGCCAGAGCTAGTGACACGTTGACATCCGTCTGTCTCAGGAGACAATGGAAAAGTGCCCCTTTGGGGGTGAAGTCAAACCACTGGAGTTACAGTGCCTGCTGTGGCTACAGAGACCAATACAGGAGAGACACGTTTTGTTGCAGCTGGGGCAGATGAAGGCATCTGGTTGTGCTGATAAAGGTGTGCCCTGCCCAAACTACGGTAATTCTAGTTTTGTCCCCATCCTCCTTCAGCCTGCTGAGCTCTTCCAGGGCAAAAGGCGAGCAGGCTGGGGCTGACTGAGGGCAGAATGAGCTTGGTGGGGCAGTGCCTCATTTGTCCTAATGGACCGGCCTCCACAGAAAAATTGGTTTCATATGTGCTTGTGGCACCAACCTTGCCACATTTAGAAAGAATAAAGGGCAATATAACAAACTGGCAACAAGAGAGCATAAGAAATTTCACAGAAGTTCAGCAGAAAAGAACTCCAGGTAATAGGAGCCAAGGGATTGCATCCAGACTCTAGAATTGGGAGATCAACGTTTTGCCTGCTAAGTAAAACTCTTTAAGGCAACCCATACATTGCCGAAGGCATTAACAATACACTTACAACTTCAGTGGAACTAAGCTGATTTAAACAAGTTGTTGGCACCTGCAAAAAGAGAACAATGCATTTTTAGCTGCCACTTAAAATACCTTGCATGTTCTTCAGGGAGTTTTCTTTGCCGTTGCATATGAAACATGAGGTCGCCCCCATTCACGTACTCTATAACAAGAAACAACCTGAAAGTATAACATGCAAGTTCTGATTATCTGGCTTGAGGAAATTGCCCACACAAGCCAATCAGCATTAAGCAGTCATGTAACATTCTAATTACAGAAGACAATTATCGGTTCACCAACCCTCTTATTTCACTTTTGTGGTTAGTCTATTTAGTGTCTTACTATTGAAAAACACTGTCTCCTGTTTAAGACATATTACGGCATAAAAAGCAACATATATAGGAATACATTCATTTTATTTTGGGCCACATCAAGACTTCAGCTTGTAATGTTGATGGCATATGGAATAGCTGTCCCTTACACTTATTTAAGATCAATAAATCCAGACCTGGGGACAGGATACCATTTTTAAGTCCAGAAAGTATGGAAGATAGGAAAACTGATAAAAGGCAGGTAGGATGGTTTGATCTTGATGAGAGAGCATATCCTCCTGGACTTTCATTATTGTGCCAAGACTTTGGAGTCTAAGAATCTTTCCACTGATTTTGCTATTTTACTTTGGTTGTTTTGTAAGCTCTTATTGGTATTTCTGCATTGTCAGAAATATGTATCTGTTAGCCACCTTGAGATCCCTTTAGGAGGAAGGGCAGGATATACGTTTACAGAAGTAAATAAACAAACAAATTAATGAATGATGGCCTCTCCTCTCAGAAGGGTGGGCTGTACTTGTTCTCATGTAAAATCTCCTTGCTGTCTTTTGTATTCAGTGTACAAGTAGAAATGGGATAAATCCCAAACCCATCCACTCCAAAATGCTTCATTTTCATGGACACATAAACACACTGACTTCAGAACTGTGACATTCAGACTTTCATATCTGGAGAGGCAGGTGGTCAACTTTCTTTTATTTTAAGTTGGGTATGGTGTCCTCAATTGAGGATTTTTTTTGGGGGGGGAGGTGTTAATGGAACTTAAGCCACAGGACATTGCAATTATTTTATCCTGCTCAATAAATTTTTGGAGCACTGAAAGTCAGAATTCAGTGCTCAGACAACCAGATCCCCCTCTCAGCCTTGCTGATGTGGTGCAAAGGAAAGCAGAGGAATACGTTTGGAACCAGCTTGGCTGCAGGAGTTGTCGGAAGGAGACATATAAGGCACCATCCAACCATATTAGCGACTCCACTCCAGATTTGTGTAGGCCAAAAAATAGTGAGATGCATCTGTAATGCTGTGAACACCTCCAGCTGTGAATTATATTTTTGTTATGCCCTGTACATCCAATTTGAACACAATCTCTGTCTAGACAGCCACACAGAACTTCCACATATTCTCAAGACAATACCCTATCAAGTATTTCTACAACCATGGCAACCGATGAAAGCTTTTAAAATACTGCTGTAAGTATGCTATGCGGTTAAGCAAAATGGCCCTTTACCTTTCAGTTTTAGTATCATTTGATCACTGAAGGTGATTGATTAGGGGTCTATGATAGCTGGGATCTGTATCAAACCTGGGCAGGGAGGGACAGGAACTGAAACAGCTTTGCGGTTTAATTATGGCCAAAGAAATGAGGCTACGTTTTGCAGCTAGCTGGCAAGAAGCACATCCTTGCAGTTCTTCAAGGCTGCCTTTTAACAGCCAGCTTTAAGCAGGTGAGTTCTTGGGTGGCTGATCTTTGAAGACTAGCCCGTTTGGTTGCCTGCCTGCTCTCCTCTGCTCACATTGTTTATTTGTAAACAGGCATCACAAAGAACACCATCAATACCCTATGATCACAAAGAAACTATTATACAATGAGACCATGGCATCAATAGAAGTGCCAGGCATACGAACTAGAAAACCCCCCAGAATGTCTAAGAATATCTCAGATTCCCTAAAGCAGGCATGTCCAAAGTTCGTTTCAGGGGCCTAATCCAGCCCATCGGTTGGTTTAATCCAGCCCCTGTGGCAGTTTATTTCCTGGGGTAAAAACCCAAAAAAACCTTGACAACTTCAATCCTAAAAAAAAAAAAAAAAAACTGAACAACTTCAACCCTAAGAAAAGGTCAACAACTTTGGTCAGCCCTCTCAGCCCTTCACTTCATCAAATCTGGTCCTCTTTGAAAAAAGTTTGGACACCACTGCAAAGTCTCCTGGGATGTCTCAACCCCTGAACCTGACAATAAGTTTTGTGCGACTATTAAAAGCTGAAGTGGTAAAAAACCTGAAGTAGTATTTCAGCTCATGCAGACAAGAAAAAATCCATTAGTACTTTGACGGCAGCTAAGAGTTTATTAAGTGTGTTCCCAAAAGAACCCAAAACTGTTTTTCAAGCTGTGCTATGCATAAAGATGCCATCCAATGAAAAGACAGAAGGCACTATTAATAAATAAAAACTCACACAAATGCCAAGGCGCATTCTAGAAGAGGATTAATTAAGAAGGGCCTTTTAATTGTCCAAATTTATATCCTCTTCAAAAGCATGTTAAATATGCACACTGCATCTTAAAATCTTCATTTGGGGTCAACAGAGGAATCATGTAGCTAGTTTTTACCACACCATTTCCATCTGATCTTCTGTTAGTTCTTACTTTTCTAAGGGCATATCTACACCATATGTTTAAAGCACACCCAACACACATTTAAAGCAAATGAATTCTCCCCCGTATAATACTAGGAACTGCAGTTTTGTTAAGGATGTTGGGACTTGTAGCTCTGTGAAGGGGAAAGAAGAGTTCCCAGGATACTTGGCAGAGAGTCATGTTCTTTAAATGTGCATTGGATATGCTTTTAAATGTATGGTGTGGATTTGTAGCCCTAAGACTACAAATGATCTTGAAGCCTAGAACTCAGTGTGATTTCAGGAGAGCAGTTTTGCTGGCATGCACTGAGCCTGACTGACTCTTTGAACTTTTAGTGCCTGTCTCTGCATCCCCCCATCTACCGCTCCCTGCCCAGTAAATTCTTCTGTGACTGATGCATGCCTGCTCTATCTTCTTTTGGATTCACTCTGATGACAACCCTTGCGCTCTCGTTCTCTCTTTTTGGACAGATCACAATGAGGATAGGTAGATGACAGTATCCTGCACTATCTTCTGACAGATATATTATTGTGCGTTCTCTCAGTCATACACAAACACACTTTCCAGCCTCCACTACTACTCACACACACCATTTCCCTCCAAATGTAGAAGCATCATTAAACCGAAGTAGCATTGTTCATTTTTGAGTGAGGAATTTGCATTTTATTTCTCATGTTGATTTTTCGCTGGGATTTGTAAACCGTTTAAGAGACTTCTGTTGACATATAAAGCAGTGTTTACTATACTGTACCGCTGTTAATGGCCCACTACACCTCATGTTTTTTATTTATTTTATAAAATTCCCTCCCTTCTGGAAGAAGAAAAGTTTGGATTTGATATCCTGCTTTATCACTACCCGAAGGAGTCTCAAAGCGGCTAACAATCTCATTTCCCTTCCTCCCCCATGACAAACACTCTGTGAGGTGAGTGAGACTGAGAGACTTCAGAGAAGTGTGACTATCCAAAGGTCACCCAGCAGTTGCATGTGGAGGAGAGGGGAAGCGAATCCGGTTCACCAGATTACGAGTCCACCGCTCTTAACCACTACACCACACTTTAATAGCTTATCTTGTCATTTGCCTTTTATTTCACTTTTTTTTCATTTCTGTTCTTCCATCCTGGTATCTTAACAAGGACACTCTACTTCCTATGCCAAAGTGTCTAATGTTATGCATGCTTTGCTCATGTGTGTTTGATAAAATGTGCTAGTATCTAAGTCAGCTCTGTTAAACCAACAGAACCCTGCTTTCTGGTGCAATGGACCAGGACACAGAGCAACGAGGATCCCCTAGCACTAGAATAATTCTTGAAAATACTTTTTGCTTTTTCCAATTACATCATGTCTTTTGTGTTTTTATGTTGAATATTGTCATGTGATCTTTGGATGAAGGGTGGTATATAAATTTAATAACAACACAGAAAAGTACATTTCAGACATGTTAGAGAGATGTAAACTTTGAGCAAGAATGGTAACAAGGGCCAAAGAGAAATAATCAATGGCAGCAAGCCATTCACTCTCCTGGAGTCAAGAAGACTACAGTCATACCTCATGTTGCATCCGCTTCAGGTTACGTCTTTTCAAGTTGCGTCCCGCGGCAACCCGGAAGTACCGGAACGGTTACTTCTGGGTTTCACCGTTCACGCATGCGCAGACGCAGCGCTTCTGGATGCAAATGCTTCAAGTTGCGGACGTGCCTCCAGGACGGATTACATCCACAACTCAAGGTTCCACTGTACAGCATATAAGTCTCACTTCAGTTCACTCTGGTAGCAAAGCTCTAGCACAGATATGCAGAGATTGCCGTGTCCATCAAGGTTCTTGAAAGTAGTTATCTTAAATTTTGTAAAAAGATAAGGATTTGCTCACTTACCGACTTGTCGTTTGAAAGCAGGAATGCAAGCCAACTAAAAACGGATTACTGGATGCCTGTTCAAACACATGTTTTTCTGTCTGCACCCAATCAATATCCTGAAACAGAGTAATTTGATCATTACAATGGCAGCTATACAACAGGCTGTGGACAACACCAAGAAGCTCAGTCAAACACATTTATATTCTTCTTGCACATATTTATATCACTACTAAAGCGTTTGCTTTAAACTCATGTCCTGACCCATTCAACATTTTCCTGCCTGTATGTGCAAAATATTAAAGTTCCAGAAGCACTAAAAATCAGAAAATTAAGGTTCAGGTGAGTGTGAGAGAAAGAGAAAACACATTCTCTCCCATCCTCACACACCTTACCCTTGAATGAATCATTCTATAAAATTGTTAACTCTGGTTAAAATGAACTTGGGGATGCTCCCTTTCATATAACTTTGACCAAATTCTGATTCAAGTTATCTGTGTTTTTTAAAAATACACTTCTTGGTTGTGAGTCCTGGAAGACCTGCTCCCTGCCTTGCAGGCCCTTTTCTACCTGGCCTTGATTGACTTCAGCTGCAGAAGCTGAGGCTGTTGAACAGACTTTTGGACTCGGGTATTTTTGGGGGGTTGCTATTATCGATATTTTTTTTGGTAGCAGTTATTGATATTAATGTTTTGTAGCTTTATTTTTGATATTATTTATGTGGAAACTGTTCAATTCATTGTGTACTTTTTGATGTTTGTTTATTGTTTATGACTACGTTTGCTTTGTTTGTAATTATATGGTATTTTGCATGTTGTAAGTTGCCTCGAGCATGGTTTTGGCTATGGAAAGGTTTTGCTTTTTTGCTGACATCTGTCTTTCTTGGGAAACAAGATGACATACAAATAAAATTATGCATGTATGTACATATGTATTTACGCACCTAAAAATCTAGTAACTGTTTCTGTGCAGCTGGGGTTATCTCCATTTCTCATCAGTGGGAAAAACTGTGCATTTAAATCACAGGTGGGGAACCTTTGGCCTGTGGGCCGGTCTCAGCCTGCCAGGGGGTATAACGTAGCCAGCAAGGCCATTTTCCCCAAACCAAGTCCACCTATCAATCAGATGACATCACTGGGAAACATCAGCTGGTGGACAAGATTCAATAGCCTGAGTCCTGTTTCATGCTGGAGAAGCAGACCCCTGCAGAGAAGAGGATTGAATCTTCTGCTCATGAGCTGGTGAGTGGAGAGTTCAATCCTGCTTGGTACTGCTTTGCCAGCATATTCCCTAGAAGCTCAGGAGTATACAAGGGATTACCAGTTGCCTTTCGTAATTGGCTGAGCCTAGGTCTGCTCACCTTCAGAGACAACAAAGGGCCAAACGACATGTGATGCAATACCCTCTCTGCCAACATCAATTGTATATTGTAAACTGCCCTGTGATCCTTCGATGAAAAGTAGTAAATACATTTAAGAAAACAATTGCCACATGCAAATTCTGTGGATGAAGGGTTTTGGGTTTTTTAAGGGTGATATCATAATAGATCTCCCATAGATTTTGCCCCAAAGTCATCTTGCCTGCTGTGTCTAACCAAAATGGCAACAATTGTTAAGTGTTCATCGGCTGAGGAGGGCTGAAATTTATGATCAAATCAACCATACATTTCCCCCTTATAATTAATTCTCTTCGCTATGCTTCTGTGATTTCATGTAATGTGCTGAATTAAGCTCTTACCTCATCATCGTGGACTAATTCTTTCTTCACTACTTTCATCGCATAAATTTGATCATTTTTTTTTAACCGCACTAATAGAACTTTGGCATAGCTTCCTCGTCCAATAACTCTGATTAGATCAAAGTCCTGTAGACCAAGCCCCTGAGAGATTTTAATTCCATCCATTCCATCAATAACTGGCTTGAGCTCCTATAAGGAGAGGCAAGCAGGTAAGACACCACATAGCCTTTTGAACAAACAAACATTGGCAGCTTAACATACCATAAAAATTGCTAAATACTGCTCCTGCTCAATCATACTTAAATAAAAATATCCTTTCATTTTCAACACTTGTCTTAGGTGAGTGTGAATCATTCTTCTCCAGTATCAGCTTGCCCACAGAGGTCTCATCAGTAGCACTGTTGCTTGTATTTAAAGTGAGTAGCACCTTGTACTGCTATGTGCACAAGACCTGTGCTTCAAAAGAACATTTTAGTGCTTTAGTCAGGAAGCAGGCATTGCCTCCTCCATTCCCCAAAAGGGAAATCCCAGTGAAGGCAGGGGGTGTGCACATTCCTTCTCAGTGGCTGCAACTTTCCCGGTGCGCAGGACAACACACACAATGGAAAGGAGGGCAATGTTGTGTGATTGCAGAGGTGACCACTCAAAGAACATCACTGACAGATAAGTAACCTACCAGTCTTCTTTGTGACCTTTTTGCAGTCTCCTATATATGATAGATTAGTGAGCTGACATACCTGGGAGGAAAATGTTGCACCCTTGGGAGGTTCTAGACAACAGTGTTTCAGAAACATAGATGGTGTGGACTACATGGAAGCTTTGCACAGCTCCTCTACTGACAAACCTACAATGAAGGCTAGAAATGGCCATTCCCCTGGTGGAATGACCTTTCAGCTTCTAGAGGCATTGGTTGGTAAAAGTAGGGTTGAACTATTGGGAGAAAGAGTGAAACTCAGCAGTCCTGTTCGGTTTTGATTGTATATTCTTAGAACTTGTATGTTGCTCTTCAGGGCAATGCCCTCCCAAGGTAGCTTACAAAAGATGATTAGTTTCATACAAATAAGGGATAATTTAGTTTCATATACATGGCAGAAGCTCTTAGATGGAGCTGTATCAATGAACAATCGAAGGATTCCTAGGTGCAGTTGCTTTTTCCTCTGATGGCTGTATGATACAAAAAGCATGTGGTGGAGACAGAAGACTAGGCTGCCTGGAAGAACTGCTCACCAATTAGATCATATAACTTCAGTAATGTACCAGTGCATTAAACAGCCCAGGACTGGTTTACTTCTAAGACCACTTCTCTGATATGAACATTCCCATAACCCTCAAAGATCCATCACCAAAGGACTCATTCTTAGAAGGGATGGTGCCTTTTCAGCGGTGGTGACCAAACTCTGGAATGCCCTCCCTGAGAAGATCTATCAGACTTCCTTCTAGCTCAGGCATATTCAAACTCTGCCCTCCAGATGTTTTGAGTCTACAATTCCCACCATTCCTGACCACTGGTCCTGTTAGCTAGGGATGATGGGAGTTGTAGTCCCAAAACATCTGGAGGGCCGAGTTTGCCTATGCCTGTTCTAGCTTTTAAGGCTTTTTGAAAAACTCCTGTTTAAAACAAGCTATTTAGTGCTCTGTTTTGGCATAAATGTTGCTGTTAATTTGATTTGATTTCAAACTGCCCTTCACCAAAGTGGTTTAAAATATGTGCAATTAAATAAATAAAACTAAGGAAATATAAAAAACCTAGGTAAAAGGCTAAAGGTAAAAGACCCCTGGATGGTTAAGTCCAGTCAAAGGTGACTGGACCTTTGACCCCAGTCAAATGGGGTGTGGCGCTCATCTCACTTCAGGCTGAGGGAGCCAGCATTTGTCCACAGACAGCTTTCTGGGTCATGTGGCCAGCATTACTAAACCGCTTCTGCCGCAACTGAACATCGTGACAGAAGTCAGAGCATACAGAAACACCATTTACCTTTCCACCACAGCGGTACCTATTTATCTACTTGCACTGGTATGCTTTCAAACTTTTAGGTTGGCAGAAGCTGGGACAGAGCAACGGGAGCTCACCCTGTCACGCAGATTCGAACCACCAACCTTCCAATCGGCAAGCCCAAGAGGCTTGGTGGTTTGGACCACAGCACCACCCACATCCCATAAAAACCTAAGGAACCATTAAGATACTAAAATAATCAGTCTAACAATTTAAGCACAAAACCGCAGCAAAAATTCTAATCACAAATACAACATTATACTTTCCCAAAGGTCTGATTAAAAAGACGCATCTTCATGCTGAACCTAAAAATTCAGTCAGATGGAGAAAGACTTTATAGTCTTAATGAGATTTTTATGGTGCTTTTGATGTCATTCTTAGCTTTGTTCATTGCTTTGTGCATAATAATACAATAATAATACAACTGCTCTGAAACTGACCAGATCAAATAAACAACTGAGAATATGCCCTAATCTGACCTCAGTCCAAAAGAAAACATTTGTCCTCAAAAAAAGATTTTCCCTCCCTAGCAAGAGACTTATGAAAGGTGCCTCTTCCGATTATTTTAGAGTAATTATTATTGGAAGCAATGTGGGGTTATTTCCCAAACCAAATGCAATGCAGATCTTTAAAATAGTTAAACTATATGTACAATGTTTAACATTTTAACAGTCTATTTTGGTTTGACCTTTTGGTACTCTGCTTTTAGCCAGATCAAGGATCTGAACTAGGGAAAGCATTTATATAAGGAGTCTTGATCTAGGATTGACTGCTATTAACAGGAGATTGAACAGAGCTTAAAGATTCCTCTGAATAAGACTAGCGACACAACACATCTCCAGGATGTGCTTTTTAGAATGACTTGTTAGGGCAGTGGGGATGATCAAAATGTAAGAATATTAAGGTAGGGGAACCACATATCCAGTAATGTGTATATCTAACACAACAATTACTCATTTTTCTCAGACAATTGTTAAGAAAATCAATCAATTATTCTGTTTAACTTGTATTTCAGCTTGGGTTTTTAGAAATGATTGCTTTAGGCAGAGAATATATGGGCAGAAAGTAGGACAGTCTAGTCAACTGCAGAAGCCACTCATGTGTACATTACTAGCACTGGCAGCCAATCTAGTGAAGAAAGAAGATGAAGCATTTCAAATGATGTTCTGTTTATTAAAGAATTGCCTGGCATCTTTGTTCTTTAAAAGTGATTGTTCTGAAAGCACTTTAAGACTATTTAAAGTGTTTCTGGATTTATCAAGCAGCTAGTTGGAGGTTGGGGGAGAATGGTCCTAGATTGTTGAGATAACCTCTATAAAAAGGGGAGGTTAAGTTTTTTAGATGTTTAAGCATATATTTTTTGACAATTCTCATCTCATAACACATCAAGTTATAGAATTTCTGTAACTGCAAAACATCTGAAGGGTTGTCACATGGAAATGGAGCAAGCTTGTTTTCTGCTGCTCCAGAACCAAGATTCAAATTAGAAGAAATAAGATTCCAACTAAACATTAGGAAGAACTTTCTGATGTTAAGAGCTGTTTGACAGTAGAACGGACTACTTCAGGTGGTGAACTATCCTTCGCCAGAGGTTTTTAAACAGAGGTTAAATGGCCATCTGTCAGGGACTCCTTAGGTGTGATTCCTGCATTGCAAGGGGTTGGACTAGACGACCGTTGCATCCCCTTCCTACTCTACAGTCCTATGATTCTATTTTTGTTGGCATCTGTCTGTCTCAAGAGACAACGGAGCGTGCCTCCGGGGGTGAAGTCAAACAGAAGTGACCCTACTGGGGCGCAAGCCTGGGCAGTGTGTTGGAAGTCCAGAGCTGCCCAGACAAAAAGACCCCCACTCTCGGTCTCGCTTATGCGGTCCAAAGGAAAGGAGAGAAATGTATTTGGCATCTGCTTGGCTGCTGGAGTTGCCGGAAGGAAGCGCACAAGGTGCCATCTGACCGTCTTAGGGACTCTACTCTGGATTTGTGTAGGGTTTACTCCTTAGCCCTTCTTTCTCCCAAAGAAAAAGATATTCCAAAGGCAGTGGAGGTTTAGAATCAGAGTCTTGCTTCTCCTAGATGGGCTACCTTACCAGGTTTATGAGCTCCACCTGCCCCTCACTTCCCTCTACAGGACAGGCAGAAATCACCTTCTTGACTATTGGACCTATTGTTGGTCTCGTCTGCTCAATCCACCAGAGCCTGTCTTTGCAGGGGAAGTCCTATGATTCCATGAACATTAACTATCTGTATAGTGATTCTTGGGAGGGATGAAAGGAGAACCATGCATGGGCATTCAAGCCCATACAAGGGCACTCAATTTGCATCCCACTCAGTATTTTAACACCTGAAGACCCAACGTTTTTCCAGGAACAGTTCTTTCCCATGGATAGCTATTAGAAAACAGGAACCATAAGTTACAGGAGGTAAATGGGACCAGGCAGATTGTATTGATTTCACCACTGCAGGGGAGGGGGTTGCAGTTAGGTGTCATCTGGAGGTGAATGGGAGATTGTAACCCTAGAAAGGAAGACTGCTAGAGATGGTGCTAATACAGGAGATGCAACAGGTCTATCTAATGAACCTGCTAGGACCAAAATTAAAGGTTATTTAATTGTTGAAAAAGTATGACAGAAATAAGGAAATGTGCATGCTTAATAGACTGAAGAAAAACCCAACAGTTAAACCTTTTAATAAAACCTACCTCAGAATCATCCTTAATATTGTCATGCTTTCGGGCTGAAGGAATATAAGGTACTGTAAGAGAAAATGACAAAGCAGAATAAAAGCAATCAATACTACTACACAGACTGGCTGCCGATCTCCAGTTCAAGCAGAGGACTTGCAGTTGCTGGGGACTGAACACAGGAACTTATGTATGCTCTATTACTGTGTGTGCTCTATTATTAAACTATGGGCTTCTCATGGTAAAGCCATTCCATAGTCTTGGACCAAACATAGCTGTTCTCACTTTGCAGCAGGCTGCAACTGGGAGATCCAAACTACCAATTAAATTTGTAGTGATTTTTACATTTAATGGCACCATATAAGGGCTAGACTAGCTGATTCCCCACCCCCAAACATGTACATTGAGAAAAGAAACATTACTTACTTCCATCACTCTCTTCTGTGGGAATGTCAACTTCATCATTCTTATCATCTAACTGAGGTTCCTGGGAAGGCATCACAGAATCCTGTAAGAATATATATTACTGAAAACTCACTAATGTTGACTTTCATGCAACTCTAGCATGCTCTCTGAAGACTCCCCCCCCCCTTGCAGTATGCTTCTCCAATTAACTAGCATATAGCTAGGCACGGAAACAGGCCTTACATTTATTCTCTTTTTAAAATAAAACCACATAATTAAAGATTTCCCAACTTGTCTCATATGAGATTATAGCAACAGCATACAGCAAGAAAGAGTGTAGATTTTGGGGGAGGTGGTTAAAAAAGCCCAAGAGACATGACTGCACTCTCAAAATATATTAGTGTACCCCAAGATGTGTGGGTATCATTTGTAGGTTCTTGTATATGCTGAAAAAAACTCATTTTTTTGGTACGAAGAAATTTAAGTCACGACTGCAAAAAGTAGGTTTGGAAACCAGAAAAATGATGCTAAAATCTCAGGATTTCTAAGGATCCACCTTCACTAAATGGTATCACTTCATGGAGGAAAGACAGCAGTAGTTTAATGTGAGACAAACATGTGTAACTCTGTGTACATGTTGCAGAACATAAGTAGTTTCCTACATGGAGGAAAATTAGATAGATAATACAAGTTGTATGGTGCTTTAAATAGGTATTATCTTGCCTCCTATCAAGATCTGCTATGAGTTTTTGCCATGGGTTTTGTAGACTTCAATTAAGCATTATGTCATAATCTAACAGATTTGGTTTCTAAAGGCGAATACTGTAGTTCTGGTGATGGGGGCATTTATTCTGAGCCCAACTCCGCTCTGGTTCCAATTTACTTTCTGTTGTGGAAAACGTTACTGGCAACTGAACATACAAAGACTTGTGCAAGGTAGCCAAATGTTTAAGAGCTGAGACACACACCTGAATGTGCACCCTACTGAGTGTTCCAGCAGACAGTTGCCCTGGGATTGCACAGATAAAAGGGCAGCTTGCTCTGGCTCCATTCATTAGCCAGTAGGGCTATTAGCCTCAAGGAGTACTGGAAAGTCAGGTCCCTTTGCCTCCTATCGTGGCAAGATGGAGACCTACCTGGTCATATTCATATGCCAGAGGAGCAGCTGCAGCAGCAAGCTTACATTCTCCTCTCCCTGCTAAAGAGAACACTGTAACTAAGAACTAGCACCCGAGTTTGCTTCTTTCCTACTCTTTCCCTGTCTTTTCTCCTTTTGTGTCATGCCTTTTAGTATGTAAACCTGAGGGCAAAGACAATCTTATTACTTATTACTGGATTGATGTAAGACATTGTGGGAGCCTTTTACAGCTGAAAGGCAAGACAAAGATGCATTAAATAAATGACTAAATAATGGTGCAAAGGAGCATATTCACATCCGAACACACATTTTAACATGCATCCGATTCACACCTACAGATCCTCAGAGCAAGAATATACGAAACACTGAGGAGTTTCCATGGATATTTCAAAACATGGGATGGGAAAGCTGGATAATGTAGGCCTGTTCTTGTCATTAACATAATCCATTATATGAGTCTCTCTATAATGAATAAAATATTTTACTCTGGTATAAATTCATTTTATCCGTATTCACACAAGCAAGTATCCCCCTTTTCAGCCTGTTTGCCAAAATAGCAGACAGCATTTTAAAACCCTTGATTCAAAAGTGCAAGAAAACTTGTTAAACACATCTTTCCAAGGGTATATTACCAAACCTCCAATATATACTTTAATTGAAAGAGGTCCCCAAATTTCCCTTGTCTTTTCTTTCAGTATTCCAACAATGGAGCATATGACTCCAGGGATTCTTTCCTGTTTAAGCTGATTTGATAATTTCCTCCACTTTTTTAATCCCCCCCCATCACTTCTAATGTGTGAACAGGACCATTTAGGTCCCCCTTGTCCCCCAAGGAAAATTCTGGTTCAATTAATGGTCTCAAAATTCTGAAAACTTTTTAAAGTCTGGATTCACAAGCTTACTTTTATGGGGGGAAAATACCACTCTGCACTGACAAGACATCTTGCTTACTAATGGGGATTTATTTTTTCTTTCTGCTCAACGAGTCACAGAAGCCAACAAGCTGACTTATTTCCTTTTTCAAATGCTTTTGAAATAAAAAAGAAACATTTTCGGTTAAAAATATTCCTCCTCCTACAAGCAAACCTGCATCTCTTTGGCCCTCTGCTTGCTGCATTCTAGAACATGCACACTCATGGACGTAACAGAACCTCTGCAGGTGCAAAGCCAAAATTAAAGATGTGCCCTATCTATGGAGGCTAATCCATCCTCATACCTGAAGATTTTTCAAGTGCCATTCCAAAGCATCCTTTTTTAGATAACATTTTAAGAACTTAATAGTTTTAGACACATAGGCATTGTGCAAAATTAAGTTCTATAAATTTCCATGTCAGCATTATGTCGTTTTCCCTGGGATTTCCCAAGACAAACATCTGGAAAAGTGGCATATAAATTACCACAGAATGGATTCTTTGCTTCAAAAGCCACTTTTGTTTACAATGTAGAGGATCTTGCCTCAGCACATGTTAACAAATACCTTCAACTTTGACTTTTGCTACAACTACATGTAACTGCAGGCACCTTTTGAGCTATTAAGTGGGACATTCTATACCTAACTTGACTTCATATGCTTTATAAAGCTTTGCATTTATGTACAAAGATGTCATTTAGTTTTTGCATTTTCTTATTCTAATTGTTCCTTTTATTCCAGGGACAAATATATAATGCACAGAGCCTATAAAATCTATACTGCAAAATCCTGGAACCAATTTAAAGTAGCAGGAAAGTCCTGAAAGCACAAGCAAGAAACGAACTCCAAAAGCATTCAAAGGATCTTTAATCTAGAAAGAATGAATTCCCAATGGGTTTGATTTTAAGCTTACAAACCCTAAGCAGAATGAAAGCTATGGCTGGATAGTTTCTTATGTGGGTTAGCAAGGATGCTAATAAGAGTCTGTCAGAAATAACAGGAGGCAAATACATACATATCTATTTTACATGAATGAATGAATTAGATACTGTGTTATTAATCCTGGAGAAACTCCCTTGAAGTGAGCATGGCTTGCACAAGAGCATAGATTCAAGTAAGGGTAAGGCAAGATCCTTTTCTAAAGAGCTTAACATCTCATATCAAAGCAGGACTACAAGTCAACCTCAATGGAAAGGATTGGGAGATTACCAATTAAAATAATTTAGTAAGGGTTACATAATATGGCAAAGGATATGGGAGTGGAGTTTATTCCCATAGTTTAAGAGAATATATATAATATAAGTAAAAGGCCTTTTATATTATGAGGGACTCAGAATAGCTCAAAGCACCTGAAACATAGGCCCAATATATTTAAGGCACAGCTGCAATGCTGTGAGTCGAAAGCTATGGGTTTGGCTACAAATTGGCCTGAAGCTGGATGAAGGTTGGTCTTCTGTGTGTCATCTTTACTAGAGAACCTTTTCTTCAAACAACAGTGATCTGTTAAACAAGACAGCCACCAAATTCTGATTGTGAAGATGGCCTGCATTAAGATTTTTAGATAATTGCTCTTGGTAATAGCATCACAAAACCCAGCCAGATGGGTGAGGTATAAACAATACAATAATAATAATAATAATAATAATTATTATTATTATTATTATTATTATTATTATTATTATCATCATCATCATTATTATCATTATCATTATTAGGATCTACACCAGTCTTTGCCAGCCTTCACACAGCCATAGCTATGCTAGCTGGGGCTAATGAGGGTTATACTCCAAAACATCTGGCACATACGAAGCTGGGGATAGCTGGTTTACATAATGAGGTGGTGTTTTTATAAAACTTGGAAAATATTAATGTATAGTATAAGATAAAATTGAAAACGAGAGGTTCAGAACAAAAAGTGTAAATGTAAGTTAGCTTTGGCTTTTTGGATAAGTGAGGTGAAGAGAATAGTAATTCTGAAAGGTTTGGGCAAAAAGGAGCAGTTTCAACTCAACACCACAACATTTTTGTGCTTATTCCAAAACTAAAATACTATTTGTTTGAATTTATATACCACCTTTTTGCCAAGGCACCAAAGGCAGTTTACAATTTTACAATTCTCCCACCCACTCAGCAGCAGATAAAAATGAAACACAAACACCCCAACCCTCCAACACTTCCTTCTCACAGGGCAGATGGTGTCCAAATTAGGTTCAATACAAGTGCACTCATTGAGTTCTTATCCAGTTCGTCACTGCCATCCATCTCATGCACCTCACAAGCAGGCTGAGGCAGAAGGAGGCTACAAACACCAGATCTTTTAAAACTAATGAACTGCACATCTGTATAGCCTTCATACATGAAAAAAGTACACAGCGCCACTGAAGCTTTGTGCTGGAGCCAAACTTACCATATGCCTTTTGCAGGTCAGTGGGACAAGAATGTGACAGCGTTTATGGACCAACAACTTGCAGTTGATACACTTGTAGCCTTGCCTTCCGAGACCCCATATCCTTTCACTGCACTGGCCACAGTATGCTCTCTAGGGGGGGAAAAAAGTATGAATCATCTTTCAGATACACCCACTTAGAGACATCTTCCAGATAAAAGGGGGGGGGGGGTTAAAGCATTTTGCACATTGAAAAATTGCTCACAAGTGCAATTTGACAACTTTCTATAGGACTAATAATAGGTTCTCTCATACATAACTTTCACTGGCCGGAAAGTTAGGGAGCAGATTATTTGTTCAGCAGGAGCAGCAGAGGGAGAGATGGGAAGCCAGACCACTCCACTGGCTCTCCTGAGACACCCTTTGGCTCCTTTTCTCACTGAATTGTTTCCATCCCAGATGGTCCTCTTTAAGAACCTTGTAACTTTAAGAAATGATGCTCAAGCCTGCTTTTCTGCTACTCTCCCAATCGATCCATCCCTTTTGTCACATGTTTTCTAGACTTTAGGCCTGAGGGCAGAGATGGTCTTATTTTTTCTTGAGTGGTAAGTTCCTCTAGGAGCCTTTTTGGCTGAAGAGCAGAATAAACATACTGAAAACAAACAAATAAATCTAGCTGAATACTCTCTATTGTGACTGGCAGCAGCTCTCCAGGGTCACAGGCAGAGCTCCCTCTTTCTTGCATTCTACATTTTAACAGGGATTGAACCTGGGACCTTCTACATGCAAAAAGCAGAAACTCTACCACTGAGCTATGGCCGTTCCTTGGATGATAGCAAACAGAAGCTTGTGCTGTCAGGTACTTTCTATGGGACAAAACAGATACACTAAACACATCACTGAAAATGCTTCTCTTCTGGGGTTAATATTACTTTTGTCAAAGTAAAAACAAACACTTGGCTTGTGCAAAGCTCTCAGGTACAACTATGGAGCTCCGTACATCCAAGCTACTAGCCTGATTTCAGTGACCCACACGTAATACACATGGAAGATTCAAACCAGCCCCCACCAAATGTACATCCTTCAGTGCCCTAATTCATAGTGTACATGCAAAACCATTCACAAATCTACCACCATTACAGCAAGAGGCATTCTGCTGTTATGCCTTCATAGGCAAAAGATCAGAATGGGTATTCCATTAGCAAAAGAACAGTAAGATAACAATGACTGTGAAGTGATTTCAAAAGATGAGGAGCACAACCTGCTATCATGAAGGGAAGAGTAGTTCATTCTAAGCATTGAGAGATGCATTAGATGAAGCTGTAGCATTCAAGAGCCTATTTGCTTGAATTTTTTTTTCAGGTCAGTGGAACAAGTGAATAGCACCCCATTCTTGGGTTTGCAAGATGCTCAATGAAAATTTATGCCTCAGCAGAACTATATTGATAAACTTAAGAATGTGTGTATTAGCTTTTTAAGGTGGCCAAAGATCTCCCCCTGCCATAGGCTTGATTCTCCTCCCCTCAGTATTTTTTAGCTGTATCATCTTGGTTTAATTTGTCTGATTAAAAGCTGATAAAGAAGAACTAATACTTCATAAACAAATCACACATAGATGTTACATACACTTGAGCAGCAATGTGAGAAAACAAAGAAAACCCTAACAGAAAGTGGAAGGTTATCAGCCACAGCTGAGGCTCAAAAAAGTGTTATCTTCCTGCACATCAATTGCTATCCAATTCCCAATAGTACTTCAGGAATCAAAGAAATATGATCTGTGCCAAGTTCCTCAAATTAAGAGGGGCATCTTATTAAGGCAAGATATATCAAAAGGGGAAGTATTTGACTTGTGAAATTAGAGAGATGCTTCCAAATTTGTTAGAAGATTTGTTAGAAAGAATCTTCCAAATTTGTTAGAAGACCTGGGAATGAGATTAATCCAGTTTACTTTGCTGCCTCTGCCCCAGAAGTGGAAGGACAGTTGCCAAAGAAAAGCCATCTTGTGCAGGCCATATCTAAACAATAAGCATTCCTAAAAGGAACTTGGGGAGAGGTTTTATTTCTAAATGTTTCTTAGCAATAATGATAGGGTCATCCGTCCTTTAAAAAGAGCAGTAGTAGGATTTTCTATCGAAAGTGTTCCAATAACTCCTGCTCTAAGTGTTTTACTTGGAGCCTAATTCTTTTTTTGGGGGGGGGGGGAATCAAGCCAAGGAGCCTAATTTTTTTTGTTCTTTGCAAAAAATAAAACAGGATTTCCAATAAACATTTTACTGGCAGGCAAATCAATATTTCAGTCAATATGAACCAATGTTATAATTCACCTGCAAAAGGCATTTACAGAAGGTGGGAAAAGCTTATCAACTTCCATTTTCTTCTGATCACCTTCTGGAAACAAGATAATCTAAACATGCAGAAAGAAATATAACCACAGAACAGCTGTCATAAGCCTGCTTCAATATGGCTGCACTTGTAACCTTCAATTTCCGGTAAGCCCCAGTTGCTCCATCCAAAAAAAATTAGAAAGTGTGAACTAGTCCTACTTCTTAAAAAATACACAGGGGCCCAACAAGTGGTCTTAGAAAACCAGACATTGCAGCATTACAGAAGCTTTGCTGGTTTAGCCCTGTTTGGCAATAGAGATGGGAGACCACTACAAGCCTCGTAAGATTTTTTTGCATAATAAATTCATTTTTATAACTTAAAGGAAACACATACAACTATTATTCAGTCTGATCACTAACCTCTTCCCTTCCACCAAAACAAACATTCAAATTGAGAATAAAGCACCACAGTGTAGTCAAACTCTGCTATAGGGATAGGGAAGATCTACGGAGGATAACTCCACAACACCAACTATTTTTTATGTTGTGCCAACACATTACCTTGTTAAAAATCCTCCAAATATTCCCAACTACAAAACTTGTTTCTACAAAATCTAAAATGCTCTTAAAAAAACAAAACAAAACCCTCATCATTAGATCTGACATTGCTCTCCCTAGAAGGGAATTAATTCAAACTGAAAGTCAATACTTAATCTTGCACCATAACTCAACACAGTAGCCACTGAACCCAACCTGACTTTGCTTGCAAAGTCACACTTATAAAACTAACTCCATTTTCAGCTTTAAAAAACTGTACATCAGACCCGTTGGCTGTGTACACCTTGAACTGGCTTAGCATTAAGAATTTGGATTTGTAAGCCCACCTATATCTGGTTCTCAAATTACAGGGGAGGATATATGGGCATTTAGCAAAATCTATAACCACCATCCTGACTCCTCCTAATTTTAGCCAAAATATATTTCCTGCTGTTTTCAAACAGTAGCTAAAAAACTAAAAGGAGCAAGGACCCCTCTAGCTCTTCTGTAATTAAAACACTCACCCATCACTCCCCTTCACAGTGTGATTGGCTTATAAAAAGAGAGTACATAGGATGACCCAGTAACAGCACTCCTGAGTGGAAATGGCCAAGAGTGTGCTACAACAACTGAGAAATGAGACTTGCTCCAGCAAAATGTTTTCTAAATTGGAAAAGTGGATTGTCAAGAATTTCAGCTTTGAAAGGGGGGGCGTCACTCTGTGTGGGTAGAAAGGTTCACAATAAACTAAATTTCATTATTTTACAACTTCCTGGGATGAGAATAAAGACCAGCTGACACTTATAGCAGAAAGGAAAATTATATATAATAGGGGGCATTTAAAAAAACGTAACTAAGCTACCTAATATCAAAAGCGTATTACTATTTGTCGCTTTGCACTGAAGAATAAACCCTAATTTTCAGGCCACAGTGACAATCATGGGAACAGAAGCCCCTGACTGAGTAGCCCTGAAAGCAGTTCTGTGCCTTGTTAGACGTTACTATGGCCCAATTCACACATTCAACTTACCATGTGGGCGGCCGCTTGAAGTGGAGCTGTGTGGGAGCAACTCTGTAGCAAGCCATGTGTGTGAAAGCAGCTCCCCATGCAGTTCGGGTGATTTCATCCGCACCACTGCAAACTGAAATTGCCCACGCTTTATGGGAAGACGTTTCACACAAATAGCTTGCCACAAGGAGATGCATCCACATGGTTCTATTTCAAGCAGTGTAAACACACACACACACACACACACACACACACACACTATATATATATATATATATATATATATATTCAGTTTATGAAAGTTTCTTGCCTGCCCATTTCTTATTAAATGGTACTGCGACAAGAGGAGGGCCTACAGTCTACACAGTAGAATTCACTGCATCTATGCTGGAGAAGAGATGCTTGCTTTTTCCACTTGCCGGACTCCTGCTTAAAGTGTTCACACAAGAAGTCACCCTGAGGAAACTCTACACCTAACAAAATTTTGTGGAATACAAAATGACTAGAACAGGATTGCATTCACAGATGCAGGCTTCCTAACCTCTTCCCCCATACAGGGGGTATACAGTATGACTATTGGCAAAACTGGTAAGGACTGATGTGGGTTGGAACCTGGAGAGTCAAGGTTCTTCATCCTTATCCTGTACCTTGATCTTAAACATGTGTACAGGCTAAATCTTTCTGCAACGTAGCTGTAATACCATGTTTTGTGCTGCTACTTTATGATCTGATAGCATAGCAAACTGTGTAATTTAACCATTAACTGCACCTGTTTTGGTATATTTACTGTGAGGAATAAAGAACATAAAAAGCTATGCATCTGCTTGGGATAAAAGCATCTTTCTTTTACATTCTTGTGGTACATTTGGTCAATTCTGAGCAAGGCCCAAGTCTGTACATTACCCAAATGAGTGAGACCTGCTATTTGTTTTATATTGCGCAATATATGGCACACAGAGTATAAAGCAGAAGTTTTGGCTTTCAGCATGAAATGCACACTTTTACTTGAAGCAGACTCTTTCATATACCTCACAATTTATTTTGTGTGTGCAGAAGAGGCAGAATTCCCACATGAATGTAGTAGTATGAGAAAATGTATTGGTTAGAATAAAATCAGGGTAGCGTCCAATGTTAGTCCTACTCAGAAAAGAGCCACTGAAGTTAATGATCATGGCTAACAGTTCCAGTAATTTCAGTGAGTCTACTCTGAGTATGCCGTATTTGGATACAACCCTATACCATTTGATTTCTAAGCAAACTTTCAATTAAAAATACTCATATCTGGGATAGGTAAAGGTAACCCTGCCCATTCGGGCCAGTCTTGCCAGACTCTAGGGTTGTGCGCTCATCTCACTCTATAGGCCGGGAGCCAGCGCTGTCCGCAGACACTTCCGGGTCACACGGCCAGCGTGACAAGCTGCATCTGGCGAGCCAGCGCAGCACACGGAAACGCCGTTTACCTTCCCGCAGGTAAGCAGTCCCTATTTATCTACTTGCACCCAGAGGTGCTTTCGAACTGCTAGGTTGGCAGGCGCTGGGACCGAACGACGGGAGCGCACCCCACCGCGGGGATTTGAACCGCCGACCATGCGATTGGCAAGTCCTAGGTGCTGAGGTTTTACCCACAGCGCCACCCCCGTCCCCTACATATCTGGGATAGGAGTACTCATACTCATAGGTCTGGGATCCAAATGGCTACCAATATTTGGCATGCATATGGTGGGCTTCTTGACTTAGCTTCTTTTAAACAGTGGACTCTATCCCTACCATATCACAATCTGCTTTTGAAAGCCCCTTTGCTTTCAAAGAAGCCCAAGCCCTTGTATACTGTATGTTCCTTCCCCTTTTTTCATAACACTCCCCCCCCCCATATCATAAAAAGTAACAAATGTTTTAAAACATCTTTCTACTAGAAAAGAAACTTATTCTAAGGTAAGGACAGAACTGAAATGGTTGTACAGAAGGTACTCACAAAGCAGAAGTTTGTGTGTGTGTGTGTGTGTGTGTGTGTGTGTGTCTGAAAATTCATAATAGTAGAGCCAGGGGCATTAGCCTTTACATGACTATTTTTAACTAGGCCTCCATTTAGCATCAGACAACACTGGTACTATTCACAAGCTTTTAAAACTTTGCATACCATTCAGGTTGAGCTTTGTGCTTTATGTGCCACATAAAAAACTGTTGATCCCAAAATTCTCGTTTAATTGTCCCCTAAAACCTCTTAATATCCAAATTAGAGTGCACTGGCATATGACAGCCCCACATTAATCTGTGAATCATATCACTTAGATATTAAGACCATAATCAGGAAATATTTTGCTCACCGCTTATTAGGGGTTCATGTATACATACATATGTAGAGAAGAGTGTGTGTGTGTGTGTGTGTGTGTGTGTGTAGCCATTAAAGAACTCTCCGCCTTTCCCACAAGGCAGCAATAGTCAGACAATCCTTATAATTAACCTAAAATCCAACACTCCCCTGCTCATACATTTTTCACAAAACTTCAGAAGACTGTATTATGTAGAGAATACATGCTGCAGCATAATGGGCTGGGTTAAGGAAGGAGGGGTCTCTGGATTCCTTTGCTTTTATAGATGAAGTCAGACCCTTAACACGGCTGTGTCTTTAGTACATGCAGTAGAGTTTGCAGCTCAGTAGATAAAAATATTTGTGGTTTCGTTAATTAGGTCATATCCATTTAGCTCCTCTGCATTTTAAGAGAATTCTAAGCATCTTAACGCTAATCTACACACAATAGGAAAAAGGAAGCGGTGAAAGACAATAAATAGGCTTAGGGGGAGTATTCACGATGCAGACTGGCTGGAAAGGCAGCATGAAAAATATTTATTTGGACACAGACACACACAAAAGGCAAGTTTTCAAACGCATAGAGGAGAAATTAATCCTACATTACTGTCCCCACAATGAATTCAAAGACCTTTTATTCAGTAATATTGCATAAACTGAATTGAGATGAACCAAATCTCTGCCTATTCCTCCCCAGTATAGGAAGCTTCCAGTAGGAAAGGATAATAATTCACAGCACCTCACACAGATATACAATACACACACCACTCCCAAGGCTTTTTTTTTTTTTTAAGCAACAGTACTCACTCTGTTAAAGCGTTTGGCTTGGAACAGATGCCCATTCACTCTGTACAGCTTCCTCCATCTTCTGGCTCCACGTCGGTAGATTGATTCTAAGAAGGAAATTAAAAAGGTGTAAAGCAGGAGCATAGTAATACCACACGCACTCTACATCGAGCAAGTTGCGCCTTAATCTTGCTTTCCTGAACATCCACGCACAGCTAAATATTGCTGGTAACACAATCTGCTGTCAAAAAGCATCTGGAGGAGATGCTTCCCCCCACCCAGCCTCTCCCATTCCTCCATCCCCCCCTCTTGCTGTTTCCCCTCACATGATTATAATCTTGTTACAGTTCTGTGACTGCTTGCTGCTTCAAGCTCAGGTGAGATGGAGAGAGATAACTGGGTTAAAGAAACAGCATTCCTTGCTAACCCTCATCATGGCAGTCTTGCTGTACCAGCTTTTCATGAAAACATCAAGGATACAAGTTAGCTTAAAAGGATAGTGCAAGAAGTACACCAAACCATACAAATCTTTGAACAGTTATGATTCCCATTTTCCCTGTGCTAGAAGATGATGTCACTATTTGATCTTCCTTTTTAAAAAAAATAAAGAGGGAACAATTCAAATGTTTTCTCAGTTGTACAGTAATTTTAAAAATACAGAACCAGGACAAAGGAAGCTTAGGGACATGAGGACTACTCAGATAGATACCGTGGCAAGTTATATTTTTGCATCACCTGCGCTTTCCAGGATGAAATTGGATTGATAGTCATAACTCATCTTCACAACAATTGTGATGCAAGTCACTATTACTGGCATTTTATAGAGAGGGAACAGAGTCTGACAGGTAAGGATTTGCCCAAGGCCATTCAGATCAGAGTCCAGAACACGCTACCCAATGGACTATATATTGCCTTTCACACAGGATTACGAGCAGACATGAGGAACATGATGTGGCTCCTTAAGGGGGTGATATAAACAGAGTAAATAAATGTCTAGATTCACAATTACCACCCCAGAGGTAAGGTGGAGTAGAGGCAATGGCAGCTGTAAGCAGTAGGACTCGCTAGCAGTCCACACTGGGGGAAAGGAAAGATGTACTGCTCTACTCATACCCCACAAACAGCAGTCTATAATAACTAGTTACAATTTCCCAAAAGGAAGCAGAGGAGAAGAGGTCAGGTGTACAAAGCTGTTGCTAGTGACTTGGCTAGGTAGCAGGATGTGGCAAAAGTGAAACTCATTAGTCACACTCCTTACTTTTAAACTTAAAAGTTGCTCCTGGGAAAGCCATGTTGTTGGGAGCTACAGTAGGAACTGAATTGTGCCCTAAGACAGACACAATTACATCTTATTTAATAATTTTCAGGTTACAAATTTTAAGAAGTCCGCTCAATGCTTTCCTTAAAAAAAAATGTACATACGAGTTCTTGGACTTTCTCAGAGAACGCTGAATATTATTTCATCTATTTACGAGGGCGGTCTTCAAATATCCTGACTTAATAAACCACAACCTCTGAGATGAGATTTGTGCTGACAGAACTTATTTGGAATCACCGCCACTCTAGCCAAACTGATATAATGAGACAATCTGAAGAATTTAGCACTTTAAAAAAAAGTGTTTTCTGCTTTACTTTGCTTTCAAAATATGCACGAAAGCTATTTTCACCACTAATGAAAGACCTATAGCTTTCCTAAGGCAGAAACTGTTTTCTGAACAAGTTTACTTAGACTTGGCTGTGTGGCAGTTTTAGTTAGGTTATGGCTAATTCAGAACCAATTTCCACTCCCTGAAGAATTAAAAGTAAAAAGTAGAGATAAAAACCAGATTTAAAAGAGATAACAGAATGAGCAACTGAGTACCACAGATAGTGCCATTTTCTTGTTTTAGAAACCTGTCCTACAGTGCTAATACATGTCAAGATTTGAAGAACTACTTTTATATGGAATTTTTGGATTTTTCCTTGAACAGTACCCCTCCAACTATGTAATCTCACAATAGAGTTTGAGTCTGTTCCGTTTTAAGAACAGTTTTTCATGGTGCACAAGAGTTGTCATTTGAAATACAATAGTCCAAAGCAGCGTCTTGGGTCTTTTGGGTCCTGGTTAAGAATGTTAATGTAGGCAGCTGAAACAAGGTACTGTCTTTGAAAAGTAGCACTCATCATGCTCTTCTCTCTCTGAAGGGGTGGAAAAAATGATTTATTTTAAATAAACACAGCCCTTCAGTCTACAAAACTCCTACAGTAGCTAACAGATTAACTAAAAAGCAAAGATCATCAATACATTCAAAGAGTAAAAACAGATCAGCAGCAAAGACATTACTACCCAGAAAACCAATGGATGACATTTCCTTTCTTTTAATTTGAAACCATTGCTCCTAGCCTCCGGAGCTGGAGAAAACAAGTTTGCTCCATCTTCTATGTGACAGCTCTTTAGATATTTGAAGACTATCATTTCTCTTCTCAGTCTTCATTTTTCCAATCTGTTAAGGTCATTTTGAATTGTTTAAAAAGACATTGAACAACAATGGGTCCAGGACAGAACTCTGTGGCACCCCACGAGTCACTTTTTTCCATGATGATGAGGAACCATTAGTTAGCGCTCTTTGGTCTGCTCAGCCAACCAGCTACAAATCCACCTAACAGTTACCTCGTCCAGCCCACATTTTACCAGCTTCTCCACAAGAATATCATGGGAGACTTTGCCAAACGCATTACTGAAATCAAGATACACTATGTCCACAGCATTTCCCTGATCCACCAACTTGTTACTCTATTAAAAAAAGGGATGAGATTCATCTGGCATGACTTGTTTTTGAGAAACCCATGCTGGGTCTTAGTAATCACAGCAACCTTATCTAAGTGCTTGTAGACCGATTGTTTACTTATCTGTTTGATGACATTTCCTGGAATCAATGTTATGATAACCGGATGGTAGTAACCTGGGTCTTCTTTTCTCCACTTTTTCTTTGCAAGAAATGGATCTTTCAGAATGGCGACACCTATTACCAAGAATTGCCCGCCCAATAATATTAGGCAGTTTTAAAAACTGTTTTGTTTAGAAAAGTGTACGCAGCCATTTAATTCTACTATGTATTTTTTTTAAATAACTGCTGATTTTGCATATATGTTGATAAACTGGGTTTACTAGCTTTTACTATTTAATTGTATCAGTATTTTTATGAACATTTTATATTCTATGTAAACTACTTAGATTATTGATAAAGTGGTGTATATGTTCTGTCATATAAATAAACACCTGTGGAGAGTAGAAACAGAAGCAAAAGTGAGTTAAGTACCAACAGCATATTTTACCTTTGTACAGTAGGCTAGTTTCAACTCTCACACACGTCTCTTTCTATGCTCCACCCAGGCTAGCAGAAGGCATGATCAGAGCTCAAGGACACATTATTGCCAAGCAAAAGTACTTGAGAAGTGGTGAGATGGATGTAGCCTGGGGATTGAGTGAGTGATTTTGTGTGTGTGTGTGTGTGTGTGTGTGTGTGTGTGAGAGAGAGAGAGAGAGAGAGAGAGAGAGAGAGTGAGTGTAAGTAGGGAGGAAGTGTGAGAAGAGTCCTCAAGGCCAGACAGAGTTTTAGAGGGCTGCATTTGGCTCCCAGGTCTGAGTTTCCACACCCCTACTCTAGCAGCCTCCAAGTTAAGACTGATGCAAGTGACTGTTCTGAAAGTACTTAGCAAAACAAGTCTCATTAGGCCTGTTTTGCCCAAGAGTCATACTGCATGAATTTTGTCCAATACTCATTACCCACAGAGATTTTATTTTGGCCTAAAAACACCAGATCCTGCCCATTTATTACACAGTATTCCCTTTGAAGAAATCTCCCCTTTCTGCATCCAAGCCTAGTCTGTCTTGACCAGTCAGAAACTAAAGGCCTTAAGAAAAACAAACCTTGATGTGAGCTTTTATTTCAACATCTATTAGTAGAATATTCATAAGGAATTGTAGTAGTTTATATAATAACTGTATGCCCAAGGTTTGAAATTATACATTTGAAGCCAACTATGTGACACACACCAATGCTGCAATGTGGAACTAGTATTCCTAAAAACAAAATAGGTAACTAGCATTAAACACACAAGCAGGACACAAAACTCCAAGTATGTATGAGACAATGCTTAGAAGCAATTCTAAAAAGACAATTTTCATGCTTTATAATTCGGGGAGGGGGCGGAATCTCTAGAACAGCTTTCCCCAACCTGGCACCTTCCAGATGTTGCTGGACTACAACTCCCATCAGCCTCAGCCAGCATGGCCAACGGTATGGAATTTGAAGGGCCACACATTCCCCATCCTTGCTTTTACAGTATATAACAAGAATCCTAGGAAAGGGGGAAGTGAAGAAGGAATGAAAGAATGGCGAAATGACACCTATTTCTTTTCTAACTTTCCAAGACATCTCACCTGCTATAAAATGCTCAGCATTAGGCAGTTAACCTCAATCCTAGCCCCTCTAGAACAGCAATAAGGAAAGTCTTGGCATGACACCTGTCCTTTCCTGTGCCCTCTTCTACAAAAATTCCCTCCTTAAGAGATGGGAACAGTACTCCACGACTCCACCCTCCAGGCTGGCAGGCAGGTGTCATGATCAAGAGCACTCCTCTGAGGAGGTAGGAATGCCCTACAAATTTTTGTAGGAGACCCCGATAATTCAGTTCCAAAATACTACATTTGTTTTAGTAACACACCAGGGGACTCAGCACAAAGAGAAAGTGACAACTGTGGCAGCTTCTGGATTGCTGCTACCTAAATTAAATGAGGCACATATGAAGATCTGGAGGGTTTTGATTTTGACAGAGCCTCCTTAAATGGAATAATCCTGTAGCAATTCTTAAACAAAACTTAAAATGTAGTCAGAACCAACTAAACACTTATGTAAAAGTGCTTTAAAAGGCAGCATCTCTTGAATTACCTCAGAGCTGGGAATAAAATGTGCAGTGTTTCAAAGCCCTTAAAACACAAGTCTTAATTAGTATAACGAACATTGGAAAAAAAGTTGCAAACAATTTTTTTTAAAAAAACACCAATGCATTTAAGAGAGACCAAGGCAAGCAAAATGTCTATTACAAGGCCACTGAAGATCCCCTCCCCCAGCAGCTCAACGCAATTCACAGCAGAAATACCAGTGCTCATAACAAAAATGTCCTTGAGGCAGGGACTCTTAAGTGCAAATATCTTCAAACTCAAGATTTTAAACAGAGTTGACAGAATTCTGGCATTGGTTGGAGAGATTGCTAATTTCAATGAAGGACTTCAAGCAAATGCTTAAAGCAGCATGCAGAATTCAGATGCTTTCAAATCCTGTCGAAAACTAGAGAACTAAGAACTAAAGAAAAAAATCTTCAGAGTTCAGATTTTGGGGAGTGGTTAACTTTATTTGGGGGGGGAGGATTTTATACAACTTTCCAGCCCGAACAAAGGTCCCCAAAGAAGAAACTGCCAAGTAACAAAAATCAAAACTAAAACAAAACCAAAAGGATCAGTGTTCAATCATACTTTAAAACCACAAAAAGCTGTAAGAATGTTAACACTGCCCATCTAAATGTAAATAATAGGACTATTTCCTCCTCCTTTGGAAGTGAAGGGTGCTGCCACCAAAAAGGCCCTTATGCTATATTTTCTTTTAAGTTGGCATAATGCAACATAATAGTCAAAATAATTAACTAAGAGTCTCTGGCTTAGCTTGGCCATCAATTCTGGGTGGTCTTTGGAAAGATACCACTTTGGCACTGGCTTCCATTTGCAATAGGCGAATAAATACTGGCCCAGCTTACAAGGCTGTTGTAAGAACCACAGAGACAAGCTATGCAAAATGATTTGAAGAAATGAGGTAGAGCAAGAACTACCAAGGATTGCTGATGGATACTTCAAGAAGTGCATCGGACCTAGTCCACAACTTTAAACAACACTGTAGGAGAATCATTCAATCAGTACCCTCACCAACTGACAGGGATGAAGAAACAAGACACTGTTGGACTCAAACTCCCATCAGCCCCAGCTAGTATGACCAATGGTCAGGGATGACAAAAACTGTAGTCCAACGATGTCTGGTGGGGGAGCTGTTAAGAACATAATAACTTAATGTCAGCCTGCTGGATCAGGTCAAAGATGCGTCTAGTCCAGCTTCCTGTTCTCACATTGGCCAACCAGAAATATCTGTGGGAAACTAGGAACAGAACAACTGGTATTCACAAACATTACTGCCTCTACCAGTGGAAGTAGAGCATAGCCATCATGGCTAGTAGCAACTGATAGCCCTCTCCTCCATTAATTTGTCTAATCCTCTTTTAAAGCCATCCAAGCTGGTGGCCATCACTGCTTCCTGGGGGAGCGAGTTCCATAGTTTGGATATGCTATGTACTGCATGGCAAAGTATTTTCTTTTATCAGTCCTAAATCTTCCAACATTCAGCTTCTCTGGATGTTTCCAGGTTCCAGTACAGTGGTACCTCAGGTTAAGAACTGAATTCGTTCTGGAGGTCTGTTCTTAACCTGAAACTGTTCTTAACCTGAAGCACCACTTTAACTAATGGGGCCTCCCGCTGCCGACGCTGCAGAATTTCTGTTCTCATCCTGAAGCAAAGTTCTTAACGTGAAGCACTATTTCTGGGTTAGCGGAGTCTGTAACCTGAAGCGTATATAACCTGAGGTACCACTGTATTAGGAGAGAGAGAAACCTTTCTCTGCCCACTTTCCCCATTCTATGCATAATTTTATAAACTTGTATCATGTCACCTCTCAGTCATCTTTTCTCTAAACTAAAAAGTCTCAAACATTGCAACCTTTCTTCACAGGGACGTCACTCCACCCCCTTGATCAATTTGGTGGCGCTTTTCTAAACATTTTCCAACTTACAATATCCAGTTTGAGGTAAGGTGACCAGAACTGTACACAGTACTCCAAATGTGGTCACACCATAGATTTGCATAACAGTATTAAGATATTGGTATTAAGATTCAATTCCTCTGAAAATAATTTGCCCTTTTCGAGGGTGCCACACACTGGGTTAACACCTTCATTGAGCTATCTAATGTGACCTCAATGTCTTGCCCAGACAAACCACAACTGTAATCATGGTTTGTTCTTTGGCTTACAACTTATGATTTGTCAAAAAGAGGCAAACCATGAGCCGGGACTCAAACACAACACTATACTAAGACAAACCATGGCTTAGCTCACAATAGCAGGACTGGGGGAGGTGTGCAGTGGTCAAAGTCTTCTTTCCAAGAACCAGCACATCTGTACTAAGTCATGGTTTGGCACAGTATTACATGCAAACTAGCTCATGGTTTTGGGGTGAAGTTTTGACCTATCAACTTGCTAAGTTTTAATTTTCCTGGAACTGAGTTTCAACTTCTTCCATCAGATGCTTAATGTTGGTATTTATTATTAATCATATTTTATTTCTATTTTAAGTATATTATTGTGTTGTAAATTGCCTTTGTGTTTTCAGAAGAGCCTTGAAGAACTACTTACTTTCACTGCCTTATTCATGAGTGATTCTTTATGCTGCTATCAAGTTCCTTTGGGGAGGGGTTGTGTTTTATCTCTGGGCTGGATGTTTATTTATTATTTCTGGCTTTATTTAATAAATTAATACCCTTCTCTCCCCCAAATATTTCAAAGTCTTACAGAAAAAAATGACCCAGACACACTAAAAAGTTAAAAATACAATTTAAAGTGTTTTCAGGGTATGTTTTTTTTTGGGGGGGGGGAATAAAGTATTAGGATTACAACCAGTCCATGACCCACTTCACCATCCAGAATAATTTGATCATTGTTAACTTGGTGCAGCTTGCACTTTCTTTTACTCCAGGCCCAGTGAATTAAAATGAAATGCAAGTTTTTAATCTGTTACATGGGTTTTGTGCTCAGCCCTCCACAATTATCTTTCAGACAGTTCTTCATGCCCTAAATGGCAAATTGGAGACTCGTCGGAGATTTTTTAAGCATACTGAGTGATGGGTGTGTTTTTTTAGCAGCTTGCAGCACCATTTTTTCAACCAAACTGCCCACAACCTTTTCATATCTGCTATTGGTGCAGTCTTTGAATTTAGATTTTTATTTGAATTCAGTGCATTTTTAGTGTCCTTTTATTATTGGAGAATTCCAGGAATTTCCAGAAGCCCTTGAAGACCCTGCACTAGGCTGTCTGGATCAGGACTGCTTAGATGCGATATCTTTGCTTCTGGTGAGTAATAAGAGTGCTTAATTACGAGCCACAGTTCAGATGACACAATAAGCCGGGCCTTGGCTAAGCACAGCACGGGCAAAAAGGGGAGGAGAGGATGGGACAGGATGGAACAAAGCAAAGCTGCTCCAAGCACCTCTTTGAGAGTATGTGTACCTGTGTAGTCTGAGTTAGCTATAGTATAGTTTACAGTGTCATAAAAACTGTTGGAAGTGTGGGAATGCAACTCAGTTTGTATTAAGGTTAGTGGGTTTGCATGGGGTTAAAGCAGATAGAAAAGGGGACCTCCAGCATTCCAAAACTGTCTCACTTCCACCTCTGTGCTGTACTCTCCTGCATTCCTAGATGGATATGCCAGATGGGGTTCATCAACCTGAGAAGGGAGCTCATCTAGGAGAAGGAAAAGGCTAAGGATTAAACCCTACACAAATCCAGGGTGGAGTCCCTAAAACAGTTGGATGGCGCCTTGTATGCCCTCCTTCTGGCAACTCCCGCAGCCAAGCTGGTGCTCTGCTTTCCTTTGGACCTCATTTGCGAGGCCAAAAGTGGTGTCTTGTCGTCCGCCCAGGTCTGTGCCCTGGAGAGGTCGTTTCAGTGCAACTACTGAAGTGGTCTGACTTCACCACAGAGGCACAATTCATTGTCTCTTGAAATGGACACATAACGACACCCCCCCCACACACACACACAAATACCAGTTTTTCATCTCTTCTTCCTCCTATAATAGCTTTCTCCTCTTATTCCTATATATATACATATCTATATATATCTATCTATATCTATATATATCTCAGCAGTTTATCTCCTTATGGCAGAAGGCCTTCTCGGTAGTGGTGCCTGCCCTGTGGAACTCCCTCCCATCAGATGTCAAAGGAATAAACAACTATCTGACTTTTAGAAGACATCTGAAGACAGCCCTGTTTAGGGATGTTTTTGATGTTTTATTGTGCTTTTAATTCTGTTGGGAGCTGCCCAGAGTGGCTGCGGAAACCCAGCAAGATGGGTGGGGTATAAATAAATAAATAAATAAATAAATAAATAAATAAATAAATAAATATTCCCTCAACACTTCCTCTGGCTTCTTTCCCCTAGGAAAAGAAAACCTCCCTTAACCTACCCCAGCTTCTTGGCCTCCCTGCCGTCTTCACTTAGCACAGCTGGGAACAGACAGACAAGTGAGGGACTAGGCAGGCTGTGGCAATAAGCCCCCTCCCCGAAAGTGGCCTGATATCTGCTGGTGGTCCCCAGCACACAGCTTAAGAAATGATGGACTTATACATTACTTGACCGTGTACATAAACCTTAGAATTTCCAAGCAAAAGTACTATTGCCTGTACTTCAGCATATTGTAAGCCCGGAATCTGAAAGTAAAACTCATGTCAAAAGCTGAACTTAATTCTTTTGTGTTCATCCTGCATAGGACACACAGCTGTTTTCATATAATGTTCTAATTAATTTACTTCGAAGCACTTAGTCTTAAAAAACAAGATCACTCAATACAGCTGTTTAGTACTCACACACAGTCTAGAAACAAGCCTGTATTAGTCACAAGGGGTGAGGAAAATTAAATACATTCTGGTCTCTAAACAGCAGAGTAGGCTTAAACTAGTTATAAAAACATACTTGTCAGGGACTCTGGGGTTTGAAACAGGAACCTGAAGCTGAGACCTGCCCTGGTAAGCTACCTAGGATTGAAAAATGGAGTCTGCAATATCAATACCTGTAACTAGCAAGCACCATGATGCCTCTAAATATTAGGACCATGGCCTTCTGCTCTTGCCTGGTCAACAGAGCAATGTCCTCTGCCTGTTGAATTTCTGCTTTTCCATACTTCCAGCTCTAGTAGTCGACATAGGGAAAACTTGAACTAAATAATATATTCCTCCAAGGTTGGATTCTGTTGGAGTTGCGTAAGGCCCCTGTCTGACTCTGTAAATTGATAAATGTATTTCTCACTGCAAGGTGGGACTTTAGAGAAGTAATATGTAACGGGAGCAACTGAATGTTTTACAAGCTGCTTCATGAGAGAGAATCTCTGTTTTCTTTTGAGAGACAGAGAGCAATAAAGCTATCTAACCCTTCTAAACCACTGTAGCAGCAAGCAGACATGGATGCTCCTCTCATCGGGATCAAGGCGAGTTTGGATTAAAAAGAGTGGGTTGCAAATACAGACACAGTGGTTGGAGCAATTGAATATTTTACCAGATAGCTAAGATGTTAAACTACAGACAATCTTAGTTTTAATTTACATTTAAAATTGCCCCTTGGTGACGCTCACCATAATAAAGTTCTCAAAGAAAAATGATGTTTAGTGATTTCCTAGAGAAAAAATGCAACACAGAAAGGGATGAAACACTGGGAAGCTGAGAATGAAAAGGACAGCAAGAGGCCAAGACCTACTGAAATTAATGTCCATGACTAACTAAAGTTCATTAAATGTAAATGGTCTACTCTGAGTAGGACTTCATTGAATACAACCAAGTGCATCTTGTAAGGCTTAAACAAGCTTCTAACTGTTGTTCGTTTTTTGTGAGGGTTTTTTTGAAAGAAGAAACTTACTTATCCTTGAGAAGCTTAGCTTTTCATAAAATTAAGTCTGTATGAACATCAAAACATTTACTGGATCACAATTCTACATAGATTGGCAACAAACACTAGGGCCCCCAAAGCAGGCAACAGAACTAAAAAAGCTAAGCAATCTTAATTTGATCTCTAGTAACACCCAGCTAAAATTAAGTTTTCCTTAATGAAAAAAAATGTATAACAGCAGTGATATACTGGGCTGGATCTGAAATCGGGTCACAAAGAAATCAAATTAGTCATGACTTAAGTTCCACTGATCTCAATAGGAATGAAGTTCAACTTAGCCAGGATCCAATCTGTAATACTTTGCTTTTACATTTACATTTAAGCAATCTGCCATTCCTCCTCCAAAAAAAGAATGCAGAAAGCAGAGTTCTGCCAGTAAAATATCCAATGAATACAGTACTTTGGTGTTGAAATTGACTGAAACCAGTGACATATGATTATAAGGTTGTATCCAGCCACACACCCTGCCACACAAATGCTTGAATAGTCTCTTTTTGAAGAAATGACAGGATTTAAATATAATCTTTAAAATGCTGATGTCACTTAAATCTACGTGTAGGGCAACAGGTGGTAGGTGGCCACTGATGAGCTAAAGCATTTGATAACTTTTCATATGAATTCCCTTTCAGAGAATAGGTCAACAAGTCCTCTACTGTTGCGTGCATTATTACAACAACATGATTTCAGACAAATTATCCTGAAACTATGTGAGAAGCTTTTTTTCACACTACAGGAAATTCAGCTCTGACTACCCTCTCCTGGTAAATTCAATAACTGCATCATTTAAAAGGCATTACTGAAAAATCTTTCAGAAAAGATTATGCCACCAAGTGTAGTGTTGCAGGTGTTAAAAATACAGAGAAATTGGGGGGTGGAGGTGAGCCTGAGGTGCACAAAGCTGCAAGAAATATGAAACCAGATACTGCAAAGCTTTTGTTGCTCTTTCACCCCATACTGTCATATCCATCACCTCTCTGCTCTTTTAGAGCATCTGTGCTTAAGCCTGCTGCCAACTGTTTGAATGCAACTCTTTAAAAACTTTGATATTTTGTTTATGAATTGTTATAGTGTTCCTACTCTTCTGGGGATCTTATTTCTCACTTCAGATTAAGTGCTCCTTCGTCTGTTCTGTGGTGTCAATATGAGGTCTATGTCTGGCTGGAGGAAAGGCGGAAGGTAAAGACTAGGTAAAGACACCTATTTGAAGAGTCACAGAAAACAGAGTGCATAACACAGGTGGATGGTTATGTCAGGTGAGAAGATGTGGCAGACATTTGTGGCCACAACTGAATTATCCACCTGTCTGTGGGATGGGGCGCATTGTAACCAGTATGATGCTGACACACAGCTCTCTCTTGCTCTGTCATTTGAAGCATCAAGTAACCCCAGTGGCAACAAGTGCATATTTCCAGCTCAGACAGAAATACCATGGCCACAATAGCCCATGTTCTGGTAACCTCCCAGTTGAGGCTACAGAAATGCACAGTACATGGGGCTGCCTTTGAATATGGTCTAGAGATTGCAGCTGCTTTCAGCCAGAGAATTGACAAGTTCAGCTGCTCAGAACCAATTTGAAAAAAGGTTTGCTTTGGCTGCCTGTATTTTACTGGGCCAAATTCAAGGTTTTAGTGTTGGCAAATAAAGCCCTGAATGACTTATGACATAACTAATTGAAGGAGAGGCTCTAGTTGAATTGTCCTGGTTGTGATTTAAGATTTACAGCGGACATTCTTGTCATTTCATCACTGAGTAATGCCAAAGAGTTCTTGCCAGCCTTTGATATCATCAACTATGGTATCCTCCAGGGGCACTGTTTTACAGTGATTCCAATCCTACTTCCAGGACCAAGTCCAGAGAGGATCATTGGAAAAGTGTCTTTTGGCCCCCTGGTGGGTATGTTAGTCCTCTGTGGTACCCTCTATCTTATCCCCAGTGCAATTTAATATCTACATGAAGCCACTGAGCAGTCATTTGGAGTTTCAGGGTGAGGTGCCACTCAGCTCTCTTCCTACATAACATTTCTAGATAACATTTGAATTAAGATACAAATATATTTCCCACTGGGTCATTTTGTTAAAGGAGCTTTCACCCCTTTGAACAGCATTACTGATGCCTATCACCAGCTGCTCATGACATTTTTTTCCTACTTCAGAACTGGTTTCTCAAACATTTGTATGGTGAGTATTGCATGAAACCTGTCCTTGGAAACTAGCTGTAGATTAATGGCCAACACCTTAAAATGAGGAGAAGGAAGAAAGTATTTTAGTATTACAATTTATACTGAATGAATAGATGATACATTTGAAGTCCCCCATCCATAATTAAGAGCTTTGTACTCTATGCAGAAAGAGCCTATTCTTTCTTGCAAGTTTACAAGTTCAAAGAACGGAATGAGGCTTATTTATCAAGCTAAGCAATGGAACTTTAAAAGTTAAGCTATAATAGAATAAGGTTGCCTTTACAAAAAGGTATTTTTTTAACTAATAGTCTCTTGTATTGCACGGCTTTCAAAGTAGCAAGTGAATTACGATCATCAATCAAGTTTCTCTGTGTAATGAATATGAATGCAAAGCTGTTGTTAAAGGGATAAATTCTGACGCAGGCTTACAGTATTGAATGGAATAGTATAATTAATGTAGGAGTTGTCATTGCTTTCCATAGTGTAAGAGTTTGTTTACCAGCAAGTACAACTAATTATATAAGACGCCTGCCAGCTGTACTGTTTGAAAATGTCCTTCTGCCTAAAAACAGCTTTGCTAAAGAACAAGTGAGGGTTCTTTGTAAACTCTTGTGGATTATACAAGAAAAATGGTCATTTCCACAAAAAAGGAAAAACTCTTTTACTAAAGAATAAATGATAATGGATCAAGATTATTTGCATGAAGGGATCAGTCTATATTTGGCCATACCTGTTTTGCATAAGTCCATTCCCTTTTAAAAAAACAATGTGCAAACATTTGCATTTAAATTGTGTGCATTTATCCTAATATGGATTTTGTACACATTTTCCTTTGTGTCTCCTCCTAAAATATATACTTTCATAAGCCACACATCCCTCACACATACATTTCTCGACTTTTATTTTTCAGCCTGAACTGCATCATAAAATTCAGAAATGTATGCTGTTCAAAGAATTACCATAACTGTGCTCTCTGATCTGTGTATTAGCCCAGGAGGTACAAATTAGTTACTTCAGGTAAAAATGAAATTCTCCTCCATCCCTATTATAGCAACCATCACCAGAGTAGAGGGCTCTGCTAGCTGCCATTCACCATTCAGGTCAGAAAATGTTCCACCCTGTTCTTAACCAACACCTGGAATTAAAGACTGGCTCCACCTCCCTCTGCAACACCTCAAAAGGGCTTACTGTGGTCTGGTGCTGGTGCTAATGGATGTTTTTGAATTTTGTGTTTTATTACGACACTGTTTACTTTAGAGAATTGTTTTTAAATGGAGTTATTATAGATAGTGATTGCTGATGTAGGTATTTATATTTTCCTTTCCTTTTTTGTCATGCTCTGTTGAGTGTAATGTATTCAGAAAAGTGGTATATAAAGTGAATTTGACTATGTAGGTGGCTGTGCAGTACTCAAAATTCTGCTTTAGAATGGTGCTTCAAGCACGCATTGCAATTTAAGTTTAAGTAAAATAAAACCACCCAACAGTGCTCACTGCAGCTGCCTACGGTATGACTGGTAGCACAGAATTACAGACATGAAAAAGGTATTACATATACATGCAACAGAACCAGCCAAGAAAGGCACCATACATATACCAAACTGTTGCCTCTAAAATGTTCATATATACATCACATTCTTTTTTCTAACTAAGACAGTTTTGGTTTTATTTCAAAAACCACATCATGAAATAATGAATTTTAGCAATGTCTTTATACTCCTTAAGACTTTTATAAACCAAATATTCATGTCAGGGCTTGGTCAAATGCAAGGACATTATGTAACAGCAAACATGGGGAACTTAGGGTCCTCCAGATGTTGTTGGAATCCAACTCCCATAAGCCCTGGCAAGCATGGCCAATTGTTAGGGATGATGGAAGCAGGGATCCATCAACATCTAAAGGACCACAGGTTCCCCATTCAAGGATTAGGTGTTTCAAGCTAGTCTGGACAGTACAACTACTGAATTCAATTACGTGATACTTGGGGATCAATTTAACTGTAATATAAGACTGCAGATGCTCAAGTGGCACTTAACACAGATCTTCACAAACCTTCTCCTAATGTCAGAACTTAAAATATCCACCTAACATCCTTCATCAGCTACCTTCCATCCACCAGACAAAAATAAACAATTGCATTAATCTTGAAGGAGTTTTATCTATATGGTAGTTACTCTCAGCAGTTAACATAATTTGCAATCATTACAACATAACATTGTCATCCAAACTGCTATGTTACAGCCAAGTGAAGAAACAAAGCATGCTAATTATGACAGTCAATTAGCATGAGTTCTTGCCAAAACTATACCCAGGCTTTAGTTGATTAATGCAACCTAAAAGGATTCTAGGGGCGAGGAGGGAGGAAATAGATGGTGTCTTGGCAAGAGAAGCTTAAGTGACCAAGCCAGAGTGAAGAGCAAAATGAGGACCAAGAACTAGTCACATTCTCAAAGGAGCCTTGTGTAGTAGCAACACAGAGAAGCAGAATACCACAGTGAAAACACAATGCAGGTGTTTACATGCACTGTGTCACGACTGCCCCTCTGCGGGTCTGTGTGCCACCTCTTGGAGGAGCCAGCTAGTTCAGCAAGGAAAATGGTTTGGGACACTTCTGAGCAAGCTCTAAGGCTGAAATGCTGCATATTTCCTTGTGCATAAACCCAAGTTGGACTTATTACCAAAACTGCCCTGATCTAGTAAGCAAATTCTTTCTTCAGAAGCATTGGTTGTGAAAATTAGTGAAAATTAATGCAAAGATAATCAATCACAATATTAAAGTATTAAAAAAAAACCTGGACAAGAGCCCTAAATATTATAAACAGGGAACATTTCTGGTCCACAGCTGCAATTTATGGCCAACATTGTCTGCCGGGCTCCCCAGTACTTGCCACAGCAACTTCTCACTCAGCTGTCCCTTCCTGCTATGCTTTCTTTCACCTGCCCTTCCTGTTGCCTTCCCCTCTATAAATTGTTGGTTGCTCTTGGCAGAGAGTGACTAACAGAAACTTCACAATGTTTCGCTAGATTTCTTCAAGTTTTGCATGCCAAATTCCGCATTTAAACCAATACCCCAACCATTTACTGGCTTATCACAGTCCTTTTCCTGACCACTGTGTATTCCTCTATGTTGTAGAGTGCCATTTCAACATGTTTGCAGTGTATGAGGCAGGGGGGGAATGCATTGATACATTTTGAACAGGGCACCCATAAACTCAACAGCTAATAAATAGCTTTATTAACTCTTATTAACACATGGCAAATGTGATAAAACCGATTGTTACTGTGCTCCAGTCCACTTCCAGCAGCATCCTGTTACCACGACCTTTGATTTATTTATTTATTTATTTAAAGGAAATGTAGAAAGAATTTCCAGGGTTCCTGTCACACAATGGCACTTCAAAATGTATTTTTTAACATTAAATGTTTAATCAAATGCTCTCAAGCTGCCAGTGAGTTTATAAACAAATAGGCAACTCATCATGCATGTCTGCTACAACTCACTGCATATAGCCTTGTATCTCCACACGCATCACCTTGCTTGCCTCCCAAAAAACTGCACTGTAATTTAGCTTTAAAATGCATTCTTTGGGGCAGGCAGAATGTTTTGCTTGCACAGAAACAATAAAGGATAGCAATTTTGAAAGCTCTAGCCAGCTCAGAAGAGAGCCCATATTCAAATCACTGCTGAGCCAAAACAGTGGCTGCAGTGGTAGATGTTTCATGAATATTTTAATCACCACCACCCATCAAATTGAAATAGGTCTTCTCCTTGTGTGCTTTTCACACCCTTTTGTAAAAGGCTACAAAACTGTTCATAGGCAAGCGTCTGAGCGGTACAGGGGAAAACTGAGTTCAAATCGCCAACCAGCCAAGACAACTGTACAACTGCTGTATCTGAATGCACTTCCACACCCAACCATGCACGTTTAGCAATGTGGAACTTTCAACATTGGACCGCGGCTGTTTTCCCCGCAATATACTGCCAGGTGAAGCCACCATCACACTCTGCCCTTCATACCACAGATGGAGGAGCAAGCTGTATCGCTGGGCTGATACAGCTACTTTAAACTGCTCCCGCCCCCCAGCTGAGCGAGCCCCAATGTCCCTCCTGCACGGCTCCATGCCTCTCTGGCTCATGCACGAGGCATCAGAGCTTGCTCATCTGCAGGGCAAAAGCAGTTTAAAGAAGCTGGGGGAGAAATAAGCTGTATCAGCCCAGCGATACAGCTTGCTCCTCCATCTGTGGTATAAAGGGGAGAGTGTGATGGCGGCTTCACCCAGCAGTATATTGCGGGGGAAACAGCCGCTGCTCATGAGTCCCTCTGCTACCAGTGGCCCAATGTTGAAAGTGATGCTGGTAGAATAGGGACTCAGGAGCAGTGTCGGTTTCACCTGCAATATACCGCCGGGTGAAGCCACCATCACACTCTGCCCCTCATACTGGTCCTGGCGATGTATTGATACATTGCCCAAGCCTACTAGTAGCCAATGACAGCTTTATCATCCATGAATTTGTCTAACCCCGCTTTGAAAGCAACCTAAGCTACTGGCCCCCTCCACATTTTATGTTAGTGAATTCTGTAAACTAACTATAAACTGTGTCAGGAAGCACCTTTTGTCTGCTCAGAATTTCTTGCCAATCAGGATCATTGGATGACCCAAAGTTCTATTATTATTTGTATTATGACTTGCTTAAAAAAAAGTGATCCAAAGCAACTTTCAAAAATACAAATCATTAAAACTAAATATAAACACCAAGTCACAATGATAACTTAAAATACACATCCACGTAGTATTACGAGGAACAAAAACTTAGCTTTATAATCCTCTATCATGCACTCCTTATTTGTTATTTTTCGGAAATGTAAAGCACCAATCATTTTGCTTTCCTCATAAGTTTTTCAGTCCCCCACCTCATTTTCCACCACTACAGTAAACTGCACAGTGTGCTCAAAATGTGGCTGCACTATAGATCTATACAACAGTATAAGAATCCTGGAAGTTTTTATTTTCAATTGCCTGATACACAGGAGTATTAGAGATACCTGATCAGGACAGAATACAGAGTCCTTATTATTTCCAGAGCTGACTGGTGGAGAGTCCACCCATTATTGCATGCTTGGCTTCAGGGCAAGCCGAGTGCTAACCTGCAATTAGTTCTACTTAAGTGAAAAGGTAAGTTGATGCATCTATTCACAAATAACTGGTTTTGATTTCTTTCATTGTTGCTTCACTGGTGTTAGGATTTATGGGACACACCAAAGAGGGAAAAATGAATTTGTGAGAAGCTGTAGTGCAGCTGTCACACCCAAAGTGCAATCACTGATAAAATATGTCTGAAATGCATCCTTCCAGTTCTAGCAAAATATACCATAGAAGCTATTTTGATGGATCTGAGAGAATAATCTCCAGTTTCATGTGAATAGTCAGTCACAGTAGAACGCCAATGATTACATCCCCTAAAAAGAACAGTGCAAAGTATGCAATAGTCCCGATCCCTGTAAAAATGGAAAAGGAGTGGGATTTAACGCATGCTCTCTGTTGAGTAAAAAAAAAGAGAGAGTATGTATTATTTCCAATCTCTGTAAGAAATATGAAAAATAGCATGCTACAGAACAGCAGTCATTACACACGCTAAGTCAAAACAATCACACCATTTCCATTTCCCTTTTATGGTTAAGACAGTTTTCTGTAAGAAAAAAGCATTTAAGGTAAAGATGCTTCTTAAACTCAGTTTTTCCTGTATAGTGATTTATAAACAAGTTTCCACATATCTGTACACCAGGAAAACAGCCACTCAGGAATATAAAACCTGACCTTGATTTCCTTTTCTCTCTCCCTTCTCCTTCCCTTCTCCCCCCTCCCCAAATGTCATGCTCAATTGAATTTTTTCTTTGTTCTCAGCTTCTCTCTTTCCAAGAAAGCCCAAAGCTGTTCTAGTTACAGTTTTATGCTGGTCAGATTTCTATTCAGAGATGTTGTGTTTTTTTAACGTGGAATTGCAAACAAGTGGCAGCCAAAGAAATGATGTATGCACTTTTATACCGTTTGATTTTGTAATAGTTTCCAGCATCCAGGAATGTTGTTCATAGTACCATAGAATTGTAAAGTTGGAAGCAACCCCGAGGTTCATCTAGTCCAACCCCCTGCAATTGCAAGAATATCTACTAAAGCATTTGTGACAGATGACCTATCCAAACTCTGCTTTAAAACCTCCAAAGAAAGAGAGTCTACCACCTCCCGAGGAGTCCATTCCACTGTCAAACAGCTCTTACCATCAGAAAATTCTTCCTGATGTTTAGTCAGAATCTCCTTTCTTGTAACTTGAATCCATTGGTTGGGGTCCTATCAGTGCTTTTTTCTAGAAAAATAGGTGCTGGTACTCACCATGAAGTTGCCACAGTAAGTGCCCCACTTTTTAACAAAAATGAGGTGCTGCTACTGCATACTCTTGAGTACCCCCGAAAAAAAGAACTGCGTCCAAGCCTCTTGAGCAGAAGAAAACAAGCCTGCTGGATCTTCCATGTGACAGCCCTTTTAATATTTGAAGACGACTTTCATTTCTTCTATCAGTCTTCTCTTTACCAAGCTAAACAAACCCAACTCCCTCAACAATTCTTCATAAGGGTTAGTTTCCAGACCTTTTGGTTGTCCTCCTCTGCACACACTCTAGCTTGTCAATAGTCTTCTTAAATTTTGGTGCCCAGAAATGGGCACAGTATTCCAGGTGTGGTCTGACCAAGGCAGAATAGAGGAGTACTATTATTTCCCTTGATCAATACTTTTGTTGATGCAACCAGAATAGTATTAGCTTTTTTTTGCTGTAGCATTACACTGTTGACTCATAGAATTGTTGAGTTGGAAAGGACCCAGAGGGTCATCTAGTCCAATACCTTGCAATGCAGGAATCTAAACTAATGTTAAGCTTATGGTCTACTAAGACCCCTAGATACTTTTCACGTGTACTATTGGCAATCCAGGTATTCCCCATCTTATATTTGTGTAGCTTGTTCTTCCTGCCTACATGTAGAACCTAACATTTGTCCTTATTGAAATTCATTTTGCTAAGTTTTGGCCCAGTCCCCCAATCTGTTATGGTCATCTTGAATCCAGATTCTATCTTTCGTGGTACAGGCTACACCTCCCAGTTTGATGTCATCTGTAAATTTGATGACATCACAGCTCTACATAGCTAACTGAATTTAACTGTAACTGAGGCCAATTAAGCTCTCCCATTGCCTTGACTCTGGGGTGAGGAGGGAAAGAGGAACCAAGCTGGAACTCCATATCACATTGGGTAGATGGTTTCATTATTGCAATGCACTGTAGAAATTTGGCTTAGACTACTCTAGTCCTGCATTGCTAAATGTGAATAGTTGGGTGTTGAAGTGCATACACTTCTTCCATTGATCTGGACACTCTACTTCTGTTGATGCAGCGTAGAGTTCTTGTACCATGCAGCCATGGCATTTCAGTGTTGCCTGTTCTCAGCCATGACACATTGCTCAAGCTGAATTGCCTCTTTTAATCTGTAAGCGTGAGAAAGGATCACATTTGCTGATGTTAAAAAAGCAAACTAACATACAAGAAGGTAATCAAGAAGACTGGGCATGGCATGTCAGGTTTTATAAGTTGGAAGTATAGTCAAACCCAAGATCAGATTGACACCAGCATTTTACATGGCAGATGCACTCTCCCACACCTTGGGCGATACTATAGTGCAAGAACTGAAAATCTGCTAACACTTGCTGAAAACAAAAAACAAAAACAAAAATACTACACTGTAAAAATGAGTCAAAACAGGCCCCTTCCCAAAAGATTAAAAAAAAAAACCACCAAGAGAACATCCCATATACTTAATGCAACAGAACCTATCAGAATCAATTTGTGGAATTCTCAGCAGCAAAACACATTTACAGTAGTTGGAGCCTTCAGGTAGCATTTTAGGGCAAAATTAAAATTATTTTTGTGACTGGAGGAAAGTATTTGTAGCACATAGAGAGGCTCAGCAAATTTGTGTCATGCACCTAAGAAATTAGGAACCATTTTCTGTTTCTTGGGTGATCAAGGTGTAGCATAGCCCTATAGCCAGTACTGTTGTTGTTTCTTACATGGAAGTGCAAACATGTGGGAGGCAAAGAAACAATGTAAGCATTTTTAACTGTGTTTTGATCTTGAAATTGTTTTCAATATCCAGGAATGCTATTTCATGCTATGCTAAAACCTCTATAACAAATCAAGAAAAAACAACAACACTGAATTACTTAACGAATTTGTTTACAACTCTTCAATAAACATTTTCACAGTGCTTCACTTTTTTAAAAGAAAGATATAATATAATGTCAACAGACAGTACAATAAATATTGCCACATAGAAATTGGTCACCAAGTTCAAGGGCTTAGGAAAATATTAAGAATCATAAGATCTTTACCTTGTAAAGATATATTAACATTGGTGCCAAGTGAGTTAGCCTATGAAGCACTGGTGAAATATCTTTCAAATTATCAATTCCAGCTAGTAGCCTAGCTGTAATAAGGTGCCGCCCATTTTAGGCATGTCCAAATGGCACGCAATTGCTGACGTGCAGGTCCTTTTGGACCTGGAAGAGGAAAGAATGGGGAGCAAGTCAGAACAGAACCCCCGGGCAAAATGGTTGCTGCCTGTATTTTCAACCAACTGTAGCTTCCAGTCTTCAAAGTCAATATTCTGCACAACAGCAAACAGCTGCAGCAAATACTTGAAGGCTCAGGTGAATCAATGATTCCACAAGCATCCATGGGTTACTCCACTGAAGCAATTGAGCCTGAACCCTGCTAAATACCCATCCACTCTGGATCATAGAATATGCCAACTATAGTTAATTCAGAAATGAAGACACACTAGAGTATAGTTATACAAACATGGTTGCGTAATCTCATCCATATCTCTTACCCAGTATTTATGGTATTGTAAGGTTTAGTAACTTCAGCAGGATACAGTTACTGCCGTCAATAAGAAAGACAACAAATATTGACTTATTGCGTTGCATATAGGCATTTAGCTGTCTGGGCTGGATATGGACTTTGAAACAAATTCTCTATGCCATTAACATCACAAGTATTTTTTTATCTGCAGTCACACTCAAACAAAGAATTGTTTCAAGATATTGAAATATTCTCCAACTAAATGCAATATCTCTTTGGCTTTTGCATACATAGTCCTGGCCTTTCACCGACTTTATCATAGAATTGTAGAGTTGGAAGGGACCACGAGGGCCATCTAGTTCAACCTTCTGCAATGCAGAAATCTTTTGACCAATGTGGGGCTCACAACCAGACAATTAAGAGTCACAAGCTTACTGACTGAGCTATCCATACAGAATCCAACCATCCATCAAGGAGTGAAACTGTCTAGTAAAAAGAGAACCCAACTAACTTTGCAGCCTGAGCACTTAAGACGAGAACAGAGTATCACCTCAAGAAAACAAAAGTTGGCCAGCTCAAGTATAAATGATAATTATTCAGGAAAAGCACAACTCAAGCACACCAAGTAGACATTTTCTGGAACACACCAACCTTTATCAGAGAACTCTAAAATTGTATCAAGGTACAATATTTTTTAAAAAATGAAATTAGAATGCAGTGAAGAACCCTTCATTTGGGTGACATTAGAGTAATAAATCTGCCCAAAATAGCTTAGGGTGATTGACATTCAATTAAAAACAGAAGACTTGAACAATTCTTTCACTTCAGGAGCTTAGATACTCCAAGAAAGTATTTATAGTTGCCAGCAGAAGAAATTCTTTCAAGAGGGTTTTCAAAAAAACTGAGGTTCAGGTTCAACAGATTCATGAAGGCCTGTAAGCAATATTTTATCCTTAAATATTCTTTCTACCCTTGCATAATCCTACAGAATACTAGAACAGCAATCTTTCTTGAAAACAAGGCAAAATGATTTCATTAGGTTTTACAGCCCATTTTGTATCTACATTTCAAAACAATCATACTTCAAACTTATAAAGCATTTCCTTAGTTATCACATTCTTATGGAAATCACTTTGTCTGATCTCTGCAGATGCAACCCCTCTAGCATTACTATGTCCAGTATCATTTGTCAGACATGAGGAAACAGAAAAGAAATCCATGATAAATATACATTGGATAGGCAACATTCTAATAATTCTAATGCACTTTGCTTTGCGTTAAAGCTGATGGGGTGGGGAGCACTTTAATTGGGCAAGCCAGATGAAAAAGTGGCCAACCCTCTGTGGGCCACATTTGATAAGTAGGTGTCGATCATCTGAAGTCATATGACATCTGGTAGATCTGATCCCACCTGAAAATAAGGCTTCAAAGGTGTTCTTTGGCAGTTGCAGATTTAAATGTCTCATGTCAGGTAAGCAACAGGGGGGCGTGTCCAGCTGAAAATGTCAGCAGGTCTAATCCATCTATCTGAGCTAGATCAAAGTGCTTTCTCCTATCAGATTATCACATTGATACCCCGTACCCCTCAGATTCTCAAGAGGCAACTAAATTTGCTGACAGCGAATAAGAGATCCAGAGTTCCTCACCGCTGCTTCTAAAGAGATGATGATGTACAAAGTGTACAGAGAGGTAATGGTTTATTATCTAATAAAACAGCATTATATATTCCAGAGTTGCAGGTAATTAAGGACATGCTCTTAATAAAGTCACATCTAGTTTTGTTAGCCAATAATCCCCACTATGGTCCTCCAAGCTTGCCATCATTTTGTTCTTACAGTAGCATAAAGACCTTCATATTCATTAATAAAGCCTATTTATTGGTATGGTTAGCCCAGTTTTTGAACGCATGGGTTTGTTTATAGTCTACCAGCTTATAGATGGGTTAAACACAAGATGCAATTAATCAGCACTTTAGCTCACAAGTTATCATACTAGAGGCTAGTTAACACACAGCACCACTGGCAGAGGAAGAGGAGTGCGGGGGGAGTGCACCGCCCCCGGCAGTGTGATCCCAGTGGGGTGCCATCGTGGCTGCCCCCCTGCCCGCACTGGGCACCACGCCCCCACAGGCGGTGCACCACACCCCTACGGGTGGTCCGCCACACCCCCGGGACGCGTGCCAGCCCCGCCCACTCTCCGCACCCCCGGTGTCGGAGCATGAAGCTCTGCCACTGCACAGCACCAAACAAATTTTGCCTTCAGAAATAACTGCATACAATGATTTGCCACAAACCAGGAGGCAACTAAGTGCAATTTGTTCATTTAGGGCTTGATCCTGCACTACCAAACCACAGTTTGGCATTATGTATGAAGAGACTTCTGTTGCCTCTTCATTAATAAGACTGACTGTATTAGGAAGATTCCTGATGGCAATTCCTTCCACTCTAGACACATTTTCACAGTAGAATATGAGAGAATTCGGTACAGGCAATCCTTAGTTTGCGTGGGGGTTCCATTCTGGACACCCACACGCATCAGAGGAGTATGCATAAACCTGCTCTGCCCCCATCCCATCTTGTTTTGCCCCTTTCTGTGACATCTTTATGATGTTTTGGAGCTCCTTCCGGGTTCGGCACTGTGTCCATGTGCACGATCACGTGTCATTCGGATACGCCTAAATCGGTCATTGCCTGTATCTCTCTGCAGGTGCTTCAGACTTCCAATGCACCTGCTCCCCTTTTCTCCTCCCTGCAGAGCATCTCAGGACTAGTGCTTTTATTTTATTTTTTGATAGCCCACTTACTATCCACAGATCTCAAAGCTGCTTACATTAAGGAACATCAAAATATACCATTTTTTTAATTATAGATTTATTGTAGATGATTTACATTAAGAAAAATCCAACCCATATAAATGTACAGTATTGACTTATATATTGAGTAAGTTACCAGGCAAAATGTTACAAACTCCCAACCTATATAAAATACACTATAGCAGCTTCACAAAGCAACATAAGAAGCTGGCTTACACTGAGTCAGACCATAGTCCCATCTGGTTCAATTCTCACACTGACTAGAAGCAACTCTCTGGGGTATCAGCTGGGGAGTGGCCCTCTCCCTGTCCTATATGGAGGTGTTAGGGACTGAATTTAGGATCTTTTGCGTCCAAAGCAGATGCTCTATCACTGATCTATGGCCCTTCCCCACACAATGTCACCCTCACCATACAATGTCACTCTCACCACCCATTTACACAACCATCTAATCATTTACCACTTCATACAATACCTCAACCATCCAAGCAATCATATCCAATCCTGTCACACTTAACAATATTATAACCCACATATATTTATTACACACTCAGCTATGTATCAGAGCAGAGGGGAATAAGACAGCTTCTCTCCAATAACTCCCAACAAGAGAATTGTATCACACATGGTACTGAACCAGCCCATATCATCTCAAATAATAATCAACAGCAACACTGATAGAAACCACAAAGCAAACAAGAGCTGTTATAACAGCAGATAAAAAAAATAGCAGAGCTAATAAATTCTCTCACTACAGAACAGAAATGGGAATGAAGTCTGATTCAAGCTTCATGCAACAGATGCATTTACTGCACATACAATACCGCTTGCGATGGTGAATGCTGCAAAGTGTGAAGGACAGGCATGTATATAAAAACACAGTAGGCACATACAAGTCATCCATGGCTATGCATTCACTTGCACTTCTGCATTTTGCAACATTCATCCTATGAAAGCACAGCACACAAAGAGCAAACACTTCTGCAGCATAACATATGAGTTAGCACTTAGTTAAAGAAAGTACTATCAACCAAATCTGAGCTCCACAACAACACTTCATGGAATAAACCCTGGATTCTGCAGCAGCAGCAGAAAATTTTAAGGTCATCACTTGATACATGCAATTGTCCTGTGAGTATCACAGAACTGATGCAGATATAATACTATTCTCTTATTCAAGGTTTAGGGATGGACAGTGGGCCTCCCATATCTAAAAGCAAGCTGACCCTTTCCCCACTGGCTTTAACACTGAGTAAGGCTTATGCTGTCACAGACTATAACCATAGTTAACATTAATCTGGGTTTGTTTTTAACCAAGAGTGATAACTAGCTTCATACCATGATTAGCAGCAAGCCTTGGTAAGCTCAGTGACACAACTCAATGGAGAACATTTGTTTTGTACGCAGAAGGTCCCAGATTCAATTCCCAGCATCTCCAGGTAGGGAAAGAAAGGATCCCTGTCTCAAATCCTGGAGAGCCACTGTCAGTCAGTGTATATAATGGAGGGACAAAAAGCTTGATTCTTTCTATGTGTCAACCATGACTAGCATTAATGCTGACAAACCCTTAGCTGTCATGAATTCCAAGAAAAGAAGCATGGGATCCCATAACACTCCTGTAATTATGGCTAAGGGATAGGGCATTGTGTTCATCTGAATATACCAAGTAGGAAGACTTGGAAATATCATAGTGGATTTGTTGAGGAATGCAATGGAAGACAGCAAAATGTTCATTAGTGAAAAGAAACAGGGATGTGCATCCCTTAAACACATAAGGGCCAGGGGACAGGACTTGTCTTCCTGCACTTTTATAGACTGAATAACCTTTCACATTTCCCATGTTATTATTTCAGATCAAGCACCATATATTCCATTATTTAGACTGCCAAATGGCCTCCACTAGTAATGTTCCATATATTCATAAGTACACATAGTAGAAACAGCAAACCAATGCTATCTTAATAGTGCAATAAATGTCATTATTTATTTTTTAGATTTCGTACCCATCCTTCACCTTAAGGTCCCAGGGCAGATCCTAACAACAGAATATATGACTAAAAGAACCGATAAAACTGTTAGTTATAAACTATATATTCCAATAATATGTTTTATGCCCTGCCCCACCCACAGGGCCTTTTAGTATCTATCCACATACTCAGTTATCAAGAACAAGCTTATGTCATCCTCTCCACATTAGGTTTGAGATATATGGCCTGATCAATTCCTAGTTGATTGAACACAAGTAAACTCAATCCAATGGGCTTTTTTAAAGGGAAAAAATTATACAGGTTGCCGTATCTATCATCATTAATTGAAACACTCAACTATGGAAAGCTAGCAGATGCTTCTTTAATATACAGCTTTAAGACCCACATTTAATTACCTGTTAAAAGAAATGCTTGCTTGTAAAAGTCCAATTGCATACATGCTGCACAATTCCATTAATCTTTCAGCCTTGCAGAAACTCACACTTTAATGCCTTTCACCCCTCTACAACCATCTATGTCTTCTGGAAGCCTTCCCATTGGAGACATGCTTGGTCACTTGCAGGAAGCTCAATTGCCATAGGCAAGAACTCAAGTGGCAACCAGGCAGTACAGAGGCAACTGTGAACTCCTCCCACCTTCCTCCTTGCCTTAAAGGGATACAATCTTGGACAGAGATCATGAAACAAACATACAACCAGCTCAGAACTGCAGGTTGGGACTCAGTACAGTGGTACCTCTGGTTACAGACGCTTCAGGTTACAGACTCCGCTAACCCAGAAATAGTACCTTGGGTTAAGAACTTTGCTTCAGGATGAGAACAGAAATCGTGCGGTGGTGGCGCAGCGGCAGTGGAAGGCCCCTTTAACTAAAGTGGCACCTCAGGTTAAGAACAGTTTCAGGTGAAGAATGGACCTCCAGAATGAATTAAGTTCTTAACCCGAGGTACCACTGTACTACCTTTAAGGGTTAGCAGACCTTTAAGGCCAGGAGAGGCTTAAGCTTTCCGAACACAGATTACACCATGACTAATATTTTTATAGCAGGATGGCCTACCAAACCTACCCTGAGTAGATGCTACTATAATGTATGCCAGCTGAAGCGATACCACACACTATTCCAGATAGTGACTGGATTTAGACACAATGGTTTGGACATGTTTCAATGTTACATGCATGAGCCTTGGGCTCATTTGCTCCCTCCTCTTGTTGAGGATATTAGAAGCTTTCATTTCTGTTTTCAATGAACTGCAGTTTAATATTTAGATGTAACACTAAACGTAAGTTAACTATGGTTTATTGTAGCAAGCTAGCTTCATTAACCAACATTTGAAGTTGGCTTGTTTCTGCATAACTTGGGAGAAAGAAGTTTATTCTCCAACTGTATGAGAAAAAATTGGGGGTAGGGGGGAAGGTGAGAGGTTAGTTACACAGCACAGATATGGAGGCGGTGAGAGAGAAAGTAAACTAACATTCAAAAGGAATTACTTTCTTTTGCTCTCCCAAACAAGTGTTGTGTCTGTCTGCTGTACTAAAAAACACATATACTTATACTTATACTTATACTGTATACTTATTTGAGAATACAGTACTACCTACCACAAAGGTACACCATAGTTGAGACTAACCACTGTTTGCCCTGGTTCAGACATAATGCCAAAGTGTGGTTAGCTAAAAACAGAAGTAAAGACTTTTAATCTCTTCATAGCTACACTGGAGAGAGGAATGAACAAGCTCAAGGCTCTTTCAGGTAGCATTAAGCCATAACAAGAGTATCAAATGAGTCTGAAATTTAAGTAATTTTTGCTTCAGCTGGCAGCACTTTGCTTGTCTAACAGTCAGAAATTAAAAATGCTGCTGTGCTTAACGCAGCCTTGCAATAAATCTGCAAATGTTATCATCTAACAGAAATCTGTATTAGTCCACCTGTCAACAGATATCTATGTTAGGCTCTGAAAGAAAAGAGAATTAACTTTTTCCCATTGTGCAAGACTTCCATGCCAGATCACCTAAAGTGACTTTTACTCAACACACAGGTGGCTCTTTACAAACCTAACTGACATAACGTAAGTACTTTTAATTTCCACTACAAGAGAATATTTTAGACATCTCCACATTAAAAAGCAATCATTTCAACCAGGGGCAAAGCAACTTGCTTCAGAAAGTCACTATAAACAAACAATTGCAGATGTTTCCTTTATAGTCCAACTCTAGGAAACAATGCAACAGTTTAAATCAGCTGTTTTGGTTTCCTTTAATTTCTGTTCTGCAAAGTGATGTAACATGCAGCCAATTCTCCACAAGAGGACCTGTTTTTGACATTTCACACACAATACTAGTATGTGTAAAGCACTCTGTCAATAGTCTTATGTTTTTATTTAAATCTCTGCATAACCTTGATTCTAAAGCTACTTGATAATAATTAAGAAAAGCCTCACACTAAATCAATTCACAACTTCCCTGTTGGTTTCAACCAAGAAATAATTCTGAACATCAATTCTGACTATACATGAGTTCTCAGAAGTTCAATATTTTATATATTATATTCAAAATGCAATTCTCCTGTCTGTCAAACCATGAAGAAATAAGATTATAAACTATTTGTTTCTTAACAGAACTGGATGGCAATTGGGTGTTGAGGGCTGGCAGACTTCTATAAAACTTTAAGTGCCTTACTTGAAGATTCTCAAATTACTGAGGCCAGTACACAAGTAAATGTAGTTGCCCTAGCAACAGCAAAATACATGTATACATTTGACCACTATTGCTTTATGTGCAGAATTATGTCATTCACTTTCAATCAGACCTGCTTCAAGGTTTGAGAACAAAAGTTACACTACTGTTCTAGTCCTTGCTACAGCCCAGTTTGCACATGATAAGCCAAGCAATGACTTAGTGCAAACAAGTGGATTCCTGGAGAGAGGTTAAACTTTTTTGTAATTATTATTTTTAATGATAATAGATCATGCGTAGTATTTATTACTGCATCAAATTACAAACACCTGAAGTTTTTAAACATTATCAATTATATCTGAATTACACATATGCCTATAGACTATATGCCTATAGGTTTGTGTGGTATTTTTCCACAATAGGAGATGCTGCACATTTTCTAGTTAAACTTTTGGAAAACTGATTTTCACACCTTTTTTTCAGCTCTGAAGACAACACCCTCATTTGCACCTGACACTCATCCAAAGCATGGTTTAGTACCAGCGAGCAAATATGGACCACCACTTTGCTTCTCTCCAACCATTTGGCTGCTGCACTGAATTAAACCATGGTTTGTCTTAGCATGTTATCTGAATCTGGGCTCATGGTACAACTGTTCCAGACAACCACAAACTATAAATCGTAGGACAAACTTTGATTTCAGCTCATGGTTTGTCTGGTGAGAGCTAAACCACAAGCTGTACCTTAACTCAGCCCAGAAGTAAAATGATTTGGAAAGAGAAAAGGAGCCATAATATCCCCTTCAGGAACCTGAATATTTGCTTGTTCAAACTAACCCATAGTTTGACTTAGCATTACATACAAAATGAGTCAGTGGCTGCATTTACGCCATGGTTTAGTGCAACATGCAAAACAGGAACGGGTTTAAGATAGCTTCAGATTTGTCTAGCTGGAAGTTGGGAAGTTTTCAGTTTCACTCTTTAGCTGCTACAAACTGTGGTTAATACTATTTTTAATATTAAATAAACCAACCTTTAACTGCAAAGCTAGTTGGTTGAAACTAATCATAGGTAAACCAGAATTCTACTTCTGAATGGCATGGCAATCAGAAAGCAAAAGCTTCCAGACTTCTCTTGGTTATTCAGAAGGGGAGAGCATGTGAGTCTGATGATTATTGTGGCTCATGCACATCACAGTAAACCACAGTTTGGTGCAGGGGTGGGGAACCTGTGGCCTTGAGATTACTGCCCCAGCCAGCATGACCAATAGTCAGGGATGATGGACATTGTAATCCAGCAACCACAGGATCACAACCTTGGGTTTGGCATCAAAGGCAAATACAGTCACTGATTTGTAGATTCTGCCTCTTCTGAACTTTCTATGAAATTACAAAGCTGTGATTGCTGAATTAAGAGTTGTGGGCAGTTAGGTATGCCCTTTCACCTTTTAAGAACTATGATAGATATCCTTGAGATTCTCATTACCAGAGCACACTGCTCATGACTCTATTACTCCTGAAAGAAAAATGATTATTTAACAAGTTCAGCACAATTGCACATCTGAGCCAACAAGCAGTCAAGCAATTTATTAACAGGTCTGTCAAAAGTTCATATATTAAAAATCAAGGCTTGAGCTTGAGATAGCTGTATAGGTTTAAGAAGAACATTGCATTATGAAGCCTAGGTGATAGCACAAGGTGCTAGATATAACACTCACAATCTCTTAACTATGACTATAGGTTACAGGATTGCACAGTGCACACGTTCCTCACATACAAACTGCCTCTCCCCGTGGCCTTAACTATTATTTAAGGATTAGGTCAACTCCAATATTACCCATGAACCAAGACTAGCTCTAACAAGGATTCTCTCTAACCAGGTTTTGAAACTAACTATTACTAACTAAGGGATGATAGTAAAGGATTGAATAAAATTACCTTGACACTGGCCCTAGAAGACAGAGCAATTTATTACAAGGCAGAGCTGAGGTGTGTGTAAGAAAAAAACCAGCTTTGCCATTTAATTTTATGTAGTATAACATACGACAAAAGCCACGCACTAGACATCCTAAAATTAAACTTCCACTATAAGCAAACCAATACATTTTAAAGTGTGTGACAGTACTGGGTTGCAGCCAATGATAATCCTAGTCCACTGAAATTAATGCATTTGACTAAGGTCTATTAGTTTCAATGAGTCTACTGTGAGTAAAACTTATAGTAGTTTGATACAATCCTATGGCACTAGAAATGTAAAAATCAGGTCATGTGCTTTCTAAAGTCAAACCAATAGTACCCCTTTAAAGAGGTTTCCATACACGGACCAATGTCTAAAGAGGTACTTTAGATGCAGTCAAGGGCAAACACAGGTATGACCAAAGTAGCAGGTCCATATGTAAGCTAACACTCTGCTTTTGAAAGCCCTCAAATTTTAAAAGTAGATTGCCACGTGACAGGAAGGGCTGCCACTTGAGAAATAGAAGCCAAATGCCACTATGAACACATAATAAATAGTTGTGTGATTCTTTGAATCCCAGCTATTATGCTATGGTCATTTCAGATTTAATGAAAAAAAGAGAGAAAAGTATTGCTGCAATTAAAGAGGAAGAAGTCTTGTAACTTGTTTCAAACAAACAAATCTGACATATGACAGCCATTCCCCATTTATTTTTCAGAGATAAAAAACATGTATGAACTTTGGGGGTTGAGATGGAGACACACAGCACAAGCACACTAAAAGGGGCAGATCAGGGATTTCAGCACTGCTGATAAATAGCGGTACAGCTAATATCTACGTAACTGTTTACTTTTTACAAAAACGGTTGTACTACTCCCACACACACAATCTGTCTAGCCAATAAACCTCATTTCTTAGTACTGTAGTTGCAGTACAAAAGAAATGCTCTCTGCAAGCAAAGCTATGTCTTCAGAGTTGCCTCTATAGTCGCAGTCACTCTTTTCTTCACTGGGGGATGGGTCTTGTTCACGTGCTCTGAATAACCTAATCATTGCTGCTAATACAGCAACAAATAAAGGGAAAACCTGCCCGTATGCGTTGCACAATATTTACAGGCCACAAGCCGTTATTTCCTTCCATTTGAGATACCATGTACTACGTCCTTATAATATGTTGCACAGATAGAACAAAAATTCCCAAGGGAACATGCTGATTAAACACCAGAAAACCATTTAAGACCTATAATTTAATTTTCAACAACAATATACGGCAAATGGATCATAAGGAACAACAACCGGCTCCAATATACAAATACCAGTACCAAATATAAAATATATACCTGGCAAAAGAAGATTGTCTTTTTATGGCTGAAGACTCCTGTGAATAAATATGATTAGATTCCTTGATCAGATTCTGTGGCTCAATGACTTGAAAAGGACATTGGAGGGGGGGGGCTGCTATACAGTAAACAAGAGCAAAATGATTCTTCCCTTCCAGTCCTATGTTGAAAAATATCAAATAAAGCTCTAGCATACGTTAACATCAGCTACTGCACAAAATACAATTTGACCATTAAACATATTGATTTAGTCTGATGTAGCAATGCAGTACCATTCGACTTCTCCTCAGCATGACGACAGAATACACTAATTCATTTTAAGCTTTTTTTCAAATGTAACCAATTAAACCAAACACTAAACAAATCTGCGAAATAAAGAAAACAATACTCTCAAATAAACAGGCCCCAACTCACATACCGTCAGGTTTTTTGGGATACATTTCCTTCATTAATCTCTCTTAGCAGCAGCATCACTCACTCTGCATACTCCTCTGTCTGGTCTCTGTGCCCCCCCCCCAAAAAAACCCGTCACCTGGCAAGAACACGTCTTTTCAGGGCAAATCCCCCCCACCCCCCACTATGTCTCAGAGCTCTTTCAGCCACATCCCAGTGCACGCAAGAGGCAGCGGCGAAATCTGTGTTAGTAGCAATTGTGGTTGCAGAGGAGGACTGTAGGCTAAGGCAGCTAGATAAGCAAAATGCTGACTTCTATTATCTATTGCACCACATGCACAGACATACTGCATCAATGGCTTCGGTTCACAACAATCACAGTAAAGGCACATAAAATCTACAGAAAAGAAATGCATTACTCACTGGGTTTTATTCTTTTGCTTCCTCAGCATGTAATTCTTTATGCTTTACAATGCAGCAGGCATGCAATGAGATTTCCCCTTGCCCTTATTTCACTGATGCTGCTGTGTGAATAGGACTACACACCCAGAAAGGGCGACAGGCAGAATCAGCCTGAACATTAAGAACAAATATTTAATGGAAGCCTGGTTATCCCTGTTCTCTCTCTTTCACATCTCTGCCTCATGTATCCAGGCACGGGTGGTACTGGCTCCCTTGGGAGGCTGTAGCTAGCAGCTGAGGCACAAACTAAAACATGGCATGGATGTCAAGGAGCCGATGACAGAAAGAACAAATATTCCTGTAATATTATGGACAGAGACTTTGCTAATAAATATACATTCACGAGGCCACAGCAAGCAGCTACAACAGAGGTATTGTTATGGTTCTCCATAGGCAAGGAATCAGAAGCCGAAAGCCAATTCAAAACTCAAAGTTGCCAGCCACAGTTTGTTTTTTAATAAATGATACTGCAGCCACATCAGGCTGCACTGTTACTCCTCCATCACCACAGAGCCCAGAGCCAGTTTCTTGGCAATAAAGTAGTAGATAAGGCTTCACTTGCTTTTTCCTACAGAGTGCCTCAACCACCTTTCATAATGTGGTTTTAACTATTTCCTAAATACTTAGCCCGGATAAATGCATCCTAGGCCCGAAGGCAAGTGGGTAAGATTTGACATCCAAGAGAGATCATTTCATTTTACATCCATGAATCAATTAGCACATATGAACCTGCATTAAGGAGCTCCAGTACTCTACAACCTTACTCCACAGATCAGAATTCCAACTTGATCTGCATATGTATCAGTCCTGATTAAGGAAATTGCTGTTGTCACGCCCAGGACCTTTGATTAAGGAATAAAGATAGCATTTACACACACGTGATAATTCAGACAAGGAGGTGAAGGGGTGGGAACACAAACAGGGTCACTATGAGTTCAGAGACTGAACAATGGTGAAATCCTATTTTATATCAGACTGTTGTGGTTTGCAGATGGGATTCTCATAAGAGTAGGAGGAAAGTCTGATTACATTATTAAATAAAATAAGCCTGAAATATTTATTTAAGCTTCTGAACAAAATATAGTTCAATATGTTTCAGGAACACAATTTAGAATGGCTGCTTGAAACAGATACAAACTAACCCTGTTGAATTAATAGTATACAAAGCTTTGCTAATAGGAAAATATAGTTATCACATCTTATTTTCAAACGGAACCAAAGCAAAAAGCCATCACTAACGTTTAAAAATCAGAGTAAGTGAAAAGCATTTAAGGAAACAACTACTGCTTTCATGTATACCAAAGTTTATGGCAACAAAAAATGTAAACAGGCAGGCTCACACTCAAAAAATAAGGCCAGAAATCAGGGTTCTGCTCACAAATCATGATAAAATACCTATTTTTTAATAACCTAATATAAAATATGTGGAGTCGTAAGGTAGAGGGGAGGGACAATTTGTCCAACTGCTCTCTATTCAACTCATTCCAGAAAGTCCATATTTTTGTACAATTGTAGAAAATTAGTCTGCACAAACAGATTGCTAATTTAAGCGGCAGCATATTTTGAGTGAACAAAGAATTACAATTTCTCACTTGTCCCTGAAAATAATTTTCCAGCATAGAAGTTTAAATATGGCTCACTATAAACACCAGACAGAAGAATGAGTGAGAATTTTAAAATCAATTAAACCAATGTTTATAAAAGATTTTTAAAGTTTCAACTTTATTTACATTGAGAAATTTATCAATATAAATATAGCAGATTCTTACTATATTATCTCTCATATAAAACTTTATTTTACAGTTGACTGTATAAAGACACTTAATATGCTGCTAATGACGTTGACTGAAACCAGATAATTTATATACAAGCATTGCTCACACTTGAGCATAGTCCAAGTGTGCAGTACAGGCCACAGTTGTTTGAACAGTTAATAATTAATCCTAGCCAATACCATTTATTGGTTGGTAACCATCTTTAATGCTTAGTAATACAGGCAGCTCTCTCAGCACCATGTTTCCAGTAAGGTTCCATGCCTATAGAATACAGATAATATCTGCCTTCTCAACACAAATCCTAAGAAGTCACTCACCAACTGCATCCTACTAGGCTTTTCAAACAATTCAAGTGTGATTCAACCTGACCACTAACACAGCAGTAGCGTGTGCATTCTACATACCAGTGAAGAACTAGGTCAACCGAGTCTATACAGATCCATAATTTATAAATGTGCCTGTCAAATCAAGACCTCTATGAGTACTAAGCTAACTGTCTTTATTATTCATTTATTCAGAGTATTTATAAGCCGCTTTTCAGAACACAGCCTCACACAACAATGTACACAAAAGTACCTGCTGCCCTAATAAAAGTACCCATTTGAATAGTTATTCAATGAGGGAATTGAAGGGCTATATCCAAACTATGAAGCGTTAGGCTTTGGTCTAGGGGCCTTTTTAAAAGCCACTTTTCGTAATCATTAATATATGCAGAAATGTGTTTGTTTTCAACAGCTAGTACTATTTCATTTACCACAGCTGGAAGAGACTGGGACCTGTAAAGAAGCCCCAGAGAGATTTCATTTATTTCTGAGCTAAGTGGTCACAGGTTTCCAGGCATTACTACTACTATACTATACTACTACTATACCCACAGTACACCATCTGCACTGCAAGGACATAGTTCTGTTTCCCTGGCTATCCAAACTCCAGTTTATTTGTTATCCTAAGACTCCATAAGGTGTGCCATGCATAAAGGGTATTTAAACAAAGGCTGAATGGAAAGTCTGGGGCATTTTAGTACAATATACGGACTATTAAGATCTTGGTTTATACACAAATTCACTGCAATCTTCTATCTCAGGATATATTAGCATGACCCTCAATGTTTAAAAGCATGCCAACCCTGTCTCTGTAACATTGTCATCCTCAGCCTTCAGTTTTCTGCTCAAATGCTGACTACCTATAAGCAAAAAGAAAATCGGATTTTACTAAGTGAACTAGCAGCCTCTTATTTCGGAGGACAAATTCAAGGACTGATAATCTACTTTTTATTATATGTTGAAATAGTCTTATCAGAAATGAGCACCATCAAGTTGCATGCTGACATGCTAAAAGGGTTGTGTGAATCGATCCTAGGTCTACCCTCATCAAGCAGAATGCATAATAGCAATGGTCAGTGAGGACACAGATTGAATCGGATCACCAAGCATTTCTCTGACACCAATTTCTAGTTTCACTCTATTAAGGTCATTGAAAACTGAGCAATCTTGTCACGATGCTTTGAAGATTTTCCTGTAACTAAATACCAGGGAATAAATCTTCCTTGTTCTCAGTTTATAAGAGACAACTAGAGTTTATTCAAGTAAATTCCAGGATGTGATTCTTTCAATACCCCAAACCTGTATGTGATTCTTTCCTTTCTAGCTTTGATTCACTACAGAGCAGGAACGGCACAACTACTTCCGTATACATATAAGGGGCTCTGAATATGTAATGCTTGAACGGCAGCCCTCCCCTCACACATAAGCTGTAGTCTGCTTTTGAAACTCAAGGGAATTAGGGGTTCTGCTGTTCAAATGCTGCTTTAGGCATGCCTAAGGACCTGGGCACATAAGGTACCTGTACGTTTTAATTTTGTTAGATGGTCCATAAAAACTGCTCTGTTATAGGAACAGTAGATCTAGGACTAATTGCTTGCTTTCCAGAATTCTCCATTATTATTAATGTCGATTCCACAGAAGAGGGTTATAAACATATCTTGTAGCAGGAATAACCTCCAGGAGGAGGGAGGGAAGCTTCATAGAAGTTGAGCTCCACACACAAATACGCCTTTTAGTCCAGTTTACTAACACAAACATGTGGGCAGGCAGACTAATAAAAAATGTTAAGGAGATAGATTTTATTGAACCAACCTCAGCAGATGAATGAATAAAGGGATATCCAGACTTCTGAATACAAAAACTTTATTTCCTGACATTATATACCCCAGACATTTTATATCCCATCTTTCTTCCACCATGGAACCCAAGACAGTGTGCATTTGGTTCCATGGTACTGACCAGACCTGCTTAGCTTCCGCAAAGTGGTGGTCTCATGTACCTTCAGATAATATCCTGGGATCTTACAGACATGGCTTATTTTACCTGCCAAGGAAGACTTCAGTTACAGTGGTTGGTTCAATAAAATATATAGCTCTGCCTCAAATTGTGGCTTGGAGATGGCCTCTAATTGTGCCATTTTGTTTTTGTTTTTATGGGTAAACGCCGAAAGTAGCTCAAGGTTTTTAAAAACTACCACCCACTCCTGAACAGCAGGCCCTCCTCAACAATGCTGTATCACAAATGTTTTACAGATTTCTACTGATGTCATTTAGCAACAGGGTCTGCTCTTTTTAGAAGCACAAGTCCTAATCTCCCTCAGGCTCAAGGAATTAGTCATGTGCTTATTTGCATGTAGACTAAATGTTTACAAACTTTGGGATGCTATGTGCAATTTTCTTTGTACTTTAAAATATAGATATCATGCAACAATGTGACATGCAGACACCCCAAAATATGAACATTTAACATTATCTTCAGTAGTGTCTTCAGCAGTTTACACAAATTAATTGCAACTGTTTCCATGAGTTGACTATAGTTTGATAAAGTTGGTTGGATCCAGTTCGTGAAACTAAGGTTTTACTGAAATCCATGAGACAAGTTGAACAGGCTTTAAGTCCCACTGATTTCAGTGGGAATGAAATGCAACTAATTTAGTCTGGATCCAACAAACTGCAGTATTTCTGCATCACAAGACTAATACTATACTGACCTCACTAGCCTTAACTGACACTTTCTGACACTTTCTGCATCTATTTGCATAAGACCACCCACACTTGGAAAAGTAAGGTACCCAAGGGCCTTGCATTAATGCATATATCTGAAACTCTGGCCCAACTTCTTCTCATAAAATACTGTTCTAATACTTTCACAACTTTAGAAGTAGAAGGATTAGTGCATAAAGAACTATCAGCTTAAATGCTGCTCAACTACTAAACAATTTTATGTAACAGGCAATAAATTTATCCTTTTCACCTATGCTGAAAGTATTACCACTTATTAATGTGATAATGAGTGAAATAAATTAAATACCTCCAAACACACTTCACAGTACATCACAAGCATTCTGAAGGACACAAACATGCTTTTCATAACAAAAATATTTTCAATGAAAAGATGGTATTTATGTTGTTGTTGCTTAGTCGTTTAGTCGTGTCCAACTCTTCGTGACCCCATGGACCAGATCACGCCAGGCACTCCTGTCTTCAATATTTTATACTGTATTTTATACAGTATTTTATACTGTAATGCAAACACACACAGAAGAATGGACCACCACATTCAAGTACTTACGGTCTTCTCCTGGACATGGCATGCCTGGCTTTTCTGGAACACTGGGGAAAACTGCAATAAAACATAAAGTATATATTATGTCTTAATGAATTACATTTTTATCCATTCACTGTTTTATCCAAAAACAATAATCATATATTACTTCCACAACTGAAGAATACAAAGGCAGGGCAGTGTCTTAAAAATATATGGTTTAGGACAAAGCTGCAGACAACAGGGTTTCAAATGGCATAGATGATGATCCAGTCAGTACAGAAGGCAAAAAAAAAAAAAAAGGACTGTGGTGACTTAGGAAATGTTCGCAGAAGCAATAGGTGCTAAGAAGTGATTTATAGGATGAAGAGTACTAGATAAAGAGTGCTTTTTGAGGAATACTTTAAAATAAAGAAGTACAAATGTAGAAGAGGGGAAAACTGAAACATGAGACTGATGAGCTTGCACATCAAAACAACATCAAGGCTGGCAGACACAGGCAACTGGGGATATTGGGGCCAATTCATATGAATTTCATACTTTTTTATACACCACTGAGATATATTTTAATATATTAAGCAGTATGGAAATTAAATAATCAAATAATCAAATCAAATATATCTGCTGGACCCAATGCTAAGCGTCCAATGAAACACATCTTACAGCTATACCAGCTATGTTTAGACAGGGTTATTTCAAGATGGAGAGCATTACATGCACATATTGGATTTTTTAAAAAAATATTGTACAGAAAGACATGTACATGCTTGGAGAGTGGTGAGAGATAAGATCATATATGGGAATAGAAAGATGCTGTGAGGGGATAGGATCAGATCCAGGACTAGAAAGATTTAAGCAGCAAAACTTGCATTACATAATCTTTCCAAAAGGAGACAGAAAAGAAGAGCACAGCCAGACTTTTTGTCGAAAGCTTCAAATAGTAAAACTGACTGCTAAGAGGATACCATACAAAAAGGTATGTAAAATTGCTGTTTAAAGTTAAACAGATTGTTTCAGGCAGCACCATCATTTACCATGAATAATGAGCCCTTCATCTCTATGCTGACAATACAAACGGAATGCTTCTTCCAGTTCCATCTGAGATGATATGGTACATGGATCACCTACCGAAAGAAAATGAGAATGAGAACAAGGAGGAAAAAGTAACCAAATTTACATGGCTCTACAATTCATGGTTTTGGTTGAAATGTCAGGAGTGTAGGTTGGAATCTTTGACGCCAAACATAGATTAACTCAGTATCTCAGGAAACCAAGCAGTGACAACAAGTTCATGATTTTCCTGAAAGAAGTTGATCCCTCTACAAAGGCAAGATTCAGAAAGGCCCATGCAAAGTACTTGCACATGCACTTGGCGGGTGTAGTCAAATGGTTTTTTTAAGAGTAGCTTCTCACACCTGAACTTCTCCAGATAATCTCCATCCCTTTTGAAAAGGGATGGGTCTACTTATGCATCTGGAATATCAGGTATAGTGCTTTGGTATTCTTGCCATAGGCATCTTAGTTGCACAAAGTTTCCAGAAATCCACTTGCCATGGTGGTGCCCCTCCCAAATCTGGCAATAAGGATAAGGCTCAGAAGAGCTTCAACTCCTCCAAATATATGGATCATTAGAACAAATTACAAGGTGTGGAGATGCAGAAGTTGAGCAAGTCACTCTGAAGGCTAGGACCAATTATCTGTGCTAAATGGAATCCTTGCTAGTTCCAGACTGAAAACAGAAGGGGAGAAGTCAGCTTTATCTGAAGGGAGAGAGACCCTCCTAAGTTCATAGTTCACAACGTTAGAAATGAAAGTGTTTGCTTAGTCTAAATTGTAACAGCAATAAAAGACTACAGAAAAAATGCATGAGGTGTGGGGGGGGGATCCCACAGGGCAAAGCTGCATACTCTTCTCCCTTTGACATTATCCAGCTCCATCTAGCACTTTAAAACCTAACAACAGAGCAAGCATTTTGAAATATATATAAATAATATAAATAAAAAAGGCTGCATTACAAGGGGCAGGAGAACCCTTGTAAAGCAAATCCTCCATGTGTGCAAACTCTTCCTATGCATGTCTACTCAGAAGATAGTTCAGTAGAGCTTATTCACAGATAAGTGTGCATAGGATTCGCCTTCTTTGGTGATCGATCATTCAAAGTCGAGTAAGATTGTCTTCCATGAAAACAGTCTTAACAGTGAGTGTGTAAGTGACTCTGGAGGCCAATTCTGGATCCATACGTCCTTCCACAGTGGGGACATAGGTTTATGGGTGGGAGTTGATCACAGTGAGGGTTTGCCAAAGGTGCCTTCCTCTTAGCTCACTTCTCCTTTTCACCCTGAGTTCATGCTTCTTCAAAGTCTGTAAAACCTTGGTAAAAGCTGTTCTCCAATTGGAGCCCTCGCAGGCCAGTGTTTCCCAGTTATTAGTGCTTATACCACATTTTTAAAAAGATTTGCCTTGAGAGCATCTTTAAACCTCTTTTGTTGACCACCGGTATTTCACTTTCCATTCTTAAGTTGGGAATAGAGTAGTTGCTTTGGAAGACAATAATCAGACAACCAAACAACTTGACCAGTCCAATGAAGTTGATGTTGAAGAATCATTGCTTCGACACTTGTGATCTTTGCGTCTTCCAGTACACTGACATTAGTTCGCCTTTCTTCCCAAGTGACGCATAAAATTTTTCGGAGACACCACTGATAGAATCTTTCAAAGAGTTGGTGAGGAATCAATGCTTGTAGTTGGGAATAGGTGGAAGGAAGTGCTATAACTTGAATACATCAGGTCAATCCTCCCCCAAGACATTTACTCAATTTGTATTGCAATTTTTAAAATGCAGATAATATGATTACAATATTATGATGGGACTGGATTACACAGTGGGCTAAATACAAAATTATGGCTGGCTACCAAGATTAGTCAGAATGGTAACATTCAGGTGCCCATACTATGTAACAAGTCTGGAGGAAGGTTCAGGTAATTCCTGGATTTTCAAGAACAGGACCAGCTATTATGTATTCCTTCAGCCTAACAAGCATAGGCACAACCCAAAACCAGTATAGCTCCTTACAGAGGCTCATCTAATTGTATCTGATCTCCTCCCGCACACCATTTTAAGATTGTAACTGAATACAGGAATTCAATACAATCAACAATTGAATAGTAACTAAAGATAACTTACACCAATCTTTCATTTTAAGTGAACCAAGGCCCTTTGCTTCAGAACTGCATGCTAAAACCAAGCTTTCCCCTGCCATTTCAGCAAGCAGGTCCAAGGAAAACTGCTTTGTGCTACCGGAGCAAGCCTCTGAAGGCACACTCACATCACCAAACAGCAAATCAATGGTTACAGCATTCCCCTTTGAACCACTGACAGATTTCAGTCACCTGATGCCATTAGAGCAAGCAGGTGATTTGACAGGTGGGCAATCCCACCCACCTATCAAAGTTGGCCTGCGGAGGGTAGACGGATCCTGCCCACCAATATAAATACCTGGCCTCAAGTGTTTGAGTTCTAACACACAACAGGAATACATTAAAATGCCTGTAACTGGTAATCAGGAAATACAAAAACAACTTTGCTCCATTAACTTAAGGTTTTGCTTCATTTTGACAAAGAATCATTATCACAGGACACCCTAGGAAGCCACAGGCTCTTCCAGAAGCGCCATCTTGTGCCCAAGATTTTTTTGGGGAGGAGTGCACGCCACGCATGTGTGACACCGTATCATCGGAAGAAGGCCTAGTATGCAGCGGCTTCCTCTCTGCACTCAGGATGAGCCAGCCACTGAACCACGCTGCACCCTGCCTCCTCCACCCACTCAATGTTGAGTGGGGCTGGCTCCCTGCCAGCAGATATTGAGGGGACCGAAGGCACTTCCACCCCTAGGAGCTGGGCTCTTCAGTTGGCATCATTGGAAGAAAATATTTTTTAAGTTCTCCCTAAGAGTTCTCAAACTGTACAGAATTCTTTTTCAATAAATTAGTATCCATGAAGTCTAGATCAAGGCTGGGGAACCTCAGGCTGAGGATCAAATGCTGCCCTCAGGCCTGTTTATGTGGTCCTTTGGACTCTGCCCAGGTCACGTGCCTCAATGGCTCTGCTTGGTCCCCTCCTTGAGTGCTTTAGCTTGACTAAAACGTGTAGGTATAATAATGCTTCTTTCTGACCTGGAAGGACATGTAGTTCTTGACATCCTTGAACAAACTGATAAAAATGACAGTAGTTAAGAACTGTTCAGCTGAAGATGTACATTCATTTTTTCAATATGGTTGCTTTACTTTTAACCTCTTGAACCTTGTCTTAATAGACAGCTTCTACAATAATTTTAAAAGGTTAACTGAAATCCAAGTGCATAACACTGCAAAGTATTTTCCTATCGTCACATGGATATTCCTTCCTCCAAGGAGATCAGGATATGCAGATATAGCAAGAGTGGCAGCATTCACATGTGGCAGGAAAGAATGGTAAACAGCTTACCATGAATGAGGAGATCACTCCTGCTTTGCTCCTTCTGTAGCAGGAGCAACAAACCATCATTCTTGGTGAAGCATTACACTCGGCTCCAGCACTGAGCTTGTTTGGAGAGCAGCAAACCGCAATGTGAAGCTAAACTTTGCTCTTGGTTTACCAATCATTGTTTGTTGGAAGTGAAACATACTGCAATCTCCAGTTCAGATGTAATGCCAAGCCAGGGACTGTGACTTGTTGCTCCCACTGGGGAAGGAACAGAAGGGAACCAACCTCCACGTTCATTGTAAACTGAATTTTTTATCTAACAAAATTTAATTTACCCATTGATTGTAATAAAACCTCTAAGCGGTTTACAATAAATATTCAGATTACTGGAAAACAGCTAAAATGAATGATAAAAAGATGAAAACATGCCAACATCTATGTGTCTGGATTGGCTAACCAAAACAAAAATGTTTTAATCAGGCACCAAAAAGTACAGTGAAGGCGCCTGCCTGGTGTCAACAGGCAGGGAATTCCGAAGTACAGATGTTGCCACGTTAAAAAGCAAACTCCTCACAACTTCAGAATAAGCATTTTGTGGCACCTGTAACAGTGTCAGTCCCACAGATCAAAGAAATTGAGTTGGCACATACGGGAAAGGCAACTCCACAAGTAAACTGGTCCCAAGGTGTTAAGGGTTTTAAATACCAATAGTAACACCTTGAACTTGGCTGGGTAACAAAAAGGCAACCAGTGCAGGTATCTGAGCAGAAGTGTTATGTGCTGACAAGGTCTTACTCCTGTCAGCAACTTGTGCTGCAACATTCCACACTAACTGCTGTTTCTGGGTCAAGCACATAGGAAGCCCTATACAGAGCACACTGCAGATATGTGAAATGAACCACTGTGACTTGCTCAAGGCATCCTAATGACCATCTAACATGTCCTTGCCTGAAATGTGCCAAAATATACAATACGAACAATAAGGGAATATCAGATTTTCCTGTAGCAAGTTGAACACTGCTACATGAATATCAATTGATATACCCTTGATAGTAGAGACCCATAAGCAAAAGCCCTAAGAAATATTCTGATTTTACTGTTGAGGAAAATTTCTCCCTTTCAGATAGTCAAGGAAAGATCTCTGATTTCAGATAGCAATTATACAGGGCTCTACAGTGCAGGAATCTTTTGTTAAGTATATTGAAGATCATGGCACAGTTACCCCACACATGTCGCATTGTACCACACACCAGACTTTTCCCAGACTTGCTTTTTCTAATTCTAATTTTCTAATTTTCTAATTCCAACAGACTTAAAAAGAAGAGAGCCAATCAAGAAAGCTCAGGAACCTGAGATCCACATTAAAGGGCCAGAGCAGCTAAGTTCAGAGCAACGAAGTGGGTCTGTAGACAAGCCCATCTCACACTTGAGAATCATGGGTATTACAGCAACACTTGTTTCACAGTGAGGGGAATAGTACAAGATATGTACATGGGTGGGTTCTCTCCCTCAGTAAATAGTGATAGGTAGAAACTTCATGTTGAACCCTTAACTGGGCCACGAGAGCTTCCTTTCTTAGCTTAAATGACACATATGCTCACCATAAAAACTGCTTTCAACTCAGCAAGCTTATTGTTGGCACAACTTTCATGCAGCCCTTGCCAGTGGTCTTTCAGTTTTAAAAATGGGGGTAAAATCACCTGATGGAACTTCTGCATGCTTAAAAAGCAAGACAGGTTGACAAGCCCCCTTCACAGTGACTCTCCACTTGAATACATCTGGGAAACAGGCTCACTCCATTTAATGGATGCCTCAGCATTTCAAAGCTTTTTCAAGTTTACTGGGAGTAGGAAACAAAAAAAATCAGGAGAATGATACCACGCTTTTAAAGCATGACATCTTCCAATATTCTTTAAATGTACTCAGCGACAGAAAAATAGGAGCACACACAAAAACTAAACTCAAAAGCAAGTATGGGAATGATTCACCTTGTATTAAGACTAAGCACTATGTTCATGCTTTTAATGGCATGTCACTTGGGATACCTCTCCTATCAATCCACCATAAATCAATTCAGTAGCAGTAGTCACACTTGCAGAACTTGATGCAGCTGGCTGAAGATTTAAGTATTGAATAATACACTAGTAGCCTGGAGAATATTTACAGATCTGCAGGAAATACCCTAGAACTGCTACAGTTCTCAACTCACGTGTCCTATGCAAACAAATTACACTCAATTAGAAAATATCAAGTTTCTGCATGGTATCGCTGAAGCATCATCTTGAAAGCAAGTACAAATGAAGTGCACACAACTGAGTCATTATTGTACACACAGAACTTGGAAGAGGTATGTTCCTCTCAGTATCTGAAGTCTAGCTAGCAGAGGTGAGACAAGATTTCAGAGACCCCTATTTTCAGTGTCCACTTGCCTTTGTATAAATTGATTCTAGAATTTCTGCCAAACAAGAAGTGTCTATGAAATGATGTGAGCGGTATATAAAAAGATCTGGAGAAGTTTTGTCTATTAAGCAATACACACTCTTGAAGTTCATATTAGGAAACACACATTGCAATTATATAAACACTGATCTCTTTCTAGTTTGTGTGGGTATTGCTAAACAATTAAAGAACAGAAACCTGGGCAGTATCAAACAATCTGGTAGAATGCATTTAAAATAAAAATGAACAGTGCATTAGTTAAATGTGGCATATTAAGGTAGTCAATGGGTATGATCCTTCTCCACATAAGCACACCTCCTTAAAAGGAATCCCCGTGAGCTGTGGCCCTTCATGTGTTGTTGGACTCTCAACACCCATCTGCTCCAGTCAGCATGAACATAGGTTAGGGATAATGGGAGCTCTAATCCAGCAACACCTCGAGGGCAAGTTTCCCAACCATGCCGTAGGGCTGAACAAATCCTACCCCCACTGCAATCACAATGCATCAGGCATTCAAAAGAAAGGGGCTTACATTTCCAGCAAAGGTATGTATGAGAGGCAACCATAGGCCTCCTCTGCCCCATAATAACCTGATGTCTACACAGATACTGGGAGAGGGAAAGAAATTGTGCTTGGCTGTATGCAAATCTTTCTGCGCACAGTACTTATGTCAGGAAGAATCACACCCACATTCATAAAGGAAGGTTATGCTTCACACATCAGAATTAGAGAGTACATAACATTTTCAGAATGGATTGGAGCAAGCTGCAATACATGCCTGATTATCTGGGCTTTATTAACATATGTATCCCTTGATATCTCTTAAGTGAAAATTTGAAAACCAACGATGATTCAAAATTAAGTTACCTGTTTAGTATCTCCATCACACCCAGTTAATTAACTGTGCTGTAAAATGCATCAGAGAAATATTTGCAGAAGCATATTTACATGAGTCTGAAATACCTTCATTATCAATCCACTTAAGGGTAATTGGTTGTTCCTGTTGTAAATTGCACATCTCTCTAACTTCATCACAAAGTTCACCATAGTTGATGGATGCACCCAGATTTGTTATGAGGATATCCCTGAAAGAGATGAATTCAGATTCAATAGCTACATGTGTTCACATTAAACCACAAGACATTTGCAAAGATTGAGGCAATCTATCAGCAGCCCTAAAGATTTTGCATTTCAGAATCTCACAAACAGTTTTACTGACCCAACATCTGCTAATTATATACTACTCATTCATTAAAAAAAATATATCAGAACAGTTCACAACTATACATAAAATAATAAAAACCATATAAAAAAGTTACAATCAGAAATCAGGTAACTATCAGGGAAAGCTGTACGGTGGGCCCACCACTTACACACCTGACTCAAAACCAAATAAATAAATGTGAGTGGAACCCACAGCAAAGAGAGCTTTTAAAGCCCTCTGCCTTGCTTACTACTGTGCTCTGGGAAAGTCACACAAGGGCCCTAGGACACTCTGAGCCCTTGTGCCTCCTTCCCAGAGGCAAGTAAGGGCAAGGCTCATTCTGGACAAATAGGGATGGTTCAGGGGGTTCCTGGCTTTACATGATTTTGCCTCTGTGAGTGCACCCCCAGAACCAAACCCTCATGTAAGTAGTGGGCTCACTGTATTCTTAATTGCCTGGGGTGCTGGGGTATTTTGGGGAGGGGGTTGTAGCTGTGGTTTTTTAAAATCTTTATTTTAGATTTTGTTGAAATTTATGTGGAAATTGTTTTTTTTTAATATTTAATTTATTGTTCAGGACTACTTCTGTTGCAACATTTTTTATGTTGTAAGCTGCCTTGAGCATGGTTTGATCTGTGGAAAGGCAGCACACAAATAAAATTACGTACATATGCATGCATGCATAGGTGTGACAAAATAGAAAAGTTTTCAGTAGGTGTTTAAAAGTTGAAACAAAATATGCCTGATGAATCTCCATGGCGGAGCTTTCCACTGGAATGGTGCAATGACACTAAAGGTTCAGTTCCTTGTAGCTGTCAAATGAGCCTCATCAACTGATTTCACACAAGATATAATGGTGTGGAAGAATAAGCATGTACTTTAAAAAATACCTTCATCACATTCCTCAACATTTTTAGTCAGCAGGGCTTAATTTAGAAGAATTCTATGAACTGTATGTAAGCAAAGCAAGGAATGCTTGCCATAAAGGAAGATTATGCATGATCACTTATGCTATGTTAAGCACTGTCACACCCAGGATATACAAACATCTACCCTCCCAAGCTTCCATGGAAACACACTAACAATCATGAATGGCACAACTCCCTAATGCTTTTATTACTAGCCTATTTGTTTAATCATAATATCAAAGGTGTACTGTACCATGAACAGACACTTTGAATTATTTAGTACTTTCCTGAATAATTCTTGACACTAATTTTGCAGTTTTGATAACTGTGACTTACTGCAGTTTGACATGTCTGATCACACAGAAATAAGAATCCACTACACACACACTTGCATTCTGCCATGCTACATTTTATACCATGATTTCATAAAGCAACACTTATACAAACCTTCACGAATGATCAATAAACCCAAGCTGAGTAAATAGGGATCCCTACATTGCAATGTTAGCTTTACCCTTTCCAGTGAGGGTAACAACCAACTATAGAGGGATGCGGGTGGCGCTATAGTCTAAAACCATCAAGCATCTTGGGCTTGCCGATTGCAAGGTTGGCAGTTTGAATCCACACGATCGGGTGAGCTTCTGTTGCTCTGTCCCAGCTCCTGCCAACCTAGCAGTTCGAAAGCATACCAGTGCAAGTAGATAAATAGGTACTACTGTGGCAGGAAGGTAAATGGCATTTCCGTGCAATCTGGCTTCCGTCACAGTGTTCCATTGTGCCAGAAGCAGTTTAGTCATGCTGGCCACATGACCCCGAAAGCTGTCTGAGGACAAATGCTGGCTCCCTTGGCCTGAAAGCAGAGATGAGTGCTGCACCTTAAAGTTGAATTTGACCAGACTTAACTGTCCAGGGGTCCTTTACCTTTACCACAAACAAGGCATAAAATCTTGCTATTTGATGCTTTACAATGTCCCCATTTTACAGAGGCTAAACTTAAAAGTTGTTCAGAGTTAACAGAGAAACACATCACTATTTTAAACAATGAAAATTAAAGGTTACATCCAATGTTAGATCTAATGGGCATGACCAAATTAGGTTAATTCTAATAGAAGCACTCTAAGTAAATCTTAGCTGGATACAACCCTATGTCATTCCTCACATAGTGAAACTTGAGTGTTACTTGAAATTATAGCTAAAATATGCCATGAAGAATGTCCCCAAAACGCTGTACAGGCTGCATTTGTCAACAACCCACTAAAATCTTATTGCACTGCACAACCAAGAGCCTGATTGACAATTCATTTAACCTTAATCACTCTGGTTTAAGCCAATGAACAGGCTGTTCCTAATGAAATTTTCACATGCAAGTCTTAATGTACAATCCTATTCAGAAGTATGTTTCACCAAGTTCAGTGGGACTTACTCCCAAGTTAGTGACATGTGCATAGGATTATAGTCCTAAATGATCAACACAAACAAATCCAGCACTGTCCAGAACGTATACTGAGTTTTAAACATGCTGTTTTATTTCTATCACATATCTAGAGCTGTCTGTCATACAAGGGACAAACAAGAGGACCAAATGCAGGGATGTGGGTTTTCCAGAAAATTTTGAACTGAAACATTTTCATAAGCAAAAAATAATTTGCATCAGAAAATGTTTTAATGCCTTAGAGTGACCTGATTTAGCATGTTTATTTTACTTGTTTTTAGAAAACAAAACTTGTGACACTGTGAAGCTTGCCTAATACTGTTATTTGTAATTTGCATCCATTCATCCTTACCAATGAACTTATCAAAGGGAATTTTTCCAATGAAAATATAAAGCAGTGGTGGTGGGGGGAATCAGTTTTTGGATATCTCCCACCTCACACTACTGCTCAAGTTCTTTTGAAGTCAGCATTTGTATAAGATTTCCTATGATATATTCGTAACTGCATACAAAATGGTATAACCACTGGCTACCAGAGGGCAAAGTGCAACATGGCATTACTCTGCAGCACCATTACATCACAGTCACAGAGAGTTCTGCCAGAACAACTGTTTTGGTTGTGACTGCCAATGCTATTAAAGCTAATGGGGCTAAATCTTAAATCCAATGGTTGAATTGTGAGTGGAGATACAAGGTACTAGTTGCTAGCTTCTTTAGAAAAGCACAAGAGTGTGCCACAGCCAGGGTCCAAGGAAGTGAGAAACTAGTTCCAAGAGCATTTCAATGGGCTTTTCACAAAAAAGCAGCCACTGCCTCTGCTCAGCATCACACAAGGGAGTCTGAAAACCAGTTTCTGATATAACTTTGAGGTGGGAGAGAATTGTTCAAAGCCAAAGTCAAAACATTCAACTGGGTTAGTATAAGCTGCTTGTGAAACACATGCAATGCTATAGATCCTAAAACATGTTTATACCCAGCAGCTCAACTCTTAGTGTACACTAGTTTACTGCGATTTCCTACGTACAGGCCCACCAATAAGGAGTATAGTGGGTATTGCTGTATTGGGTCCAGGGCAAGAAGGGAGCCCCACCAATGGAAAATATAGTTGTGCCTTGTAGGGAAACAGATATATTGCAAAATATGCAAGCACTATTTTTTCTGAGTAATTAGTGTCCTACCACCTTTCAGTGTGAGTAGTCTGACAAGACAGTGTGAGTATTATGACTGACAAGTGTTACAGAGAAATACACATTAACATCAGGGAAAACAAAGATTGCCCCAAAATGAACCAGGAAGGCCCTCCACCAAACATTGGAGAAGAAACTTCCTGGTGCATTTTGAAAGTGCTTTTTGATCTTCTCTGGTGCATGTGTGACTTTAGAATTTTTTTCTGGATTCAGATGACAGACTTCCTGAGTAATTCTGAAGCCCTTTCTAAAATCTTTCCTTGGAAAGAAGGGATTGTTGCCTAGAGAAAACAACTGAAAAGTTCACTCTTTTAGTATTTAGTCCACTGTGAGTGGCCAGTAACATGTCTGGCCAAAAGTTAGAAGCAAAGACATGAATTCATGTCTTTCCAACATGCTTCATTTCATGCAAAACACACACACCAAGCATATTAAACTAAATAAAGTGCTAATGCAAACAAACCCGTATCACAGGGGGGAACAGCGGTTTAGAATGTGTAATGCAGTGTTATACAGTCTCTTGGTGTCTTGGGTTTTTTAAAATTGACTGTAGCAGCAACATGAGGTCTTATTAACTCCTTTCCACCACAAGGCAGAGCTACTGTTGGGTTGCTGCTACTGGTACAAAAACTTAAATGAGTATATTTATGCACAACACTGAAAATGTTTTTGTTCAAAAATATAGAAGGGTGACTGACCTTTGCTGATAACATTGCTATAATTATTATGAAGTATAAATAAAATTCCTACAACAAATGCTCTTAGAATACATTGCTTGGTTCTTAACAATTTAACTTATCCAAGCATGGGCATCTGAACCTTGATTGCTGAAAATCTTTTGACACCCCACCACCTACAAACCCGAATATGAAACACTATACCTGTTGTGGTACTGAATTGTAGTATTATCAACCTTAAATGAAAGACCCATCGCTTTGTTCAGAAGAGTTTTGCACCAAGCCACCATGCAAACAGCATTAGCATTTCCTCCCAAATCTTACAATGCCAATGCAACAGACTACAGAAATTGATAAAAACATACATAAATTTCATTCATTATAAGTAAAAAAAAATGGCTAGTCCAAGTCAGAGAACACCTACTTAAACGAAGCTATGGTAATTAATTTCAGCAGGTTTGCTCTGAGTAGGACTTAACTGGATACAACCCAATATAGACAAAACAAAAGTTGCAAAGAACCTGATAATCAATAAGCGAAATGAAGGGCAAAAAACATTTGATATCGCTTACCCATTATAATGTGTTTTTACTCTAATGAAATCTCTCTTCATATTCATTTTTGATCCCATTCTGCTAGGCATGGTACTAATGCAGCAGTCAAAGTTAAAGATAGGTTCTGAGTTTACAGACTTGTCTTCCAAATCGTTCAGTAGAAATGGGGTATTGTAATAAATGAGCAGGCAAAGTTTCCATGCTTCTTCTTCCAAGGTAATAGCCCCATTAGGCTGCAGGCAAACAAAAAAGATATAAATACACAAAAAAGCAAACAACTGATTGGAAAACAGAATATACGTTGTGCTAAACTAAACAGACACCAAGTAAGTCCAACAAATCAATGGAGGAATTCAGGTTCATGTTTTCTTCTAGTATCCTGATACTTTATTTCTATAAAATTGCTAAAGTTCCATGAAAGCTGTTTTAAATACCTAGCAAATATATTTTAAAATTCTGAAATGTAAGACTATGCTCATTTAAAATAAGACTAATTACTTTTTTCTATTTGGGAACAAAGTTGAAACAATAGAAAATTAAGAAAGATTCCAGCCAGTGATGTCAGCCATCACTGCTTAGCAAACGGAAGGATAACTCTTTTGCAAAGAAATTTGCTAGCTCCATTCCTGACACCTTCTCTTCCAAGCACTCTTGCTAACCTTCCTACAAAATCACTGGGGTTGGGGATATGGTCTGTGATCTTTATCTTCTAGATTTGCAAAAAACAATGGCGGAACTATCACAAAACTATTTGCTTCACTATGTTTGAAAAAGGAACTTTAGGAGGTTGGATATATCCAAATCACAATATCCAAAGCAGGGAGAAAAGTCCAGTCTAGGGATTCAAGAGTGGGAATAAGATAGGACTGCTCAGCAAGTTTTATTCCTGCTTACAGCATTTTCTACAAAGCATACACTCAAAAAATAGGCGGGGAAGCCATGAAAGTACAAAATGGCATTCTAGGTAAGTATGAAAGCTTACGCATTTCCCTAAAGATCAGGCTCTCTGCTATACACAACTGCATTGCAATTTTTGCTTTGAAAGTCTTCCTTTTGTAAGCTTTGATATAGAATGTGTAAGGCATGTCAAGGTATTCATGCAAAGCATGTGAATCCACATTTTAGATAAAAGAATGCAATGTTATGCAATTGTCCCCCCTCAGATATTTGTAAGCACTCTGGACAGTCATACATTTCCCCACTCAGGAAAGAACTTGCAGATACTTTTTTCCTCACACTAAAGTACATTTAGGGGAAAGTGTGAAAGATTTTTACATAGGTTTTTGTCTACAACTTTACCAAAGCCATAAAACACTACATTGTTTTTTAAGAACTTACATTTAGATAGGAAAGTTAAAACCAAGATACTTTATTTAAAAAATCCTCACAACTCTCAAATATGTAGATTTCAAGAAACCCCTCTAATTCACAAAATATGCCTTGAGGCTATGAGCTGTCAATATAACCTAGTAGCCAATTACTTGCAAAGACAACATTAAAACCACAGAACAGTGCATTCCACTAGAATCCTATACCCCCCTCAATCTGGTAACAGTGCTGACCTACACATTTGGTTACCTGTGGCTACTCCTTCAGCAGATATGGGCACCCTTCCAAAAAGAAAAAGACTCCCTTAGAATAGCCTGTCCTGAACAAATGTCTCCTGAGCAAAACTCCCCACCTCAATAGATATACTAGCCTCTTTAGCACATGCACAAACACAAACACACCCAAGGGTACTTTTCAGATTGGATTAGCCTTAACTCATTTTCCCTTCATAGGCTAGGTAAGGAGACCAGTTTTTCAGGGAATTCCACCACCCTGCCCCTCAAAAAACAAAAAACAAACAAACAATGCTATGCAATTTCTGGACTTTCCTAGCAGTGCAATCCTGTGTGTGTTCATTGGATCCTACTCCTAGTTACGGGTGTACAGTGGTACCTATGGTTATGAACTTAATTTGTTCCGAGGTCCGTTCTTAACCTGAAACTGTTCTTAACCTGAGGTACCACTTTAGCTAATGGGGCCTCCCGCTGCCGCCAGCGCACGATTTCTGTTCTCACCCTGAAGTAAAGTTCTTAACCTGAGGTACTACTTCCGGGTTACTGGAGTCTGTAACCTGAAGTGTTTGTAACCCGACGTGTTTGTAACCCAAGGTACCACTGTATAAGATTGCAACCTTCCAATTTTCTGCGGAGTCACTCCCCCAACATTACACCTGCATTTGATCCACGTTACAGTGGTACCTTGGGTTACGTACTTAATTCGTTATGGAGGTCTGTACTTAAACAGAAACTGTTCTTAACCTGAAGCACCACTTTAGCTAATGAGGCCTCCTGCTGCTGCCGTGCCGCCGGAGCATGATTTCTGTTCTCATCCTGAAGCAAAGTTCTTAACCTGAAGCACTATTTCTGGGTTAGCGGAGTCTGTAACCTGAAGCGTATGTAACCTGAAGTGTATGTAACCCGAGGTACCACTGTACCTCCAATATCAAGCTGAACCCTCCAGCACAAACTCTTCACTACCTTCCACTAGCAATGTCACCCAGATTACCCCACACATACCTCCAGAAAAACTTACCCACTTCCTCCTCACAACTCCGTTTCAAGACCTTACTGTGACTAAGCCCAAGCAGGTGAAACAGAAATAACTGCATATTTGTCCCCCTTGCTTGCCCCACCTTCATTTTCTGGACTGTAAGCCATATCTGTCATTCTTCCTGAAATGTCATGTACATGCCTGGCACTAGATAAATATAATGATAATAAAAAGTGATACAGAACCAGCTCACCCTCTCTCAAACCCTTCTCTTAATGTTACACTGCTTCAGACCTCCTGCAAGTAACTGGGGTTGGGAACCCATCTTCCAAAAAAGACATTCTCAACTCATCTTTCTCCCCACTTCCATTTAAAAGATCTCGCCTGCTTCTAGGTATAGATTGTAAACTCCTCAGATCAGGGACCTATCCTCATGGTAAGAGAGAAAACAAAAATAAAAGTACACCCCCTGCTCTGTCTCATACTGTTACATTGCTCCCCAACCACCTTAAACTCCTTAGTGTAATGTGTGTACTGAGTTTCCTCAGACATAAAAACCCTTCCTCCCCCATCACAACAGGTAACGACTATTTGCAAAAGGACACAACACACCCATGTGTTTGTAAGCACCTAACAATAACAGCAATTCATCTACTTTTATAGAAAAGTAAAGGAATAATCATAAATTGCCTTTTTTAGAGAGAAGTAAAGGAATTATCATATTTCTTCTCTGTAAAAAGGCAACTTTTAAACACAATAAAGGCACGCTACCTGCATAAGGCTGCTTGCAAGCCTAGAAAACAATTGCAATTTATACTCCAATTCATGTGAATCTTACTCTTCCTGCCCGCCCGCCCCATACCGACTTGTGTTTGCAGGAGGGGGGGAGGCAGGCGAGCGCTGTCTTCTCTACCACAAAAAAGAGTAATTTTCCTCCCCTCACCCGAATAAATTCCCACCCACCCCTCAAAAACTCCACAGAAGAGACTCACCTTTCCCTTTCCTTTCCCCTCCCTCAGTCCCGCTTTAGGGACAAGCTCTTTCCACACAAACAACCCCAAAACCAAAACTTTTTAGAGGGGGGGTCGTCCTGAATCCTTCCTCTTCCCTCAGGTCTCGGGCTTTCCCCACCCGTTGGAAGTTTGCTCCAACTTCCGAAGCGAAAGGAGGGAGGAGAAAGGGGAGAGTCGGGATGTGGGTGGGGGGAAGCTCAGAGTCCTTCGCCCGCCTCTTCCTGAGGTAACACCCGACCCGCCGCCTCGAGCGCGCCTTGGCTGAAGGTAGGCTGCTCGGTCGTTCACTTGGCGGGCGCGCTCCCGCAACCTTTCCCTCCCACCTCAGCAGCAGCGCGCCGCCGACACTCCTCCTCCCAACATGGCGGAGGCCAGCCCTCGAGGGATTTATTCCTCAACCCTCCTCAGTCTCCCCGCCGCACACGCATATGCAGCGGCAGCCAATCAACTCGCTTCCCCCGCCCGCGCCTCTCTACCTGCCGCCGGCCTATAGTAAACAAGAGGGCGGCCTCTCACCTGGAGCCGGTTTCCCCTGGCCCCACCCCTGAGGGGGAGACGGACCAATGGCGAACGGGCATTGGGCGTTACCTGGCTGGGATGGGGGGGGGGGAGGTGTCAGAGGGGGAAGAGGCGGGGAGGGAGGGGCGAAGGGAGGCTTTCGGGAGCCAATAGAGGGGAGAAAGAGGGATTAGAGGTGGGATGGATAATCACCTGCAGCCAATAGGGAAGGGAGGGAATGGGACGAGCGGCTAATCTGCCTAGCAACAAGGCGGGCATGACGGGTTGAGGACGCTTTGGAAAGGGGGAAAGGAGGAGGCAATGGTCTTTTGTGCCGGGGGTAGCCTCGCCAACCTGGTGCCCGCTATTCCAAAACATCTGGGGGGCACCAGGTTGGCTAAGGCTGGCCTTGAGATCCAGGTTCAAATCCTCCCCGTCGCCCACAAAAGGGACTGGGCAGCGCAACCGACCTCAATGGGCAATATTTGTGAGGGTAAAATGCAAGGAGAATCTTACACAGAATTTTAAAAGATGTTACAAAAGTTGGGTGCCGCCTCCACTATCTGCCTCGCGGTAGCAAGATTTCAGAGGGCTTGGGCTCCTTTTGGAGCTGGCTTCTGGCACCAGGTCCATTGGCAGACCAATTCTGTGTTACAAAGATGTGATATGAAGGCTGGCAACATTAACCCTTCTAAGTGGTTTTTTCCCTTCCAGTAGCACCTTAAAGACCAACTAAGTTAGTTCTTGGTATGAGCTTTCGTGTGCATGCACACTTCTTCAGATACAACACGGCTACCTATCTGTAACCTTCTAAGTGGGAATCTCTTGCAGATGACCACAGAGCCTGGAGACAGGTTGTGTATTCCCAGCAGTTACCAGAAGAGGAATGACTGCTGGAAGGAGTGCAGAAAGAAGAAACCTGCAGGACTCCTTCATTTGCCCCAGCTGCAACAAAACATGTATCTCCCTTACTGGTCTCTATGCCCCGGAGGCATCATCTTCAATTGTCTCCTAAGACAGATGGATGCCAACTGGATGAGTAGATAACTGCCTGCTACAACTTGGGATAGAAAAAAGCCCCATAAAAATTAAGAGTACCAAGAAAAAAGGGGGGGAAATAAAGTTAACAGGTTTAAAAAAGTAAGAGGAAAAAGGAGAAGAAAAGGGGGGAAACAGAAAGACAGAAAGAGACCAGAAAACCTGAACATGAGTAAAGGATAGCTGTGCTGTCTTTTCACTGCAATCCTACGCTTGTCTACTAAAAGATAAACTCAGTGGGGCTTACTCCCATGCAAGTATGTGTAGGATTTCAGCCTTCAAGTTTATGGATAAATGTACAGGCAGCTCCCATTTTGTGCGCTTTTAAGGCACGCACGTGCTGTTTTTTGACCAGGAAGAGGGTGGAATGGGGGTGGGATTGAGATGGGTCATAACGGGGCAGGGCACAAATCAGGATTGGCTGTATGTGTTTATAGGCCATATTCACAAACAATAATTGTTATGGAAATTTAAGTGGTAGGAAAATGTTTCATCTAAAAACAAAGAGCTTTGCTGAATTAGATCAAAGGTCCATTTAGTCTTGCTTCCACAGTGACTGGAAAGATGCTTCCAGGAGACTTAGCCATAACACAATAAGACAATTGCTTTTCTCGGCTGTCTCCCCTCATGAATGTACCTGTTGAATTTCTGTCTGTAATGCAGATATGAAGGTGAAATTGCCTTTTTAGGATATAGGATTTGCAATTAAGCGGAACACTGCAAGATAAAGCAAAACAAGGTCATGTGTGAAATAATATTTATTCACACTTTTGTTCACTGCCCTGGAATCTTTTGGTGACTAACAAATGTTTTAAACAAATGAATACTCACCCTTTGTGAGGTGTTTTGCTGTACTTCATGTGTGAGGAACCTTTGGCCCTCCAGATGTAGCTGAACTAAAACTTCCACCAGTCCCTGCAATCATAGCCAAAGGCCAGGGATGATGGGAGTTGTAGTTCAGCAACATCTGGAGGACCAAAAATTCCCCACACTTGTACTTGCAAAACATAGTTAACTCCTTCTCACTGTATATCATAATTTTCCATGTATAAGACGACCCCATGTATAAGACAGCCCCTATTTTTGAGCCCAAAATTAAGAAATAAGTATTTTAAACATTCAGTGTATAAGACGACCCCCAATTTTAAACTTAAAAAAATTGGGGGGAAATATAGTCTTATACACTGAAAAATACAGTGAATTCCCATTGGCATGACAGAAAGGTTTGGTTCACTTTCAACCTCAACTCCACCTCTCTCTTCCTACACACAAATAAACTCCCAACTCAGCATCTCCCTCCAAAGCAAAACTTTGCTCCCGCTCACCATCAACTAGAAGGGTGTTCTATAAATAAGGTTTCCCACTTCAAGAGGAATAGCTGTAATAGAAAATAATCCTATGATGACACCTTAGAAGTTTGCAAGTGACTGTGGTATATGAAATATATTAAAAGGAGGGGAGGTGTTGCTTTTTGTAGTCCAAATGCAACAGCACATTCCATCACAGCATATTTAATTCTTCCAGCAGAGGGCAAGAGAGTCCTAAAAATACGTCTGGGAAAGCATAGCAACACTTTGTATCTTGTTTCGTTTTAAGGAGCTCACAGACTGTGAGAAACCTAGCAATTGCACCAGCAAACACCATGTAACGCGGCCTTAATAGGGGCAGGGTTGTGGATCCACTGAGGATGTCTTCTGCTGTGGAACAGTGCCATGGAGCCAATGTGCATCATTGTACAACAACAACAACCATTGTCGGTAAAAAGAGGATTGAAAACAAGGGGCAGATTTTAACCAAGTACAACAGCAACAAAAAAAACCCCTAAGCAATATCCCAATGATTAAATTTATTACCTGCCGTTCACAAACGGATCCCAGTGTGGATCTGGATGATTTGCAGTAGGCCTACAAGGGTGGATGAGAGGGGCACTCAAGGATCAGCTTGGCTCATTCCCTAAGGTGACCATGTTTCCTGCTTTACAGAGGACAGTCCTCTGTGTAAAAGTCTGTCTAGTCCAAGTCCAGTTTAAAGAGAAAGAACTCTTCAGAAGTTAGAAAGAGACCATGAGTTAACAGAGGAATGTTCTGTTTCTGTGACACCGGACACCCCTCATCAGATCTTTCCTGCTGTGGCTTCTCCTAGTCATGAAGAGCCTCCTCCAAAGGAGGCAACTGTGAGTAAATCAGATGCTGATTTACCAACTCTGCCAACATCACCGAGGACATGGACGGACCTCACCAGCCCACCCCCCCCCCCTGAAAAAAGAGTGCCTGCTTGCTTATCTAGTCCCAAGACTCCAGTCATTTGCTGTGCCTCCCCTGTCCTTTAAAAGGAAGGGGCAGAGCATGCCTCGCTTGTTGGATAAACATCTTAGTTTGCATTTCTTGTTTGAGGAGCGATGCATCAGTGCCCTGGGGCACACTTTTCACCCAAACATGCATTTGGTGGCCTACTTCTAAAAAAAAGAAGTTACCACATATATGTTCAGCTGTAGTGCTGTTGTGATTCACCTCCTCTCAGGCTGAGATCTAGTAACAGACAATGCAATTCAAGCTAGACCAGTGGATTTCAAGAGCGGATCTCTGTCCTTCATTTTCATTATGTTCTGCATAGTAAGTCCACTGACGTGGAGGGGAGGAAAGTTAGGTGTGCAAACCACATGTGAACTTTATTCTGCTCATTTATTCTGCTCACAACAAAGGAAGAAGATCTGTGTTGACTAATCCATATTTTCAAGTAAAGCCTTCCAAAGCTCTTCACAAATTCTTGCCATACCATTCTTGGTCTGAAAGATGTCAAGGATATACCTTGAAGAGGAAGAAGGTGACTTACTAATTCCCTACCATCCCACCACACATACCCATAATTATGATGATCATACAACAGGAGTTTTCGTGCACTGCTCTGGTTCGCCAGAAGAGGCTTACTCATGCTGGCCACATGACCCAGAAGCTGTACACCGGCTCCCTTGGCCAGTAAAGCGAGATGAGCGCCGCAACCCCAGAGTTGGCCACGACTGGACCTAATGGTCAGGGGTCCCTTTACCTTTACTTACAATAGGAGTAGGGAACTTTTTCAGGTTGAGGGCCGCATTAACTTATGAGCAACCTTCCAAGGGCCACATGTCAATGGAGGGTAGGGTCAGAGGCAAAAGTGAGCGGAGCACATTATTATTATTATTATTATTATTATTATTATTATTATTATTATCCCGCCCATCTGGCTGGGTTTCCCCAGCCGCTCTGGGCAGCTGCCAACAGATTAAAAACAGAATAAAACACCACACATTAAAAACTTCCCTCAACAGGGCTGCCTTCAGATGTCTTCTAAAAGTCAGATGGTTGCTTATTTCCTTGACATCTGATGGGTGGGCATTCCACAGGGCGGGCGCCACCACTGAGAAAGCCCTCTGCCTGGTTCCCTGTAACCTCACATCTCATAGTGAGGGAAGGTCTTTGGAGCTGGAGCTTATTGTCCGGGCAGAATGATGGGGGTAGAGACGCTCCTGCAAATCCTACCTCTGTTCAGTAGGGATGGTGAGGAGCATGTGGTCTAGGGACAGTTCAGAAGGTCCAGATGAAGAAACCTGGAAAGCCACATTTGGCCTAGATACTCTCCACACCTGTTTTACACATGCTCATATGTCCCACATTGACCTTTGACTCTATGAAGTAATACGTAGGCTGGATTCAGGCTCTGTTTTGTGACAATGTCCCCAGGCAGAGATGAAGAGACCTACATTTATTTAAATAGGCCAGTCTAAGTCTTCTTCCTTTGTATTCCTCATTTCTATTTTTGTCTCTTGATCTGCATAGTCTGCTAGTCCGTTAAGCTCATCCAATTTTCCTGAGGTATAGTGTTTAAAAAGAAAACAGAAATAAGGATGGGGGGGATGTGGAGCAATTCCAGCACTTATTCCGTCGCAGGCTGTGTGACGGCTTGTGATCTAACTGAGGCTTTAAAGACAGGAATGTGGCAAAAATATTCGTGGCGTGAGAGTCTACGGAGCTGTGCAAGGAGGGGCAGGCACATTTTGAACTTTGAACCAATAGGATTCCTGCTTCTAATCAGCTCTGGGACCGAATGCCAGGAAGGAGAGTAAATTAAGCATAAGCCAACATACATGATCCTGGCTGCTGTTGCTCTTGTTGTGATTTATGTTCCGTTGCTTGCATATCTTTTAATGTTTTATTTATTGTTTATGATTACTATTGTTATGTTGTGGTTATGTATTTTTTCATGCTGTAAGCCGCTTTGTGCATAGTTTGATCTGTGGAAAGGCAGCATACAAGTAAAAATAGGTATGGATATGTGCTCTGAGTAAAACTTAGTTGGAGACAACCCATGAATGGCAACCAATATTTAAGATAAAAAATCATTGCACACTATAAATGTGTAATCTTTGAACTTCCCGCTGTACAATTCCCATTATGCTATTGGGTAGTAGTTTCACTATGTTCTGTGTGGTAAAATGCTTTCTTTTATTGGTCCCAAATCTTTCAACTTGCCAGAGTTTGTGTTCCTTACTGCTCTCTTCATTTGCATGAGACTTCAGTTTTTTGAAGGAAGCTTTCTTGCCTCTAATAGCTTCTTCCACTTATGCCTGTGTGCTCTTGGCCCTCATTGCACCTACCCTGGTTTGCGGTATAAACTCAAGTTGAGCTTCTAATACTGTATTTTTAAACAACTCCCAAGCATTATGGAGTTATTTGACCCTCTTGACTTTGCCACAGTTTAAGGAGTGCCACAGTTTAAGAAGAATATTGATGAGCTGGAATGTGTGCAGAGGAGGGTGACCAAGATAATCAAGGGTCTGGAAACCAAGCCTTATGAGGAACTGTTGAGGGAGTTGGGTATGTTTAGCCTGGATAAGAGAATGACAGGAAACATTAACAGTCTTGGCTGTAATGGGAATCTCGGGTAAGGGATTAGGAACATAGGAAAGTGACTGACATTGAGTCAACCCATTGGTTGATCTAGTGCAATGTCGCCTACACAGGCTGGCAGCAGCATTCTGAGATTTCAGGCAGAGAGTCTTTCTGGCTGGAGATGTCATTGAGGATCGAACCTCAGACCTTCTGCATGCAATGCAAGTGCTCTAGCTCTGAGCTAAACCCCTTTGTGTGTTGGGGACAGGACTTTGCAATAGCTATTCACTTATTTATTAGTTATCCAACAAGATTTATGTACACACCCTCTAGGTGGTTAGCAGAGCTAAAAACAAAACACCAAAATCCTTGATAAGATCTCAGGTTTCTAAAGCATTGACAAAATTTAAAATAACTGTAGTTGAAAAGGTATAAAATGCATGTCAGTGTCCCATGTGTCTGCATAGGCTTTTGTAAAGAAACATGGCAGCTGAAAGGGGACAGTGAAGGCACCTACCTGATGTCAAGAGGCAGGGAGTTCCAAAGTTTAAGTGCTGCCATCCTAGAAGATTGATTTCTTACAAGTGTGGAATGGGTATTAGGTGGCACCCAGCTCCCCATCTGGTGTCCCTTCAGCCTCTGTGTCCAGATCCCTTTGGATACGCAGGGTATTGGTGGGGTCCTGAAAATTACGAGGGGAGATTGGAGTTCGAATCCAACAGCATCTGGAGGATCCCAGGATGGTAGGGTCAATAATGGTATAGACAACAACGAGGAAAAGCCAGACAGCTTTAAAACAGCAAAAAGGAGTTGGATCCTGGAGTGCTTTGCAAGAAAAGAGCTGGTGCCTTTTGTCAATAGACAGTTTCAAGGGAGGGTAGAAAAGATTTTTCCCATCTATCATTTCATGATGCTTTCCTGCCCATCAATTTATTTCTTTTCCTGTCTTAACTTAAAAACTCTCCCAACTCCAGTGCCTACCCCCACCCTTGCCACACCCCGTGGTAACAGACAACTCTGCTTCAACATGGTGCTGTCGCTCCTAATTGGCTTTGTAATACATGTTGCTCTTTTATTCTCTCTCGCAGAACTTTTTGCAGAACTCAAGTTAATACAAACACCCGAGCCACCATCTCCACCTCAGCTCCCCAGCCTTCCTCTGCCCCCATGGCAACTGAACCCCTTTAAGGCATTCCTGGCTAGTCCTATCAAAGAATGCACAACCTCCTTGGCATGCGGACAATTCACCGGCATTTTCTCACTTTCACAATGACTTAGCTCCCAGAGATCATCTGGAGGACGGAAGGAGATGGGGTTCTACTTGTAAGCCCATTGCAAGCTCTCAAGACTGGGTGGGAGAGAAATCTGATGTTTTCCCCATAATGTAACATGAATTGGCTTCATTGCCTCAAACACATGTGATCAAAAGCAGCAATTTGGACTCTCTTGCTCTGTTCAGGGATATAAAATGGATTCAGCACCATGGAAAGAGATCACACTTTTTGCCTGGTCTCTCGAGCCCCGGAACTGCCTTGTTCCCACGCAGGATTCCCCCCAGCTTGCAGGTGGGTCTCCACAAGATGTTGGGATGCCAACTCCCACTAGGCAGCATGGCTAATGGTCAGGGCTAATGGACACTGTGGTGCAACAACATCTGGGATCCTACGGTGGAGGAAAGATTGTAGGTGTGGAAACATCAGACTTCCTTCCCCTTCCGTCACCTGCCAAACTGCTTCCCCCGAGCGCAGAATAGAGGAAGCTGCCTAATATAGGAATATGCTATTAATTTATGCATTAATTTATCCCACAGAGTTGTTTTTAACCCTTTATTCTTTTCTCATTTTGTGTTTTCTGTGTGCAATGGCTGTTATAAAACCACACGCTTGATGTACAAGTTCTTTTGAATATGGGAAAGATAGATTAAACAGAATGTTTTATTATACAAAAGAAATAAATAAAAAGAACGGAGTTTAAGCAAGACAGAAAGTTCAAAAGATAGGATCTTGTTTGCTGTACCAGAATTCGTTGAAACTGTAGAGCGACGGTGTATGAAAAAAAACCCCAGCTGATTTCCATGGTAATCTCTGCGCAAGTAAGCTTGGAGGATGGCATGCCGGTATTATTATTATTTAGCCTCTCTTAAAATAGGCCAGCCCCATGTTTAACACTTACATTAAGAAGATAACTAATTTTCTTTGGTTACTTGTCAAAGAGAGAGGTTATAAGTATCAGCAAAATTTCCAGAGTTATGAACATCAGCGACGGCTGTGGGGAATTAGAGGTGCGTTACTAATGGGGGAAATTATCTCACTTGCTCTAGGAGATTCTGCATGAAGGAAGTTAGCTGGCTTTTTAAAAGCTGATCAGCTGAATGAACAACCTTTTGAAAATGCCAACTCCTTTCTCTCAGGCCCAGCACCAACGGTCGGTTATGTACGGCACTGGCCAAGGGTACTAAAGGCTGGGAAGGCCCTCTTCCTTGCCTAATCCAGCCATGCCACCATGTACTGCCCTCCTCATTGGACCCCTTGGAAGTTCTTTTTATCAGCAAGGAGCAGAGCCACGTATATATAACCTGAACCTGTGATGGAAAGATGGTGTGATGGCCTGGGATTCAGACTCGGAGGCTGAACCTGAGGAATCCCAGCCTGCACAGGAGTCCCCACCTCCAGAACCAGCAGAGCCGGGGCTGGGGCATGAGCCTGAAGAGTCCTCACCCATGCTGGATCCTCAGGTGCAGACATCAGCTGAGTCTGCTCTGGCTCCTGAGGTGATGGAGGACCCATTGTCTGCAGGTGCTCCACTCTCAGCCCCATCAGAGGAAGCTGAGGTTGCCTCTGGGTCTGGTAACCCTCCAGCCTCTCCTGAGCTGCAGAGGCTCAGGGCAGAGAGGCGGAGGGAACTAAGTTCCTCGCAGGAGGAGTGCTTGCCTCCAGGCCAGGAGAGGCGAGTCACCTGTGGACCAGGGCCGCCCTATGCCTCGGGGCAGATAAAAGCCAGCCAGCCCCAGTCCCAGGTTGCGGGAGCAACATTGTTGGTTGCCTATTCCTGCCTGAACCCTGTCCTGCTCTTCTGCCAGAGTTCCTGACCTCACCCGACTCCCTGCCTTGGATCCCGCTTCAGCTTTGATGGACAGCCTCCATACCACACCCTCGACCTCGGACTGGACTCGGACCTCGCTGCATGGTTAACCCTCAGGAGCAGCACAGATCCACAACATTAACATCCCAAATAGGTTTGTCATATGTCCTCTTTTTCCAGGACGCATCCTCTTTTCCCCCCAGGGGTATATAAAATGAGAGTCGTCATAGCTATCCATAGTTAAAAGCAGAAGTCGGCAAATGTGTCCTCTTTTTTGCTCTTCAAAATATGGCAACCCTACAGAAGGTCTTGCTTCTCCCATAGCCACAGCCTTGGATTCAGGCAGAAGTCAAGCATGGCTTTGACCCTCTGACTTCCCAGCCTTCTTCCTTGCTTCCAGCTCCCAGCTCACATAACTCCACTCTCAGCTCTGGGCTTTGTCTTTCTAACTACCAGCAAGTTAAGAGAGGGGGGCACCTATTTGCCAGGGGTGGACTGTGGTAATCTTTTGTATTATGGCACACTGTGTGAAGCCAACAGTGGGCATCCCCAAGCAGATGTTCAGTTTTGCATACACACACCCTGGCTCAGCACCCTGTGTGAGGGAACCGCCTGCACTACCCTAAATCCACTTCTGTATTTGCTATCTGGCACCAAGCCACTTCCTTTGTTACCTCAACGACCCATTACCTCGCTAGGAAGCTAGTCTGACTATTCCAGGAATTTGAATCCTTGCTTAGATTTTATAATTTGCTGGACCCAGGAATTAGAAGGGTCTGGGTGTACAGCCTACCCCCCCCCAAAAAAAAACTTGTAACAGTTCTATACAGTGCTTTTTTCTGGGGGGACACAGGGGTATGCATACCCCTAAACATTTTGTGAATCTAAGTTTGGCCTCATTGAGGGGCAGTATTTCAATATGAGTAGGAAAATGAGAGTACCCCTAAACATTTTTTTAGGGAAAGAAAAGCACTGGTTATATAGCTGGTGGATGCAGTATGCAGAGTGAGAGAGGAAATGTTTCTTCTTCCTGTATTCCCTCTTTAAACCCCATTGTGTCTTGCAATGAGAGATTTTTAATCCCATGGGGCATATCATGAGTTCCTCCACCCCAATACTTATTCCTTCCCTCTATGATACTTGCTATGAATTCCCTCCCCATTTCCCCCCCCCCACTTCCCTCCCAGCCAAAACTGCACCATTTTGTACATTCTGTACACTCAGATGTCCTTTACTGGCTGTTTGGGGGTTAGTAGTTTCAACCTTTTCCATACGAATTTACAAATGCATATACTTGTGTGTAGCTCAGCAATCTCCCGAGTATGGAGATAGTACTAACATACTTTGGATGGCGCCGTTTTGCCTCCAAATGGATAGGCACCCCAGTTCGCTATCCAAGGGAACGAGTGAGACCTGCAACAAAACGTTCAGGGGACTCCATTCCATTCTACAGGCACACAACATTCTGTGGTCACAGGGCGTCTCACTGGGGTGTTTGTGTATGTGGCTGCCTTCCTTAGGCTTCATCAAGGCTCCCAGTCCATACGTGAACCTTGGAATCCTCCTGAGCATTCTCTAAAAAATCTCCTGCTTGTGGCCCCATTTTGGCTACAGTCCTGCCGGCACTCACCACCTGAGTTTGCTCTTAAGAGGGAGTTGTGATACATTAGATGTGCCAACCATGGCTAAGTGCCAGTAGGTGGTGGATGGAGAGTTCTTGAATGGTGCACACATGCAGTATATTACATGGTACTCAGGAAGGAGAATTGTTATTTCTCTCCTTGCTCTTCACATGTGCAGAAGGAGGAAATATCATTCCAAAGGAAGCTACGGCACCAGATGCCTTGTGGATTGTACTTGACTGACCAACTGGCTTTGCTTAAGCTTATAGGCCCTGCAAGGACCCAAACAGCTTGCAAAATGCCATTTCCCAACACTCTTACAGCATCCACACTAGATGGGGGGGGGGGAACGCTGTCATTCCTACATCCAGCATCCCCTATATCTAGGAGCCCAGGCTATGCTTAGGCTACGGACACATAATACATGCCTTCCCCCAAAGAATCCTGCAAACTATAGTTTACCTCAGAGCTACAGTTCCCAGCACCCTTAGCACACTACTGTTTCCTTGATTCTTCGGGCGAAAGCATGTACTTTAAGTGTATGGTATATACACTCCTGGTTCCAGCATAGTAAGTGATACATTCAAAGGAGATCAAAGAGGATTATTTGCTTTTTGACTAAAGACTGATCTGATGCCAGAAAATCCAAGACACCATTCAGAACAGGAAAAAAAAGAAATAGATCATGTAAGTCAGAACTTGCTACTGTGATGTTATTTAACACAGTGTTCTAAGCCCTCTAGAGAAGGATTCCTATGTATTTCATCAATTTTTTTAAAATAGAAAAGCTAGTTTTTAATCCTCTGTGTGGGCGAGGAATTGCCAAGTGCTTTAAAGGCACACATAAATTACACTCTTTGGCATGTGTTCAACTACCGCAAGATGAAAACTTATTTTTCACTCCAACAATAAAAAGGGAGCCTTCACAACTAGAATTTCAGACACGGGAGTTTTTAAAACAAGCGAAGAAAAAATTTGCTGTTCCTAAACACCTCTTGTGAAAGAGGACCATACAGCGTTCTAAGAGATGTTCAGTACATGGAGCCCGAGGAATAAAAGATTGCTAATTAAAAAGGTAATAAGAGCTGAGGTTCCTGTTTCCAGCAGTAGATTGTCACCTGCAGGAGCTGCAGCTCAAACAGGCAGACATTCACAGGCATCACTCAGGATGGAGAATCTGTCACTCTCCAGGTGCTTTTGGACTACACTTCCAATCATCCCCATCCATTGCTCATTTTGATTGGGGTGGGGACTAATGGGAACTGTAGTCCAGCAATGCTGCTTCCTCATCCCTGAGCTGAAAGAATAACAAGTGACAGGAAGGATCTTTGCCTGAGACCCCAGAGAGCCGCTGCCAGTCAGAGTAGGCAGTACCAGCCTATATGGACAAATAGTCTGACCTTGTGCCTTTGAACTCACCCAAGCAGATCCCCAAAACATTTACTGAATAAATAAATCCCACCAGATTGTCCTACTTAGTCAACCCACTGAAATTTATGGATGCCAAGTTCAGTGGGTCTACTCTGGGCAGGACTAGCATTGAATACAGCCCATTGATTTTACTGGATCTTACTTCCAAGTAAATATAGTTTTAAAAAGCACCATTTAAATCCCTCTTGAATGTAATATTGGGAGAATTCCATTTCCACCCCACCCAACCCTCTTTTCTTTTCTCTTGTTTAGTTTTTCGGTGCCAAGCATTGGCAGAAAGAAACTTGGCAGTCTGTTGATTCTAACATTAAAAAGTGTTTCAATTTTCTTAACCCAATGGCAGCACCTATTAGCTGAAGAAGTGCATTAGGAGCCTATTGCTCCAGCTGTAGAAGGCTCATTGGGGTTGTGCTGGGGTTTTTTTTGTTTTTTTAGTTCATTATCTGCTGAAGTAACACAGTCCCATTAAGAGCCAAAGTGGGAGCCTTTTGGATGATTATCATCAAAAGCCTCAACTCTTCCCACTTCCCCATCCATCCCCGCCTCACTGCCCCGTTTGCATCAGATGGTGATGTTCAGCTACATCACCCTCATCCCTCATTCATCTGTAACATACTACGCTATCCTGCTTCATTTTCAGTCTGTTCCTCCAACATTAAAGCAGAAGAAGCTCGCACAAGGGTCTCACTGGGCCATGCCATCAACACTCTTCCACCCCCTCTTGTTTTTGCTAAAGCCAAATTAACATCTAAAGTTGTATTAAAGGAAGGCTTTCTGCAAAGGGATTAGATGCAGAGTTAATATGTTTGCGGGCTGCTGCCTCTTCCACACATACCCCAGTCTCCCCAGGCAACAAATCTTGGGAAGTGATGCTAACTTACCTCTCAACCTTGTGGTGCTGTTTCTGAAAGACAGGCTAGTCCATAAGAAAATATCACCGGTCTGTAATTGTGGATCAGGTGGCTGAGTTGGACCAGGGTGGATGATTTGCGTGGGCCCGACCTGACTCAGCTCTGCCCACCCGGGTACTTGGTAGGGATGTTATTTCGCTTGCTCATTTTTCCTGATCATTTCTGCACCAGTTTACAATTCCGATCATTTCTGCACCAGTTTACAATTTTAAAAAACAAAAAAGGCAAGTCCTTATTCATCAAGATAATAGCACAACTTTCCCAATAATTCTTCTCTGCAATTTTCCCTAATCTACCAATCAGGAAGAATGTTCATTACATAGCCCATGTCGTCTAATTTCCCTACAAGCAAATCAGGATGAACACCCAATAAACAGGCGGTCTGGATCCACCCAGTGATTCTCCAGAGCTGCTTACATGTCTGTGTTTATGGTGTACATATAAGAAACACAAATCTTTCTCTCTCTCTGTAATTTCGCAATCCCTTGTTCTCTGCAGTGAATCTTGCTCCCTTTCCATTGGATCTTTGTTCCCCACAATCCAGCTATGAAGTATCCACGATAAAACAATTCCAGTCAAGCTCTGTGTCATAGGCTTTATTTCATGCTGTGGTTAGAAGAGGATAAAAAAGTGTTTTAAATACTTTATCCAAGACAAATGATACAGTTTTTTTAAAAAAACCAGAATCCCAAAACCCAGTATTACCGTTTGTTGCCCAGATTTTAAAACCATTAAAGAAACTTCAAGGAATACATGTATATGCATATGTGTGTGTGTGTGTCTCCCCCACCCCACCCTACACACATCCCCATTACCCCTGGCCATCAAAATGCCCAGCTACAGATATCATAGCATCAAATAATTGTAGAGTTGGAAGGGACCCAAGGGTCATCTAGTCCAACCCCTGCACTGCAGGAATCACAGCTAAACCATCATGTCCATACAGAGCTATGACACAAACTGTGCAGTCAAGTAGGGTGTGTGTGTGTGTGTGTGTGTTTAAAACAGGTGCAGATTGAAGAAAGAAAAGTTCTCAGAACTGCAAAGAAATGGACTGCCAGCCAGCTAGCCTTTTAATAGTCCAATCTCAAATAAAAAGGTTTTCTATTGGGTCCTTAAAAGCCGGTTAAAATCCAGACCATGCAGAGCTCCACCCTTGCATTTTTGGTCCACTTTTAAGCATCTCTCCCCACAAACACCCGGCAAAGAAATTATTCCCTGGCGACACACACCAGATTAGTTTGGATCAGACCCTGATGCACCAGGTGCTATTTTTCTTCAGGCCCCAATCCAGGACTTATCCTTCTTGAAACTGGAAGATGACACGACGGATGAAGAAGTGAAACGCCTTATTGTTGCGCAGGATTAGGCAGCTGTGGAGCCTTGGCAGGAGTTTCATGCCAAACTGGGGGAGACTGTGGCATCTGACTCGCTCTGTGGAGACTAAAGAGGGGGAAACAAGCCAATAAAAAGGGGTGGTGGCCAACTGCTTTGCTGTCTCAGTGACAGAGGAAGGGAGAAGAACAATCCTCTCTATTAACGGAATATCCATCTGGCTTTGGAAGTGCTGTGGTTAAAAAGTTGGCCCTGAGTAAGGCCCTTCCATTAAGACGCTCTCCTTTGGCTCAGAGGATCTCAGTTGCCTGTTGCCCAGCCTGCCTCCATTTTGTGACCCTCACATTGTGTAAGCCACCCAGTAGATGACATTGACTGCTGCAAAGGCTGCTGGGAAAACTGCCCTAGCATATATGTCGATGGTATCTGCATCGATGGGCTTGAAGAGAGACTTCAGGCCGTTTTTCTTCTCGGGTTTAGTCTCCTGTTGCTTCTTGGTCTCTCCTGCTTCCACTTCCACTGACCCAGGCAAGTTTTTAGGGACTCTGTGGTGCCTGTTGGAAACAGCAAGTTCCTGGTTGACGCCCGCTATCGAGAGGGAAAACATAACAATGGCGTTCTTCACATTGACCTGAAATGAGAAGCAGAAGATGATCAACATGTCTGTAGGCCAGGGGATGGGGAACCTGTGGCCCACCAGATGTTGCCATCCCTCCCTATAGGCCTTGTTGTCTGAGGCTGATGGGCACTGTAGTCCAGCAACATCTGGAGAGCACCATGTTGGTTATCACTGGTGACTTACCTGTGGCCCACCAGATGTTGCTGGACTGCAACTCCCATCATCACCAATTACTGATATTACTGATGCTGATAGGAATTGGAGTCCAGCAACATCTGGAGAGGAACAAGTTCCCCATACTTGAATTAGGTGGTCATACTATTATTATTATTATTATTATTAAAGATTTTCTTGTTTTACAGAAGTATGTGTAATGTCTCTCGTATATTTTCCGTGTAACATTTTTACAAATCAGTTTCATTTGTTGAGACATTTGGGGGGGGAAGGGGGGAGGGGGGGAAGATGGGGGTGTGTCGGGTGGCGATGCTTCTATTTTGCTTAATGTATGTAGGGTTTGGTGTCAGCGTTGCTCGTGCAGGTTCTCTGCTGTTCATTTGTGTTTCTTTGGAGGTGAAAGAGGTTGTGACTGGCCTAGGGTGTGGTTGTTTGTTTGTGATTGGCTGTGGTGATCTTTGTTTTTGTGTGTGAGTGGGGTGGGTAGGTGTTTTGGATCAGGTTAGCCATATTGATTTGTATGCTGTTGGTGGATTATTGTCATTGTCTTGTTATTAGGTGGTCATACTGATATCTGCGGGACTTTCTCCAAGCAAGCATTGGGGGCTGGCATCAGCTCCTGGTATCCTTGGAGAACTGCCAGGGCTTGTTGCTGACGCCTGCCTTGACTCTCCCTTAAATATTTTCCTCAAGCCAGCAGTAAATCACACGGAGTAAGTAAAGTTAACTCTTTATTAGAAAAAAACAGGATCTGCAAAGGAGGGCCTTTTGGCCTCCCTTATCCCACTCTCCTGCTGCAGCTTCTAGCTCTGATTCTGGACTGCTCTCTGCCCCAGACTCCCCCCTCTCACTAAGCCCTGTTACCACTGCAGCTACAGACCTCTCCTCCCAGTTTCTTCCTCTTCTCCCTCAGACCACACATCGTTGTCCCACCACCAATCCCCTTGCTCTGAGCCTTCTTTCCATGGGGGTTCCCCCACTGGTTCCTGCTACCATTCCTCTGTGTCCAACCAGTCCATGGCAGATAAGTTTATATGATCAGAAAGTAGCTTGCTTCTCCCATTACTGTCCCCCCTCACCCCCCCCCGCATGGCTGGAGAATGCTGGACCACACATTTCAGCCCAGTTCTACCGAATGGGTGGATCAGAGTCTGAACCCACCAGAGGCTCTTACTGACCTCTTCTGCCTGCCTGCTGGTCTTGATCTTGTCTTTTTGCTTCTTCATGTAGTCTGCATTGAAGTGAGCAAATGCATATTCCACCAGTGCGGCAAAGACGAACACGTAGCAGATCCAGAAGTACACATCCAAGGCCTTGATGGCTGAAGCCCGTGGGAGTGAAGACCGAGCACTCACCATCAGGGTGGTCATGGTGAGGACTGTAGTTATACCTGAAAGAAACAAGGTGTGGGGGAGGATGTCCCAGCTAGAGTTTAATTCTGTTTAGTCCAAGGCTGGGAATAGCTTTTTTCAGTCTGAGGGCCATATTCCCATCTGGGCAACCTCCCAAGGGCCATAGGCCAGTGGCAAAAGTGGGTGGAGCAAAGAATGCACATTTCATCTTTGCACAGTAGGCTAGATTCTATACTCACTCACATAAACCACTCTATTCCTCATACAGGATAAGCATTATCAGAGTTCACATTCCAGCCAGGGAAAAAGCACCAAAGGGTGGTGCAAAGCAAGGCTGGTGAGGCATTTGGCATGGGGAGAGTCCTGGGGAGAGTAGAGAGAGTCGGGACCATACCCTGGAGGGCTAGAGGGCTGCATTTGGCTCAAAAGTAAACAGGCACCCAGTGCAGCAGCTTCACGTCAGACATTATGCTCGACTAGTGGGGGGGGGGGGAAGAAACACCAAAAAGGAAAGGCAAATGTGTGAGAGATTAACAACCAAACCTAACAAAAGCATATTCTTGCTAGTTATCATGAGAAGGGGCCAATACAACAGAGCTGTATTGCTGATAGATAGAATCATAGAATCATAGAATCATTGAGTTGGAAGAGACCACAAGGGCCATCGAGTCCAACCCCCTGCCAAGCAGGAAACACCATCAGAGCACTCCTGACATATGGTTGTCAAGCCTCTGCTTAAAGACCTCCAAAGAAGGAGACTCCACCACACTCCTTGGCAGCAAATTCCACTGTCGAACAGCTCTTACTGTCAGGAAGTTCTTCCTAATGTTTAGGTGGAATCTTCTTTCTTGTAGTTTGGATCCATTGCTCCGTGTCCGCTTCTCTGGAGTAGCAGAAAACAACCTTTCTCCCTCCTCTATGTGACATCCTTTTATATATTTGAACATGGCTATCATATCACCCCTTAACCTCCTCTTCTCCAGGCTAAACATGCCCAGCTCCCTTAGCCGTTCCTCATAAGGCATCGTTTCCAGGCCTTTGACCATTTTGGTTGCCCTCCTCTGGACACGTTCCAGTTTGTCAGTGTCCTTCTTGAACTGTGGTGCCCAGAACTGGATACAGTACTCCAGGTGAGGTCTGACCAGAGCAGAATACAGTGGCACTATTACTTCCCTTGATCTAGATGCTATACTCCTATTGATGCAGCCCAGAATTGCATTGGCTTTTTTAGCTGCTGCGTCACACTGTTGGCTCATGTCAAGTTTGTGGTCAACCAAGACTCCTAGATCCTTTTCACATGTACTGCTCTCAAGCCAGGTGTCATCCATCTTGTATTTGTGCCTCTCATTTTTTTTGCCCAAGTGCAATACTTTACATTTCTCCCTGTTAAAATTCATCTTGTTTGTTTTGGCCCAGTTCTCTAATCTGTCAAGGTGGTTTTGAAGTGTGATCCTGTCCTCTGGGGTGTTAGCCACCCCTCCCAGTTTGGTGTCATCTGCAAATTTGATCAGGATGCCCTTGAGTCCATCATCCAAGTCGTTGATAAAGATGTTGAATAAGACCGGGCCCAAGACAGAACCCTGTGGCACCCCACTAGTCACTCTTCTCCAGGATGAAGAGGAACCATTGATGAGCACCCTTTGGGTTCGGTCAGTCAGCCAGTTACAAATCCACTGAGTGGTATCATAGTCAAGACCGCATTTTACCAGCTTCTTTACAAGAATATCATGGGGCACCTTGTCAAATGCCTTGCTGAAATCAAGGTAGGCTACATCCACTGCGTTCCCTTCATCTACCAGGCTTGTAATTCTGTCAAAAAACGAGATCAGGTTAGTCTGACATGACTTATTTTTCAGAAATCCATGCTGACTATTGGTGATCACAGCATTCCTTTCTAGGTGCTCACAGACTGTTTGCTTAATGATCTGCTCCAGAATCTTCCCTGGTATTGATGTCAGACTGACTGGGCGGTAGTTATTTGGGTCCTCTCTTTCCCCCTTTTTTAAAGTAGGGACAACGTTTGCCCTCCTCCTGTCTGCCGGGACTTCGCCTGTTCTCCAGGAATTCTCAAACATGACTGCCAGTGGTTCTGAGATCACATCTGCCAGTTCTTTTAATACTCTTGGATGCAGTTCATATGGCCCTGGAGACTTGAATACATCTAGACTAGCCAAGTATTCTTGTACTATCTCCTTAGTTATTCTGGGCTGTGTTTCCTCTGCTGAATCATTTGCTCCAAATTCTTCAGGTCAGGCACTGTTTTCTTTATCGGAGAAGACTGAGGCAAAGAAGGCATTGAGGAGTTCAGCCCTTTCTGTGTCCCCTGTTTGCATTTCACCATCTTCTCCTCTGAGTGACCCCACTGTTTCTTTGTTCTTCCTTTTGCTACGAACATACCCATAAAAGCCTTTTTTGTTGCTTTTAACCTCTCTAGCAAGCCTGAGTTCATTCTGTGCTTTAGCTTTTCTGACTTTGTGTCTACACGTGCTGGCTATTTGTTTGAATTCCTCTTTGGTGGTTTCCCCCCTTTTCCATTTTTTGTACACATCCTTTTTTAATCTTAACTCAGTTAAAAGTTCTTTAGATAGCCACCCTGGCTTCTTTAGGCACCTTCCATGTTTCCGTCTCATTGGTATTGCCTGAAGTTGTGCTTTTACTATCTCCCTCTTAACAAACTCCCAGCCATCATGAACTCCCTTTCCTTTTAGTATTACTGTCCATGGGATCTCATCCAGCACTTCCCTAAGTTTTATGAAGTCGGCTTTCTTAAAGTCAAGAAATTGAGTCCTAGTATGCTTGGCTGCTCCTTTCCGCTGTATAGTAAACTTCAGAAGAGCATGATCACTCACGCCTAATGATCCTTCCACTTCTACCCCACTAACCAGGTCATCAACATTGGTTAGGACCAGATCTAAAATGGCTGTTCCTCTTGTTGCTTCTCCCACTTTCTGGACAATGAAGTTGTCTGCAAGGCCAGTGAGGAATCTGTTTGACCTTATGCTCTTGGCTGAGTTTGACATCCAACAAATATCCGGGTAATTGAAGTCCCCCATTACTACTATCTCCCTTCCTTTTGCATGCTTGGCCATCTGTTCCAGGAAGGCATCATCTATGTCCTCCGTTTGGCTTGGGGATCTATAGTAAACTCCCACAGTGAGGTCACTGTTATTCTTCTCTCCCTTAATTTTGACCCAAATGCTCTCACTTTGGCTTTGAGGTTCTAAATCTTGGATCTCTTCACATCTCTGGTCTGTTTCTCTGAAATAGATTGTATCCCTCCATTATTACATAATTCCAATCGTGGGACTTATCCCACCAGGTTTCAGTGATGCCTATTATGTCATATTTAGTTTGATGTACCAAGAGCTCAAGCTCATCTTGTTTATTTCCCATGCTTTGCGCATTAGTGTACAGACATTGAAGTCCATTAATCATTCCCCCGTGTCTCTTATTTAAGGATTTTTTCCTCCCACCACTAGGTCTGCATGCTGTTTGCTCCATTTGGTCTATGACATTTGGATGATCATCTTCATCAATTGATAGACTCCTACCTTCAGGAGCACTGTCTCCCTCCCCCACATTAGTCAGTTTAAAGCCCTCCTGATGAGGTTTCTGAGATTTTTGGCAAAAACATTCCTCCCAACCGTTGTGAGGTGCAGCCCATCGCTTGCCAGAAGTCCATCTTCAAGAAACTGCAGTCCGTGATCTAAGAATCCAAACCGTTCCTGTTTACACCATTTGTGAAGCCAGCTGTTCACTTCCACTATTTTTCCCTCTCTCCCTGGGCCACGTCGTTCAACTGGGAGGACAGATGAGATGACAATTTGTGCATTTAATTGCTTCAATTTCCTGCCATAGAATACATAGATACTCAGGCCATAGAAATACAATTGGTAGAGAGGGCTCTGTGTGATGTCATTTCCCCCTCCTCACCTAAAGAGGAAAGTTCATATAGTACTTCCTGATCCTTTCTCTTTCTGTGACCAGCCATGAGGGCAGATGTGCCCTGTGCTTGCTCCAAATTTAGCCACATGCCTGAAGCTGGTTATACTGTAAATATAAGTATTTTGCCTGCATAGTTTTTATTGCTACTGTTGTTGTGAACCAATGCATGATTATAAAGTAAGTACAGTACATCTTTTTTTAAACTTACTTTACAAGTTGTTGCCTGATTCTTTGTAAAATGGGGTAAGAAAGGGAGAACAAGCTTACTTCATAGCTGGACTTGCTCAAAAACATGGTTTTATAGCCTAATTCCTATCCTTTTAATTTGGCCGCCAATGATGGGATTTTAAAACTGTTCAACCCACACATATGGGCACCTGGAGGCATAAATTGCAATTAATATAGCCTCACCTACCCATTAAAGCCCATCCCACAAAATGCTCATCCCACATCTGTGGGCTTTAACACCCTACAATAGGTCCCCAGCCATCAAACAATACACTTTTACCTAGCGAGACTCGGGCAGGCACGGCTGACTGACTGATCCAGAAAGAAACCCATGACATGGCGACCAAGAGGATGGAAGGCACATAGGACTGGATGATGTAAACACCTCGATTCCTCCTCAAGTGGAAGTGGAGGCTCAGCCGGGGGAATTGACCAGCTAAACAAAGGAGACAAAAAGGCAAATATATTTATTTACATCTTACCTTTCTTACAAGGAGCTCAAAGTGGCTTGCATGGTTCTCTCCCCCATTTAGCTCAGTTTTATCCTCACAACAACCCTGTGAGGTAGGCTAGCTCTGAGTAGGACTAACATTTGGATAAAACCCTTTTTGGGGGGAGTATGTAAAAATGCACATTTTCATGTGAAATCCATTTTCATGGGGGGGTGGAATAGCAGAATGATGCAGTCTTATGGATGAACAAATGCAGAACTGATGCTGACCCAAAATAGACTTATCCATTCATTCCTAATGGGACTGTATAAATAATAATGCAGTTAATTGATTTTAAAAGGTGTCTGTCCCTCCCCTGCCACCACATTTATATTATTCAAAGGAGCTCACCCCAGATGTGGGAGACCCTGCTGAGTTGGGAGTTGAACCCTGGGTCTCTCCACAGTTCTGGTCCAAACCAGGTTTTATTTGTAAGGGGGAAAGATATATGTAGATTTAACTTGCAAAGATCAATTAATCAACTAAAATGCATATGATTAATTTAATATTACGGTAGTGGAAACTGCATGCAAATGTGTATATAGTGTATATTACGTGTGAAAGCGCATGTTTGTCAAAGCTGCACACAAAAATGTGCACATCATTAGAATGCTGCTGAATTATCATGAAGATTTTTCTTTTTAAATCTCAAATTGCTCAAAAATGTGGAGAACTGAATTTAAGTTTGGAAAGATCACAATATCCAGAGATCCTTCCTTCCCTAACTCTGGGCAAAACCTAGTTGGATGTTACCCAGTCCCATCCCTGCAAGGCTTTTAAAAGGACTGGAAGCTTTGTTTACCAGATTTGAAGTTCATCACTTCTGTAGCAAACCGGTAATTGGTGATGGTGAACTGAGCGAGCTGCAGCTTATCCAGTCCATGGATCTGATCCTGGTTTTCAGACCAGTGGTAGACGATATCCTCTGAGGAGTAGCCATCTGTCAAAAGAAACTGAATAAATACAGGGATACGGGGAAAGATAAGAAGATTGACATGCTCAGGATGAAACACTCAGAATCCATGGCCACAGTTCTCTTACTGGTCCCACTGGTTAATGCTTTCTGGCCCACTTCAAACCTAATGAACCCAGTTCAGTGTATCAGAGCTAACTGACCTGGAAACAAGCAAGGTGTTCTCGTGCTTCTCTTCCCATCACTCACCCCTTTTAGGAAGGTAAAGGTAAAGGTAAAGGTAAAGGGGCTCCTGACCATTAGGTCCAGTCGTGACCGACTCTGGGGTTGCAGCGCTCATCTCGCTTTATTGGCCGAGGGAGCCGGCGTACAGCTTCCGGGTCATGAACCAGAGCAGTGCACAGAAATGCCGTTTACCTTCCTGCCGGAGCGGTACCTATTTATCTACTTGCACTTTGACGTGCTTTCGAACTGCTAGGTGGGCAGGAGCAGGGACCGAGCAACAGGAACTCACCCCGTTGTGGGGATTCGAACCGCTGACCTTCTGATCAGCAAGCCCTAGTCTCTGTGGTTTAACCCGCATCCCTTAGAAAGATAGGAAGCACCAAATCAGGCAACTGGTCCATCTAGCTCAGCATTGCCTACACTGATTGGGCTTCTCCAGATTCTGCAGTGCAGATTTTAATGAAAACAACATATAGAAATGCATGATACGAGGGGATGTTGCTGTGTAAAAAATGTTCCTTAGGCAACATTGCATTAAAATGTGTGTATTAAAAGAAATTCACACAAAAATGCATGATGAATTTTCACGGTGACTTTTTTTTTTTACTTAGAGAATCACAAGCTAATGCAGAGAGGATTGGAAAGACAGAAGGATATTAGCCAGCTGGAATGTATGCATGGGACAATGACTAAGGGCCTGTCCACACTACATGCTTCTCCAAAAAGCATGGGTCCGGTTGACCCGGACTTTCTAGGCATGGGTCTGAGCTGTTTCCCCCTTGTCACACTCCTTTCCCAGGCAAAACCCACTCTTTAGCTCTAGATCAGAACTGCAATCTGCGGAAAACCATTTGCCATTGAGTGCTAAAGAGCGGTCGTTGTAGTTGTCATCCCCTGTCCCCCCAAGAAAGCAGTGGGACAAGAGGAAGTGTGGATAAGCCCTAAGATGATAAAGGATCTGGATACCAAGCCATATGGAGAAGAGTTGAGGGAGTTAGGTATGTTTAGTCTGGAGAAGAGAAGACTGGCAGGAGATATAATAGCCATCTTCAAATATCTGAAGGGCTGTCGCGTGGAAGGTGCAGCCAGCTTGTTTTCTGCTGCTCCAGAGGGTAGGACTCGAACCGGTGGATTCAAATTACAAGCAAGGAGATTCCAACTGAACATTAGGAAGAGCCTTCTGACAGTAAGAGATGGTTGACAGTGGAACGAACTTCCTTGGAAAGTGGTGGGCTCTCCTTCTTTGGAGGATTTAAAGCAGAGATTGGATGGCCATCTGTCAGGGATTCTTTTTCTGTGATCCCTGCATCGCAGGGTGTCTGCTAGATGACCCTTGGGGTCTCTTCCAGCTCTACAATTCTATGATTCTATGAAAAATAAGAAACTGATATTGGCAGATTCACCCACCTCTTCCCCACCCCAACATTCACAGGAAAAGGCAAGGTATATATTAAGAAATAAAATTACAGCTTTTTCTGTAAGAAATAAATATTTCTGTAAGAAATAAAATTAAAGCTTCTCTTCACTTGTGCAAAATTGCTACTCACTTGTGCAAAATTGCTACTCTTCAAGTGCTCGGCTCACCTGTCCATTTTCTACATCAACATTCCCCTCCCCACAAAACATATCTCCTCGCTTGTCTTTAAACTGCCCCCACTCCCATGGAGAACCAACTTTCCTTTTTTTAATCTGTTTTAAGAGGCTTCATTTCTCCTTGTGATTATTGCTCTATAAACACAATCTGCAAAATTAAATTAAAATCCGAGCCCTCTGTAAAAACTCGGCAGCAGACTAAAATTTTGCCGCCTCATTCTCTGGCTGCCTCTGCATTTACTGATTGCATAAGTGAAAAGAACTGCAGATTGCGATATTTGGTGGGATAAAAATGTATTGTGCTTAATTGCTCAGAAAACAGTCAGTGCTAAAAATGAAATGAGAGGGAGGAGGAGGAGGAGGAGGAGGAGGAGGAGGAGGAGGAGGAGGAGAAAACTTTCACCAGCGTACAATCCGCTCTAATGCTTTCTAGTCCCAGTGCACAGCTATTCAGGCCTAGAGAAATAGCATCCAGGTCATCCTGGCGTTAAACTGTGTGCAACAGCGTTTCCATGGTGCCATCAGGCCATGCATAGCACCATTTAACCTGCCACCCCACCACCAGCCAGATTTCAGAAGCTCTGTGGTGCTGTGACGAAACCACATTTAGACAGAGTTGCAACGTGGACATTTGCTGTAAGCTGCCTTGAGTTACAAGAAGCCCACTAAAAACGTTCAAATAAACTGCAGGTAGGGCCAAATCTGTTAATTTTGGTTTCTTCTTTTCCCTGTCTTTAAGTTCAGTTATCCACATTTCCACATTACTTTGGGATAAAACAAAAACAAGTCCATGAAAATTTTGCAGCATTTCAGGACGAAGCTTTCCTAATATGCACATTTCTGCAAATGTCCGGGATGTTGGGAGCTGTATTCCAGCCAAACCTGGAGCACCAAAGGTTATCCTCCCATGCTCTAGATGCCGTTGGACTCCAACTCCCATCAACACCAGACAGCATGGCCAATGATCAGGGATTATGGGAGCTGGGAGAGCTGCGCTTTCCCTGCTCCTGCTCCAATAATTAAGGGGTTTGCACTCTGGGCCAAGGCTACCCTGTGTGAAGGAAATTATCTCCTCCACTCCCTGCTCTCCCATTTGAGAAGACCTTTTTAAAATAGACACCTCAGAATTGAACTCACAGCTCTCCAAATCAAGCATGCACTCCTGCTCATCCATAGGGTACTTGGTAAGGTCCATGTCACAGGCCACCGTTGAGGTGATTCTATCCAAAATGAAGACAGCAACAAAAACCACCATTACATATAGGCTAACATTTGCCATTAAAAAATATTATTATTATTATTACTGTTTTATACTACAAAACAACAAGAAGCAGTGTTAAAACAAAAACCCACCCTCCCACTATTTTTGAAGACATGAGTTTGGGTTACATCAGAGCTTGCATCCCTTAAATTGTCATATTTCCAGTTTGGTGGCAATTTCTCTTACTGCCTGCAATGATAGCAAACAAAACTTTATAAACTGGAGAAGGTCCCGCATTCTCCTCTTTTGCACTGTACATAATAAAAGCATGTCAATCCACCCAAAATGTACCTTTTCATTTCATTCTCCTTGCTATTTTTAGTTTAGTGGTTAATTTTTCTGTCCGTGCAAAATTGCCAGGCTTTTTAAAAATAACTTGTGGTCAATGTTGCACCTTCTAATAATTTCCAATATCTAGTTATTACTAGCCTGGCTGCTGCTAAAAGCTGGATGGTGATGATGATTTGACTACTATAATTTATTACTCATTCTTCAGCCTAAGGTTGCAGGTCAGGTGGCAACAATTAAAACATAAGATGCTTAAATAACCCCATCCCACCCTACCTGGCCAGTTAAAACTTTAAAAATGTGCTTAAAATGCAGGTCATATTGTCTCATAGGTAAATTTTATGTAATGCGAACTCCAGGCCTTTTACTGTGTTTTGTCCGGTTATCTCCCTAATATCTTTGAATAATTCCCCTCAGAATGTGGCTCCCCTATTGCAGGTCCGCCACATGTGCTTATATGAACCCAACACCTGAGCAGCCCCTCCAACAAGTTGGTGGGGCAGGCAGCACTAATGGTGACTGGTGAGTTGGTGACTTTCTGCTTCTCAAGCGCTTCACCAGCCTATACAAGTGCAAGTAAACATCAGCATGAACTACAGATCCTTCTGAATCTAGTGGAACCGCACAAGGCTGATCAAAGGCCAACAGGTCCCTGCCCACAAACACATGTTGCCTGAACAATATGCAGCACTTGGGAAACCACCTAAAACCCAGCAAAGGTTGCCATCTAATTACCCAGCACAAAAGGTCATTCTTCCTCATGAAGTTTCTGTTTTACCTGATGCTGTACAGAATGACCCCATCAGGCTGCAACCGGATGAGCTTGTTCTCCACAGTGACGTCATGGAACCAGGCAGACTTGGCATTGACGATGAAGGTATCCGGCAGCCACAGCTTATCCACAAAGCGACTGTCCAAGCCCAGGGTTTCGTTGGTGTGATTGTACGACAGCCGGTCATCGCGCCAGCTTTGATGCAGGAAGACTGTCATTGTGTATTCCTGAGGACAAGAATCACCACCACTGGCTGCCATTAAAATTTCCCACAATTCCATAATCTGGAGAAACATATATCTTTATTCCCCACCCCACCCCCGAAAAATGTTGGATGTTACGACACGGCAGCATTATTTTTCTTCAAGCACCAACTTACCATATTGACTTCTGATATGTGGTCAATGCTGGCAACTTCAATGGCTAGAGCAACGTTAACAGGGGGGCCTGAATTAGGGAAAAGAAAAAAAGAGGGGGTTATTTAATTTTATTTATGAGATTTCTTACTCCCCATTTCACCATAAGGTCCCAGGGCAGGTTACAACAATAGAATATTAGCTTAGTCTTTAAAAAGGAAAAAACCCATCACTATTATAAAGCAAGGCAAACCTTTCAAAACAGTACACAAAAGTTTACATTCAGCAAAAGAGGTGGGTCCCACAAAGCAAAGCATGTTAACTGCAAGAAGCCACAGGCCAGGATAAAGTGATGTGTACTGTACAATGAAGAGGCTCAGTGAAGATATAATGAAGACATGTCTACGGGGAGGCAATTTCACAATTTAGGGGCTACCACAGAGAAGGCCCCTTCCGTCCCGGGCCACCAATGCCCCGCTTTTCTGAGGGTAGTGAAACTACCAAGAGAGGCCAAACTGGCAATTCTTAACACCCTGGGAGATTGGTGAAGAGGCAGTCTTTCATATATTTGAGGCCTACCTAAATCTTCCAGGGGTCCGTACTTTGAATCAGGCCCAGCAACAAACTGGTAACCCGTGCAGCTTTTAAAACAGGAGTTACACAATTTGCAAGTAGAACCCCCGTCAGTGAAACTGAGGGAATAGTGACTGCTTCTCCACTTGCCACCTGATTGTGTCCAAAAGGGGGCTTTCGTGCCATTAACAAAGCCTAAGGGCCAAACTACGCATGATTATTCTTCTTCATTAAATTTGTAGACTGCTCTTCATCCGTAGATTTTAGGGTGGTTCACAGCATAAAAATACAAGATAACCAACACAAAATACATAATAAAAACAGGAACAAATAAAAACAAGAGCAAAACAAAGCAATAACCCCCTCTCCTTCACCTATACTCGGGCACATCCCAGCTGGTGCCCTTACCTCCTCCAACTTTGTAATTTGATCGGATAATGGCAATTTTTAAAAGCCACGGTTCCAGGACTTTCTGAAAAAGCTTAAACAGTTAATACTCACGTTTCAGGTTGGTATATTGTTTGGCAACTGCAAAACCCTCCGCAACTATCCTATACAGGCTCAGAGTTATACTGGCTACTTAGTTTTCACCTCCACAGCCTCACATGTGGTTTCCAGAGTTAACCCAAGTGTTAACACTTGTTGTGTTGTCATTGTCACTATACATCAGACACACGTTTAGGCATGTGGAGAAAAGACTGTGCGGTCCTGATCCATGGCATATCCATCAATCCAAATCAGGAGCCCATGGTAATATTCTGTTGAAATTTGCCCTGTAACCACAGATATATGCTACCTTGCTGCAATGTAAATTGTTTCATGGCTTGTTTGTTTAAAAAATTGAGCCATATCCAGCTTAGGCCCCATCTACACTGTACATCTTAAGCAGTAACATACAACTTTAAAGAGTCAACAACTTCCCCCAAAGAAACATGGGAAGTGTAGTTTGTTAAGGGTGCTGAATGTTTCTGGGAGAGCCCTATTTCCCTCATGGAGCTACGATTCCCAGGGTGGTTTAACGACGTCAGCCAGAATCTTACCTCCAATTCCGGGCCTGAAATTTCTTGCATACCCTTTCATCAGGTCGTCCAAATTAGGCAACCAAGATATTTCTATGTTTGACCCGATGTAATCTCCAATGTCGTTCATAGCTCTGTGTTGTTGTTGTTGTTAAAAAAGAGGGGAAAAAACATGTCATCAGAACACAGGAATTTGCCAAGTTATTCCAAGTCAGGCCATTGGGTAACTGTAGGTCAGTACAGTGGTACCTCAGGTTAAGTACTTAATTCGTTCCGGAGGTCCGTTCTTAATCTGAAACTGTTCTTAACCTGAAGCACCATTTTAGCTAATGGGGCCTCCTGCTGCTGCCACGCCGCCGGAGCACAATTTCTGTTCTCATCCTGAAGCAAAGTTCTTAACCTGAAGCACTATTTCTGGGTTAGCGGAGTCTGAAACCTGAAGCATATGTAACCTGAAGCGTATGTAACCCAAGGTACCACTGTACTATCCACATTGTCTGGCAGTGGCAGGAGTCCGTGTGTTGGGGCAGGACGTTTGCAGCAGGGATCTGTTGTACCTGAGAACTTTCCCTGTGCTCTGTTCTCCCTCTGGACAAGTAAGAGGAAATGATAAGGGTTCAAGGACACATTTCAGCTTGGCAAAAACACTCAAGACAGGGCAGGCAAGGGGTGTAGCCTAAAAAGAGAGGGTGTGGCTTTGGGGACAATTCTGAGAGCCAGGGCCTGGAGGGCCACATTTGACATCTGGGCCTGAGGTTCCCCATTCCTGTCCTAGATAATTCCTCTGACTACCGATTGCAATGGGGGGAGACCATGGGAGAGGGGTATCACTTATTTGTTTAATGTATATATATCCCGGCTGTCTCCCAAGATGGGATTCAATGTGGCTTTCAAAACTTCAAAAACATAGCTCTGAAATACAAAATAATTCTAACAAACCAAGAAGAAGAAGGGGAGGAGTTTGGATTTGATATCCCGCCTTTCACTCCCCTTCAGGAGTCTCAAAGCGGCTAACATTCTCCTTTCCCTTCCTCCCCCACATCAAACACTCTGTGAGGTGAGTGGGGCTGAGAGACTTCAAAGAAGTGTAACTAGTCCAAGCTCACCCAGCAGCTGCATGTGGAGGAGCGGAGACGCGAACCCAGTTCCTCAGATTACGAGACTACCGCTCTTAACCACTACACCACACTGGCTCTCAGTGTGAAAACCAGTTGAAAACAATAGTTAAAATACAATAAAACACATTTATAACTAGCATGAAAACACTGATTGCCCAAAGGCCTGACTAAATAGGAAGGTCTCTGCCTGCCAAGAGAAAGATATCAAGGAGGGACACAATCTAACCTCCCTTGGGAGGGAGTCCCACAACATGGGAGCAGCCACAGAAAAGGCTCTCTCGCAGGTCGCCAGCAACTGTGCCTCTGATGTTGATGGGGCCTGGAGAAGGTGCTCACCTGAGGATCTTAGCACCCGGGCAAGTTCATAAAGGGAGATACAATTTTCCAAGTAACCCAGGCCCAAGCCACATAGGACTTGATAGTTCATGATCAACATGTTGAATTGTGCCTGGAAACAGATCAGTCACCAGTGAAATTGTTTTGACAGGGGAGTAATATGCTCCCTACATTTAACTGACCCCAGGCAGTAGCCTGGCTGCAGTATTCTGTACCCAGTCAGAAGCATCCGATTGGCCATTGTGGGGAAACAAGATGCCTTGGGTCTGATCCTGCAGCACTGTCCTTAACGTCCCCTGAGCAGCTCCTTCTGACAACAGTTCCCTTTACAGAGGCCCTCGTGGATGTGGGAGAGATAACTTGCTGTTGGACCTCAAAACCGGTAATGAGTTAAGCTCCAGAGCTACATGAGCTACATAACTCAAAACATTAGATGAGAGCCGCCCTCAGATCTGGCGCAACAGCTCCCACCAGGCTCCGAAATAAGCAGAGCGCTTGAAAAGAAATAATGCGGGTAGAAGGAGAGAAATCTTGTTAAATATTGATGAAAGGCTGTAGTCGAATATACCATAAGCATTTCCTGTCTTGGGACTTACGTAACTTTCCTAGGGGTTCCCCCCCCTACTCCTCTTTCTTCTTCTTCCATGTGTCACTGGCCCAAAAAAGGAAGCAAAAGCCCTACTTCCGAAGTTGGTCTTTTGCATTTAATGCCACAAGGCCATGCTTTGAATTGCTCTGCAAAACAAACAGGGCGGAAAGTGTTATTCAGCTTTTGTGCCGATTGTGCTCTGGCTTCCCATGTATGCACAGAGAGCGTCAGGGGGTTTTGGGATACCGTTCTGTGGATGTATGTTCTGAGTAACACAGACACCATCAGCTGCTGTTAGTGGAGTTGTCAAAGATGGAAGAGCTTTACAGAATGCAATAAGAGTCCTGCTACATCAGGCCAACAATGGCCCATACAGTCCAACATCCTGCTCTCACAGAAGCCAACCAGATGCCTGTGGGAAGCCCAGAAACAGGATCCGAGCACAACAGCAACTGGGGTTTACAGACTTGTGGGCCCGATGTAGGGGTCTGGAAGGCTGCATGGAGGGCCCATGGGCTTGAGTCTCCCCACCACTGCACTACAGTGGTACCTCGGGTTACAAACGCTTCAGGTTACAAATTCCGCTAACCTGGAAGTAGTACCTCAGGTAAAGAACTTTACCTCAGGATGAGAACAGAAATTGCATGGCGGCGGCGCAATGGCAGCGAGAGGCCCCATTAGCTAAAGTGGTACCTCAGGTTAAGAACAGTTTCAAGTTAAAGACGGACCTCCGGAACGAATTAAGTTCTTAACCAGAGGTACCACTGCATATGAAACAATGCTTTTGTTTTTTTTTTTAAAAGAACAATAACAAGGAAAAAAAGCCAAACAAAGCCGTCTGCTTCTGTATTCCCACTCCCTTTGGCAAGTGCATACTGCATGTCTGAATTGAAAATGTATCCCAAGATAAGTGATTCATCCCTGCATTCAGTCACCGCATCAGAGTTTAATAAAAGCCACTGTGTGAGGAGCTGTCATTAGCAATGGCATCACTGGATGTGGGGTGGGGTGGGGGAGGAAAGAGGGGAAAGAAGAGAGAGATCCAACCCTTGCATTTCTTTCTGACATGTTTCCCCTGTATTCAAAGGTTCAGCAAGTCATGCCCTCTTGGTTACTAACCTCTGTGTCATTCGTTAAAATGTGGGTTTTTATAGAGAGAGACAGCACAAGAGAAATTAGAAACGTGGGAAGCTGCTTTACAGCAAGTCAGACCATTGGTCCATCCCGCTCAGTGTTGTTTACACTGACTGGCAGAGGCTCCATCTGCACTAGGCATTTAAACCAGAAAACACCCCTTTACACAGTCATGGCTTCCTCCAAAGAATCATGGGAACTATAGTTTGTTAAAGGTGCTGAGAGATGTTAGGAGACCTCTATTCCCCTCACGAGGGTTGCGGGTGGCGCTGTGGGTTAAACCACAGAGCCTAGGACTTGCCGATCAGAAGGTCATCGGTTTGAATCCCCTCAACGGGGTGAGCTCCCGTTGCTCGGTCCCAGCTCCTGCCAACCTAGCAGTTCGAAAGCATGTCAAAGTGCAAGTAGATAAATAGGTACTGCTCCGGCGGGAAGGTAAACGGCGTTTCCGTGCGCTGCTCTGGTTCGCCAGAAACGCCTTAGTTATGCTGGCCACATGACCCGGAAGCTGTACGCCGGCTCCCTCGGCCAATAAAGCGAGATGAGCGCCTCAACCCCAGAGTCGGTCATGACTGGACCTAATGGTCAGGGGTCCCTTTACCTTTATTCCCCTCACAGTGCTATCATTCCCAGAAATCTCTGGGATGAGGGATGGATTGTTAAACCCCCCGAGAACTGTAGCTCTCAGAAGGGAAGAGTGTTCTCCTAAAAACTCACAACAATGTACATCCCTCCATGGACATAGCCAGGTTTTTTGTTGTGTGTGTGGGGGGGGAGCAGCCAAAGTTGTTGAGCCGTTGTCTTGGCCAGGCCACCACCATCTCTGACCTCAGGATTCCAGAACTTACCGCTGTCAGTTTTGTGGGAAGGAAAGCAGGGACCCACAGCCCAGGTAGGGCTTGCTAGCTCTGGGAGGTGTGTGATTCCTCATCTGGCGTAGGCTCAGGACAGGTGAGGGTCACATGCCTCATCAAGCCCAGAAGTTATAAAAGGAAATCCGTCCTGGCCAGGCTGGCATCTGTTGAGCTTTTCTTGGGAAATCACGGGAAAATATACCCCGTAAATAGGACATTTCAGGGGGCAGGCTTCTGCTGGGGCAGGGGGCAGAACCTCAGATAATTGAGTACTTTAAATGCTTTTCAAGAATGTTTGTGGATCCGGGACAGGGGGGAAGCTGCCCCCATCTGCCACCCCTTGCATCCCTCTCCATCACAAACAATGGTTTCTTCACTCACCACCACACCACCCTGTCTCTTCCTTTTCACAAGGGAGAGCATCTTTCCCCAAGCTCTGTAGAACATCTCATTTAAAAACAGGGAGAGATTCCCACCTTTCAGGAAACCATCTCCTAACCATCTGACGGAACAGCCACCAATCTAACTAACAAAAAGTAATGGTTCCTTAGGAACTGTAGGACCAGGGAGGGACATTTCATCAAATTACTTCAAGGATTTGCTGTCAACGTTGGTCTCTGTTTCTCTAGTGGTGCAGGCTGGAGATTGAGCAACATTTTGACCTTCATTCTTTAAGTGCTGCTGTCAAACTCTCATTAAAAAAACAAAAACAAATGAATAACCTTTTCTTATACCACACCTTTCCTCTTGAAGCATTGAACAAAGTTGCTGAATCAACTAAAGCTGGTTAACTTCCTTACCAAGAAAGATTTTAAATGTAATTCCCCCAATTTTAATGTTTTTAAGTTTTCCCATCCACCTGTTTCCAGGTGTTTGGTGTTTTTTTTAATGTACAGTGGTACCTTGGGTTACATACGCTTCAGGTTACATACGCTTCAGGTTACAGACTCCGCTAACCCAGAAATAGTGCTTCAGGTTAAGAACTTTGCTTCAGGATGAGAACAGAAATTGTGCTCCAGCGGCGCAGCAGCAGCAGCAGCAGGAGGCCCCATTAGCTAAAGTGGTGCTTCAGGTTAAGAACAGTTTCAGGTTAAGTGCGGACCTCCAGAACGAATTAAGAACTTAACCCAAGGTACCACTGTATTATGACTCATCAGCACAAATAACCCCAATGCCACTTTTTAATCAGGAATGGATACAACTCTCAACTGACCGTGCCTTCCTGGAACTTCCGCTGCCATACAGCAGGGCCGGTGCAAGACATTTTGGCACCTGAGGCAAACTACAAAATGGCACATCTCCGCACCAGGAAAGGAGTAAGTGAAGCTCTACATCAGGAATAAGGATGGGAGGAGACCAGCAAGGCCTCCTATTTGCCAAGGGGCCGCTGTGAAGGTGGCACTGTGTGGGGGATGCCAAGGAGGCAGCAGATCTGGCCTCCACATTTGTTGTATCCACTGCGGGGAGATTCATTCCTTGGAGGCTGGATCTGCTGCGCCTCTGCATCCTGTTGCCTGAGGCAGTAGCCTCACCTTGCCTCATGGGTGGCTTACAGATGTGATAGACTAGCTCCTTGAGGTATGTAGGTTTCAAAAAAGCATCATTCCGTGTTCCCTCAGGCCACTGCCTAGGTTTTTAGCACCCACATCCTCATTAGTTTAAGTTTCTGAAAGAATTCTGTATCAATGTGATGCCCTTGTAGCAAGAATGCACATACTCCACGAGTAAAAAATATAACAGCACAAATAAACAGATCTATGCCAAGGCAACTCAAAAGCAATACCATAAGAAAACCTAAGATCTCTATAAATTAAGCTCATTTGCATAATTTTGTCTTGCAAAATTTATTCTGCTCTACATAATTTATTCTGTTGGTAGGGGCGGGCAGGGAACTATGTCAGTTAGTGAAACAAGATCCCAGTAAGACAAAATGCTCCTTCTATTTCTCTGCACCATTTAATGGGGGCTGATAAATATGTTGGGTGATGATGAATGGCTGATAAGGATTGACTACAAAATTAGCATTTCTTGGGAGGCGTTAAGAGAGTTTGACACACCCATCTACAAGTTCCTATAAATGTCACATGCCTTTATTGGAGATGTTTTTGTAGCTCAGCAGAGGATCTTAGCAGGGTGAGGCTGTGTTCAGCAAATGCCCACTCACTGCAAAATACAGAGAACTTCTCCCCCCACCTAGGGATGGAAGGATCTGCCAGTTTCGGTATGTATAATAATTACGGTGAAAGAGTATTTCTCCTGGTTTGGATGTCAGTGTGTTTGTGTCTATCCCTTTCTGGGGACATCATAAATAATTCCGTAAGTTTTGGTTAATCATAATTTCCCATTATGTCAAAATCCTGAAATGATGGTTACCAAATTTAAAACAAATCCATGTTGTTGTTGTTGTTATAATATTTGTTGGATTTATATACCACCCTATAACCAGAGGTCTCAGGGTGGTTCACAGAAAAGATCAACACAAAAACCACAATACTGTGGTACCTTGTGTTATGGATGGGATCTGTTCCGGAGGCCCATCCATAACGTGAAATGCCAGCAACTCGAAGCTCGTCTGCACAGGACCGCGACATGTTTTGGCGCTTTGCGCAAAGCACAATTTAGCACTTCTGCGCAGGCGCGAGCGGCAAAACCCAGAAGTAACCCATTCCGGTACTTCCAGGTTGCCGCGGGACGTAACGCAAAAAGACGCAACACGAAGCGGACGCAACATGGGGTATGACTGTACAGTGGTACCTCGGGTTAAGAACTTAATTCGTTCTGGAGGTATGTTCTTAACCTGAAACTGCTCTTAACCTGAAGCACCACTTTAGCTAATGGGGCCTCCTGCTGCTGCCGCGCCGGTGGAGCACGATTTCTGTTCTCATCCTGAAGCAAAGTTCTTAACCTGGGGTAGTATTTCTGGGTTAGCAGAGTCTGTAACCTGAAGCGTCTGTAACCTGAAGCGTCTGTAACCCGAGGTACCACTGTATGTGTGTGTGTGTGTGTGTGTGTGTGTGTTATATAATAAAAACAACAACCCAACAACTCCCCCCCCCAAAAGAGCCACATTTTAAAAGGACATCCATACTGTGTAACTAACCATTGTTTCCCTGTTTGAATATAACTGGAAAAACAATCAGGGCCATCTTACACATAGGCACTAGGGGTGCGGGGCACCCGGGTGCCAGGCTCTTAGGGGCGCCAGGCCAAGAGTCCGGGGCTCGAGAGTTGAGTCCAGGGAAGAGCCTGCCCGTCGGTCGGAGTGCTGCAGCAGACTCTTCTGCGGGCGGCTCTGCGCCGCGAGTTCGGGGGCGACTGAGCCAGCGAGACGCTGAGGCGGCTGGCCAGCTCCGCCCTCCTGCACACCTGGGACTGGGCAAACTGGGGGTGGGGGCGCCGGGCGGATCTCTGCACCCCGATGCTGCATATGCTTAAGACAACCCTGAAAACAATGGTTCATTGAAGGCTTCCTGGCTTACCAGAGTGTGCTAAGAAGGAAGAGGGAAGAGGCAATGCAAGGGCAAAGCACCTAAGGAAGAGGACATATCAGTTCATTAAGGTGAGATAGGATGGCCTGAACTGGGCCTTTGCTTTTTCTGTGGAAGACTAACACTACTGCCTCTTTGGAAATCCTGAAGAACGTCCTGCTTCTCCTTACCTGGGACCAGTTTGCTACAGGTCAGCATCTCAAAGCAGGGCCTGGTGCTATTTCCACCACCATTAAAAGCACACCTCTTTAGGACAGCCTCTCAGTCATTCTGGGGTCACCGCATGAATTCTCTCTTGCATTGGCCTCTGGGATAATCCAGAGCAATTCACGTACCCTTTCCATCTGCCATTCCTGACTCTAAGTGATGCTCACTGTAAATATGTTCTATATTTTGAAATGTAATTGAAAAAGCATTAGGCTTAATTCACAGCAACCTTGCAAACATGCAAAAAAAAAAAACAAGAACAAAAAACCCCACCAGATTTCCTTTTCCCTGCTAGCTTTAAGCAGCACCACATAGTGCACTCTTTAGATCTATATAGCGTCTACATTTTAAAAGCTTTTCTTCTCTTAGGTTAAAAGATTGCACGAAGTACGTGACAAATTATCTGCAAATAGACAAGCTTCAATTCTTCTTTTAAAAAATACAGATTCTTCCTACAAACAAAATATAAGAGATTATGTTTCTATTTTTAATTAAAGAATGAAATACCATGGTTTGCTGGAGGGGTTTAGAGGGCTGAATGCTCAGTATCACACCACCTAAACAAAGGATAAGTGAATTTGTCACACAAAAATAAAAGAACCCTCTGTTCCATTTTCCATTCCCTCCCCCAATGACCCACATGGCTGTCTTATTCCTTGTGTACTTGGAGTCTTGCAGTGCCCTCATTGTCATACACACACACAAACGCTTACACATTTATTCCCTGTGGGTAACACTGCATTAATTTCCCCTAAAATAGCCTGTCCTGTGTCGAGTTAAAAGCAAAAAGGGTGTCGGTTCTTTAGTTTAAAGACACACTAGGGAAAATACTGTAATTTATCATAGCGACTACTCAGAATTTAACCCTCTAAGCTGGAGCATTGGAAATAGGAGGATTTGCAGGATACAGTGCATGTGTATTTATAAGCACGTGCACCATATACAAGGTGCATCTCTACCACCACCCCGCTCCACCCCATGCACCAGGATTCAAGTGCAATCGAGAGATACACAAGTGGGATGGCCAGTACTGGGGTGCTTGTTGGTTTCATTCTGATAGACGTAAAAGAAAGAGGCTTTGCCCTGTCAGACTTTCAATTGTATTACAGGGAAGCTTGCTTGCGTTGACTAAAGGAATGGATCGTATTGGAAAATGCAGACATTTGGAAGGCCAACATATAAAATTTGGCTGGCATGCCTTTGGTATGGGAAAGCTAAAGTTTATAAGAGTTTTACAGACCACATTATTAGGAAGTATTGATGCTTTTGAATTATGGTGCTGGAGGAGACTCTTGAGAGTCCCATGGACTGCAAGAAGATCAATCCTCTACATTCTTAAGGAAATCAGCCCTGAGTGCTCACTGGAAGGACAGATCCTGAAGCTGAGGCTCCAATACTTTGGCCACCTCATGAGAAGAGAAGACTCCCTGGAAAAGACCCTGATGTTGGGAAAGATTGAGGGCACAAGGAGAAGGGGACGACAGAGGACGAGATGGCTGGATAGTGTTCTTGAAGCTACCAGCATGAGTTTGACCAAACTGTGGGAGGCAGTGGAAGACAGGAGTGCCTGGCGTGCTCTGGTCCATGGGGTCACGAAGAGTCGGACACGACTAAACAACAACAACAAATTTGTATAGAGTTTGGGAGAAATATAAGAGAAGAAGAAGAGTTTTGGATTTGATATCCCGCCTTTCACTCCCCTTCAGGAGTCTCAAAGTGGCTAACATTCTCCTTTCCCTTCCTCCCCCACAACAAACACTCTGTGAGGTGAGTGGGGCTGAGAGACTTCAAAGAAGTGTAACTAGCCCAAGGTCACCCAGCAGCTGCATGTGGAGGAGCGGAGACGCGAACCCGGTTCCCCAGATTACGAGACTACCGCTCTTAACCACTACACCACACTGGCTACTTGCTGGAAAGAAAAACACCTTTATGACTATCCCCCATTTAAGCAATTACAATTAAAAGAGTTAATATGGGCAGACAATGGGCAACCTATAGGGAACTGTTGGACCTTACAGGGAGGGAACCCAGACTGAAACCAATGCAAGATGTAAGTAGCCAAGTTTCCGACACTGGTTACAGTATGATCAGTTATATGATATGTTTAAGTTAGATTTAAAAAATGGGTTCCTGGACCAAAGCTCACAATTTGAAAGACAATTATTACAGAATAAGAATAAGTTATTGTCCAAGATGTATAACCTCTTATTAGAATGGGAAACAAAAGACAAGCTAGTCAAAGCTTCAATGACACACTGGGCAATGGATACAGGACACAACATAGATTTAAACCTCTGGGGGAAACTTTGGAAGAATGATTTGAAATTTACTGCATGTTACTCACTGAAAGAGAAATATATGAAAATGATTCACAGATAGTATTTGACCCAGAGTTGGCTAAGATGTATAAAGCAGAATCAGATATGTGTTGGAAATATAAAGAAATGAAGGGAACATTTTTTTCATATGTGGTGGACATGTAAAAAGGTAAAAGAATATTGGGAAATGAGTTGAAAAAAAATGTTTAAAATAACTTTCCCAATAGGACCAGAGTCCTTTTTGTTGGGAATAATCCAGACTGAAATCCTAAGTGTCAACAAAATTTATTTATTTATGCAACAATGGCCACCTGAGTTTTGTTAGCCTCAAAATGGAAAGTGAGGGAGGTCCCAGGCAAAGAGGACCGGCAACTTAAGATGGTAGAATATGCAAAGCTTGCAGGTTTAACATATAAGTCATATAAGAGAGCAGTAAGAACATATATTCAAAGAAGAGTGGAAAATATTTACTGAGTATATGGAAAATACAGTGGTACCTCGGGTTAAGTACTTAATTCGTTCCGGAGGTCTGTTCTTAACCTGAAACTGTTCTTAACCTGAAGCACCACTTTAGCTAATGGGGCCTCCTGCTGCTGCTATGCCGACGGAGCACGATTTCTGTTCTCATCCTGAAGCAAAGTTCTTAACCCGAGGTACTATTTCTGGGTTAGCGGAGTCTGTAACCTGAAGCATATGTAACCTGAAGTGTCTGTAACCCGAGGTACCACTGTAACTGTACACAGCTGAAAACGCTTGGCAGCTTAAGATAAAATCAACGGTGTAATTAATGTTCGAGTGATATAAAAGTGGAGAACTGGCTAAAATGGTTATAGCAAAATATGCAGGAATGAAAGATAACTAAAATGAACCAAGGAAAGAGGAGGGAAGTCACTGGATATCTAACAGTATGTTAATGTTTATTTTAAGATGTGAAACTGAAAATTTAATAAAAATTAATTTTAAGAAAGAATGCATTTGTTCATTATTTAGTTATTTTAAGAATTCATATGCTGCCCTTCAAATATAAATATTTATCGGGTGGCTTTGAGATGAAAGATATAAAAATACAGAAACAACAGAATAGTTGAATAAGCAGAAGCTCTGCCCTGCAGGTAGCTTTCCAAAGCCACCTTTTGTTTATTAGCTTTCAGCTGGACAATGCCCAAGTTTGAAAGATCTTTCTCCAGATTCTACAGGCTACAGGGCTTACATCTGACAAACTGCAGAAAATGTGGTTTCTGTGAAGGATTCTCTAAATGCAGTTTGACTGCATTTGTATAGGACACTGAAGCTGCGTTTTCAACATAGCTCAGCTGGGTAGCTGGCTTTTAAGACAGCATTAAAAAGGAAAGCATAAGCTTAAAGTTTTAATTGGATTTATTTTCTTTCTTTCTTTTTGCGATGTAAACCATAATGTTATGGTTTCATGTACTATTAAAAGAGGAAAAGCAATTCCCGCTTGGAAGACGATTTGGCATGAATAAGCTTGCCAAAACAAAAAACTGGCCTGTCCTACCACCTGAAGGACGAACAAATTTCTTACAGCACACCAGCTTTTTCCAGATGCCTGAGACGAGTTTTCACTTGAGGACATTGACTCTAGCCCACAAAAGTTCAATCCACCTAGGAAATCTGTCAGTTTCAATTTCTCAGTTTTTCCCCAGTCTTCATGTCCTCCACATTTCCACGTCAGTTTGGGATAAAAATATATATATTCTCATACATCAGCATTTCATAATGAAATGTGCACATTTGTCTGCAATTTTGCCTAATTGCACATTTTTGCAAAGCAGTTTCCCCTAGTACTGTATAATGTACTTTCATTGGTATATGCATTTTTTGCACTCTTTACCCTAGTACACACATTTTTCTGCACATTACAAGACTGTAGAGCGGCATTGCAAAATTAGGAGAAGTGAGAGTTTCGAAGGATGGCTATTTTGGTTTGTGTATTGTTTCAGAAATTGTGAATTAGGTAGATTTGCCTATAAGGGCTCACCCGCACAGGTCCATGATTTGTAGGCACAGATCTGAGCATGGTTTTTTTGGGGGGGATCCCCACCACCTTTCCTGGGAAAACCCAGTTTACTGCTGAAATGTTCCCCCACCCCAGATTGACATTTATTCTGAGAACTGAATATGGGCTCTATCCCATGATAAAGAACATGATTTGCGCAAAGAAGGCCCCAGGTGCAAACCATCTCCAGTTAAACCAAATAAAACAGGGAGCAGGGGGGTGGCAGAGATCTCTGCCTGAACTCTGGAGAAAAACTGCTAGTCAAGAGTAGACAGTACCAACTGCCTTGGACATAATGATTGGCAGGTGAGGCCTTGCTGTTGGTGCTGCAGCCAGGTGCTGTCCATGGCAGTTACCCATAGCAAGGTCTTTTCAGTGGTGGCTCCCTGTTTGTGGAATGCCCTCCCTAATGAGGTGCGCCTGTCTCCATCATTATTAACATTCAGGAGGAATGTGAAAACATTCCTTTTTACCCAGGCATTTGTGGTTGAAGGATACTGTTCCTGGCAACCTCGAGATCACTGGATGGAGTAATGTTTTAAACTGTAAATGCTCTTAGAAGGTTCTTTCACTCTAATTGTTTACAGAATGCTTTAACTGCCTTATATATATATTGTTTTTTTAGATTGTGGATTGATTTGTTGCTCTGGGCTCCTTCAGGATGAAGAGCAGATTATAAATTCAATAAATAAAGGAATACTGGGCTAGATGGACCAATAGCCTACCTTAGTATAAGACGACTTCCTAAATTTCTCATGGCTGCAGACAAGACTGCTGTTAAAAGAGCAGACTTTACTCTGAGTGTCCCTCCTTTCCCACATCTGTCCCCAACAGACCACTGTCCTTGATTTCTTTTTCCACTTGGGAGATTCTTCCAAAAATTTCATTTGTGCAATTTGCTAGCGTCGTCGCTCTTCGAGGTTCAGCTCCCTCCCCCTGGGTCTCCAGAAGCTTAAGGAAGGTGAGTGGGTGGACGGTTGGATGCAAAGCATCTCAAGTGCACATGTTGGCAAATGCAGACATGAGGAGAGCACTGAAAAGCACACCATGCACCGCGCTGTTTGCTGCTTTGCACATTTTCCCAACTGCTGTTGGTAACACATAGTGGGACAAAGTGTGTTTTGTTCGAGACTGTCTTGAAGCAAAACAACACAAACACTCTCTTGTCGTCTAACAAAAGTGGGTCTTCAGGAATGCATAATAACATAGATTAGGAGTGGAGGAGAAACTCAATTTTGTTCGCATTTTAATGAGAGACGTCTGAAACTAATATGAGGGAATGGGTCTATATTTTACTTATCATCCTGATCTCCCAGGAGAAAGTCACTATTGTTTTAATTCACACAAGAGCAGAGTATAGGTGGTTTACTAGAACCCCAGAGGGATGGGGGGGGGAGACGACAAATTTGCTTTCATTTGCATTCCAGTTAGAAACTAACTAATTCACATTTCTAAAACCAATACATGAACTGAAATACGCTTGTTGAAATTCACACTTCTCTGAATTTTGCGGTATGCACAAGCAATATTTCCAAAAAAACATACAATGTTAAAGCAAAAATTTAATGACAGTAATGCACAATGCATTGATGGGGAGATTGCTTGTAAAAATGAGTAAGTAAATCATAACTGCATAGAAAAATGTGGTTATTAGGACAAGATTACACTAAAATGGGTAAGGAGTTTTCATGATTTTTTTAAATTAAAAAAATCAGAGATTGCTGCAGAAATGTGGAAAGTAAGATAGGAAGAATGAGAAACTGAGAGATATTGACAGATTCGCCCAACCCTGGTGCAGAGGTGATCTTGGTATGAAAAGTGTCCCCATCCTCACTTATCACTAAAGGTAAAGTTAAAGGGACCCCTGACCATTAGGTCCAGTCGTGACCGACTCTGGGGTTGTGGTGCTCATCTCACTTTATTGGCTGAGGGAGCCGGCGTACAGCTTCCGGGTCATGTGGCCAACATGACTAAGCTGCTTCTGGTGAACCAGAGCAGAGCATGGACACGCCGTTTACCTTCCCGCCGGAGTGGTACCTATTTATCTAATTGCACTTTGACGTGCTTTCAAACTGCTAGGTTGGCAGGAGCAGGGACCGAGCAACGGGAGCTCACCCCATCGCGGGGATTCGAACCACCGACCTTCTGATTGGCAAGTCCTAGGCTCTGTGGTTTAACCCACAGCACCACTCGCATCCCTCACTTATCACTATAATAGGCTAAAAACACACACACATATACTATAGTAAAAATGCATGCAGTTTATGAAAATCTGCAAAGCAGTCCTAAATGCTTCAGCAACATAACAGACAGCAAACACCATCACTGCAGTCCATTGAAAACTGTTGCTTCTACCTGAAAGCGAAAAGAGGTCAGTGAAGACACCAGGCGGATCTCAGTGGGGAGAGCATTCCCCAACGTATAAGTCCCCACTGCCCCCACCAACTGAATTTCCACCCACAGTACAGCAGGAAGGGTCTCAGGAGATGAGTGAAGTTCCTGAGCTGAATCAGAGGGGAGGCGAAAGTGATGAAAGTACTAGGCTATGCACAGCTTTAGGTGCGGCTGGGGAAGGAAAAGCTTTCCAGCTTACCTAGCTTTTTGAGAAACGTTCTGAGGGCCATATGCCAGCGGTGGGCGGGGCCACGGGCAAAAGTGGGCAGGGCAACAGATTAAATGCTCCTTTTGCACCATAGGCTTCTCTCTGCACGTGCTCACACATTTCTGCCTTCCAGGCAATCAAGAGGCATTATCTGAGTCCCAGCCAGGCAAATATAGTCAAGGTCAAGCCAGGTCAGTGAGGGCCATGGCCTAGGGAGAATAGCAAGGACCAGAGGGAGAGGCCTGGGGGGCTGCATTTGGCCCCGGGCATGAAGTTCTTGACCCCAATCCGTGCTTTAGGTTTACAGTAACATTTTATTTTGCCATGAATTTATTTTGAATACGTACATAATTGTTGGGCTAGCTCAGTCGCTAGAGCATGAGACTGTTAAGCTCAGGGTCATGGGTTTGAGCCTCACTTTGGGCAAACGATTCCTGCATTGCAGGGGGTTGGACTAGATGGCCCTCAGGGTCCCTTCCAACTCTACGATTCTACAAACGAGATACTAATAATTGATACTTTGGCCTTAATCTAATTGAGTTCTGTTCAGAGTGGGCCCACTGAAATCAATGGACCCAAATTAGACATGTCTGTTAACTTCAGTAGTTCTGCTCTAAATATAACTAGCACCAGATACAACCTATTGTTAATTTCAAGTAATATGTCATAAACAATATCATTGCTGATATATAATTAAACGAAATCCTTCTGTTTGATGCACTGATTAAGCTCAACAAATCAATCAGATCAGAAGGTGTTCCCACTACAAAATAAACCTCCAAATTCACAATGTTTATCTCTCCCACAATAATATATATCCACTACATTCTTGAATTCCAATAACTACAAACTCTACTTGTTTTATGACGTTATCATCCCATCGTCTCCCTTCCCTTCCCTGCTTGTTTGGCCTCTATGTTGTTTAGTCATTTAGTCGTGTCCGACTCTTCATGACCCCATGGACCAGAGCACGCCAGAGTTAAGCAGCCAGACTGTGGGAAAGTACGGCTTTTTCCATGCCTGACATATCCTCCTACAGTATGAACTGCTGTCAAAAGACGAATGGTGATTTCATGATCTTCCCAGGGCAGCACTTATTTAATATAACCAAAGAATATTGACTAGAACTTTTAAATTGCTTTTTGAGAGCCTGTCCTCTGGAACAATTGGGCTGGCGATGCCTGCCTGGGTACAGTTTGTTCAGGCATTTCAGGACTGTTAATTTTTAGATTGGACAGTTCAGTATTTTGCTTTAGCAGTTTGATGCTGGATTTTTTTTATTATTTTTTTGCTGGCAGTGGGTTGTATCCAAATAAGCCCTACTCAGAGTAGACCCATTCATATTAATGGACCCAAGTTAGTCTACCCTGAGTAAGACTAGAATTGGCTACAACCCAGTATGTGTTTTCATTTGATTTATAGAATCATAGAAATGTTGGAAGGGACCGCAACGGCCATCTAGTCCAACACCCTGAAATGCAGGGATCTCAATTTGTATTCCAGCCTTGTGATTTTAGGGTTTCTGCTTTGCAAACTGCTTAGGGTGACATCCAGTGCTAGTCCTAACAGACATAACTAACAGGTCTATTAGTTTCACTGGGCCTTCTCCGAGTAGGACTTAGTTGGATACACACAACCCTTAAAGCTTTGAGGGGAGAGATGTTCCTCCCTTTGGAAAGCCGTGTAGCATTTAACTGTGGTTAATAAAAGCATCCTAAAGTTTTCTCCTTGTTAACAGGAATCAAAATCCCAAATCTAAAGACTTCAATCTTACACTAAGAGTAAGTCTCTTTGAACTCAGCAGGACTTCTAAATGCTCCTAAATGATGTACAGACAGAGGGGATTGCACTGCTAAATCCTAACTTGGCTCCTGCAGCTTGTCACGCAGTGGTGGGCTGGGGGAAGTGGTTTTCACTAAAATTCCCCCTTCAACACTAGCTGTTAAAAAGCACTGGGTTAGCTGTGCATTTGGTCACTCTCTGTGCATCCCTCTTTTTTGAAAAATGAAAGCTTTCTCGCCTGTGCGAGGGTGATTGTGTTACCAGTGTAATCCACTCTGGCATCCTGAACCAGCAGTTCATAACTTGTGCTGTGAGGTGGGGGCAGAGAGAGAAACTCAATACCCTCTTGTGCAAGATGGCTGTTGGCTAAGCCTGACCTTTATTTTTATTTACTATTAAATGGGGGGGGGGGGGACGACAACACACGACTTGAATACAATTTATCATCATACAATGTGGACAGTATTTAATCTTGTTGCGTTGTATCCAGTGCCAATCCTACCTAGAGGAGACCCAGAGGAGACATGACTAACAGTGTTCTGTTAATTTAAATAGGACTCCTGTGAGTAGAACCTTGTTGGAGTCAACCCATTTTCTTGATCCTTCTCCCAAATCTCCTGCTGCCATGTCAAGTATTTGCATATATGCCTGCCATTCCATGCTGTCTTTTGGGGTTTGTCAACTTTGACCTTGATAGTAAAGGTAAAGGGACCCCTGACCATTAGGTCCAGTCGTGACCGACTCTGGGGTTGCGGCGCTCATCTCGCTTTATTGGCCAAGGGAGCCGGCATACGGCTTCCGGGTCATGTGGCCAGCATCACTAAGCCACTTCTGGCGAACCAGAGCAGCACACAGAAACGCCGTTTACCTTCCCGCCAGAGCGGTACCTATTTATCTACGGTACTTGCACTTTGACATGCTTTCAAACTGCTAGGTTGGCAGCAGCAAGGACCGAGCAACGGGAGTTGCAGGGATTCGAACCGCCGACCTTCTGATCAGCAAGTCCTAGGCTCTGTGGTTTAACCCACAGCGCCACCCGCATCCCTTGACCTTGATAGGCTGGTTTAAATCTGTGCAGCCAGAGCAATTTGCATTTCTGTTCTTTTCCTGCCTCAGTCAACAAAACAAAACAAAAAATTACTTGGGAAAACAGATTTTCAGATAGGGACCCCCAAGACGAACCAGAAGCCATCTAAGTCGGTGACCATCACTGTTATTATTATCTGAATTTTGAACCACTGTTCTCTGAATTTCCATGAAGATGGCACATAAGGATCCAAAACATGCTGAATCCATAAAACCCTTCCTTGTTTTTATTTCTGATGCTCCTTTTAGAACAATATTCCCTCCTTGCAAAAAAACAAGACAAAACCAAAGAAGGAAAACATTACAAATATCACAAGGGACTCTTCCCTGCCCATCTTGTCAGCCCTGAAATACCAAGATTGACCTAGGTGTAGGTTAGTAATATAATAACACCCCACAAGAATCTTCCACTGCATTATGAGCTGACACCCCCCTCCCCATCTCAGTTTCCACTGCATTATCAAATTGCTTTCTCCTACCATATCCACATCCAGAAAAGCTCCATGGCTGTTGCCTAGTTAACAGCATCCGAAGAAATGCCACCTCCAATTGCAGACAAGAGAGTTTTTCACCTATCAAGTGTGCCCATGTGCACACCTGCCTGCAATTAATGGACAGACACACCATAAATGGGTCTGTTTTGTTTCTCGGCACCTTTTGGCCTTCCTCGTCATAACCTTTCCCAGAGGTCAAGCAAGAGTCTGAACCGCCACACACATCCAACTGATCTCATATACATACCCTGCTTTCAGATTTAAAAATGCACAACCTTTTTAAGGAACTTGCACCTAGCTGGAGGTTCTACTTGTCTAAAGCACTGGTTTTGAATTGGTGGGTTGGGACCCACTACCAGATCGCAGCCTGACCTAAGGTGGGTTGCAAAAAGCAATACTACCAACATACAAATATATATTTTGAAAAATTAAGAAATGGGTCCCCAAGTGCACCACTGGGTTATAGATCCCAAGTCCTGAATAGTTGACAGATTTGACTACAGAATTATTATTAGCAGTTGGCACCACCAGGGAAGGACTTTTGAGCAGAGTCCAGGGCCTCCACTCAGAAGGAAGACTTTGAGAACCCCAAACACAGCTGGCTTAGCACTTTTCAAAGTAATACACAGTACAATCTAAAAAGCCACCACCACCCCGCCTCAAAATAGTATTAACCCCATTGCTATTACAGTGGTACCTCAGGTTAAGTACTTAATTCGTTCTGGAGGTCCTTTAGCTAATGGGGCCTCCTGCTGCTGCTGCTGCCGCGCCGCTGGAGCACAATTTCTGTTCTCATCCTGAAGCAAAGTTCTTAACCTGAAGCAATATTTCTGGGTTAACGGAGTCTGTAACCTGAAGCGTATGTAACCTGAAGCATAGGTAACCCGAGGAACCACTGTATTGCTATTATCATGTTTACATCAAAACATATCCCAGCCTCCAGGGTCCAGGGAGTTAAGTTTGCAAAAACATTTGCTAGAACACCCCCACCTCCCCAGGGTAGTCAAATGTAAATGAGGATGGGATCCATAGAAATTAATTGACCCAAGTGGATCAGCTCCAAGTGGCACTAATATAGGACACAAACGAATGTGACTATAATAATTGCTATATGGACCATTAGTTTATTATTAGAAGTGTAAATGTAACACTGCTTCCCTTGTCCCATCTGGCACAGGTTTACTCAGAAGCAAGCCCCAGACTTACTCAGAGTGAAATACTGCATATAGGACTGCACCTTTTGAAAAGGGCAGAGGAAGGGAGACTGTCTACCTATGTGATCTGATCACCTCTGGCTGTCTTTGAGTATGCACTGAGTGTTTCTTACTTCAACTTCAGATAGCTATGGAGAAACCGAAAGGGGGGGTGGGGGGCTTTCAGCAAAGGGTTGGATTCAACTAAGTCCTACTCAGAGTAGACACACTGAAATAAATGGGACAAAGTTATGTCTAGCCATTCCAAAGGGTCTACTGTGAGCAGGAGTAAAGTTGCATACAACCCACTGAGCCTACTCTCAGTAGGGCACAACCCACATTTGGGAAGAAAAGGAATATATATTTTAAGCTCTGGTCCATAGCTCCTTAAAGTGATACCCAACCCCTTGGATGAACTCTCTAGGGAGATCCCCTGTTCCCTCCTGTCTAACAAGTAGGGCATATTTTGATGATTCTCTCTTCTACTGCAGAAAACCTCCTCCTCCTCTCCCCTGCCAAGTGATCAGTGCAACCTTCATCTGCCGCCCTTGGGAAGACCCAAGAGGGGCATCCGTTTGAGGGCAAAACTCCAAAGCCTTGCAGACAGATCTGCAGCGGCGACTCCCGAGTTCGAATCTCGCCTCCCAGTGCGGGGGAACTCTCAGCAAAGTCTGGTCTCTCTCCCTCCCTCCCTCCCCCTCTCTCTCTTTCTCTTGTTCAAGCCCCTCGTTCTCATCCTCGTTGGTAAAAGGGATGAGGGGTGTGTACTTACATCAATCTGTGTCTATCTCCGAGTGCGTTATTATCGTCCTTTATTGCGCACACTTCAGACGTACAGTTCATTTCTGCGCGCAATGCTTTCTTGCAAACGGGGAAATAATACCCCCAGCCAAGCGCACCCTAGGGCAGGGTGATGCAAGCCAACCAGCCCCTCCAACTGGGAGGAAACCCCCATTTTAACCCCAGTGCGACTTTCCTACTGAACTTACATAGGATGGGCTGAGAGCCTTTGTTAAGGGGGGTCGGGGGAGAGAGTTGTGCGCCGTGTACTTTCCTTTCCCAGCTCGCATAGTGCACGAGCTCGTCGAAATCTCATAAACACTCTGCACATACCCAGAGGCAGCCTGTAATAGGAAAGCTCTGTGGCACAAGGAAGGGGGAAGAGAGATTCCTGAGCTAACATTAACTCGAATCCTCGGTGCCCCATTAATACTTTGGGGATAGAACCAGCGATGGTCGGAAGTAAAGGAAGAAGGAACTCCTGTACTTTTTAAGAGTTGCGCAGAAAAAAAGACATTTTCAGCGCAGGGGCTGGAGGCATGCGGGGGAGAGGATCCCCCTCTCCTTACACAACTATTTAAGGGCTAAGAAGGCCGGTGGTCCAGCCCTTTCTCTTGGTCACCCTAGGACAATGGGGAGCCCATTGGTCACCCATGTTGGGCACCGCTGTTGGGCACGCTGGCTGCTAGCCGGCAGGGTCCAGCAAACACCCGTAGAGCCACAGCTGCTCCGCATCCCTGTCCCAGGATGAGTTGCAGTTTCGCTGGATCTTGCATTAAAAGAAACAACCCCCCAAACGCCTCCTAATACTCAGCACTAGGGTCCTCAGAAGCAAGCCCCACTTTGCCCTGTAATGCTGGGAGATCCTTCAGACGCATCTCTGAGAGCAAAGCCCGGCTGACCTCTGCAGCGCTCGGCTTCCGGGCTGACGCGCACAGGATCGCGCCTCCAGGGCGCTTAGGATGGCAGGCGTGCAGCCTAACCATTAGGCAACCCTACCTCGGGAGTGAGTCCTGCTCTGCTCCAGTCGCCTTCCTCCTGAGTTAAGCGCGCCTGGGGCTTGCAGCCCAAAGCCTTCGTCAGAGAGAAGTTTCCCTGCGCTCAGTCAAACATCCTCCCAGCTGGGATCTCTGCCTTTAGATACCTATTTTTAAAAATAATAAAGCAACAAACCCCATTCTAACTAGAGAAGGGAGTCGCTTCCCACGGTGCGCTTGCTCCTCTTACCTGGTGCAGGTGTGCTGTTGGGTGCAGAGCAGGAGTAAGGAAGGCAAAACCCAGGTCAAAAATTCCATCTTTTCCTATATACGTGTGTGTGTGTATTTAGATAGGTCCCCAGCGCTGTTCAGACGAGGAGAAGTTGGCAAATCCCGGTTGGGCGGCAGCAGCAGCAGCGGCGGCGGCGCATCCTGCGATGGGGTAACGTCGCCATCCTCCCGAGAGCATCCACAGACTGGTCCTTCTCCTGCCCAGGGAGGAAGTTGGCAGAGAGCAAGTCCTCCTCACGCCAAGTGGCTCAGTCGCCGCCAAGGCGGCCGCGCAGCTCCCACCATCGCCCCGGAGTTGGAGCCGGGGTAGCGAGAGAGGGATGCAGAGCTACTCCGGGACAGGCACTACCTGGCTGCCCTGCCTTGCCCCGCTCCGCTCAGAGGGGCGCCTTCCCTGGATGCCAAAGGCAACGCGCACCCGGGCACCCTAAAAATGGCACCCTGCCCCACATGGCGCTCTCTCTCTCTCTCTCGCTCTCTCTCGCTCTCTCTCCCTCCCTCCCTCCCTCCCTTCTCCAAGAAGGGGAAATTATTCTCCCGTTATTCTTCTTTAAACATAAAAAAGCAGATCCGTACAAAGCTGGTGGCCGAAAATAAACCTTCTCCGAAATTACAGATTTTGAGCATTACCAGAGAGAGCGCAGCAGCTGGAGGAGGAGGAGGAGGAGGAGGACTCAGCGCCTCTCCACGTGCTCAGTTCGAGCCCAGATTTTGATTATATGTATATAAATAAATAAAAAAGAGCAGTCAGGCGGTCCCCAAGGCACAGCAAAGCGGGGTTGGGGAGAAGGCAGAGGAGGATGGCAGGAATTATTGGAAAGGAGGGTCTTGGAAAAAGAAGGCGAATTCTCTTTCTCCCCCACCCCCTACCTTTATTCTTCCTGGGAAAAACAAGCTGTCAGTTTCAGGAGGGATGGGTGGGTGTTAGAAGCACGCTCTTCTCCCCCGCATCCGTCAGTTTCAGCTCCAGAGGTTTTTTTTTGTTTTAGTGGGGGGTAACAGAAGCAGAGTAGTGCAAAAATGCCCGAATAAACTCAGCCACCCAATTTTGGGGAGAGGGTGAGAGTGTGAACAAAGAACTTTGTTTGAGCTCAAGGTTTCAGAAATCGTCCTGGAAGGGGGGGGGGCAAAATTGGTGGGCAGAGGTAGAATTGTCTTGGTGATTGGGGAAGGGCTGTCGCTCTGTGGTTAAGCACCGGCTTTGGGCGCAGAAGGTCCCATGTCCAATGCCCAGCAATATCTGTTCAGGGTGGGAAAGACTCCCTGTCCGGAATCCTGGACAGCTGCTGCCAGTCAGTGCAGTCAGTACTGGGGTAGGGGGGCCAGTGGTCTGCCTGGGTCTTAAGGGAAGGACAGCAGATTAGTTATCAGAGCACCTGATCTGCATGCGAAAGGTCTCATGTTCACTCCCTGACCACCTTTAGTTGGAGTGGGGAAAATTCCCTGCCTCAGCCACTGCCAGTCAGAGGAGACAACGCTGAGCTGGGTGAACCAAAGATCTGTCTCCATATCAGGCAATTTCCTAGGAGGAGAGTTGGAGTCCAACATTAGTCAGCAGAGCAGGAGGCTCTTAATCTCAGGTTTGTGGGTTTGAGCCCCATGCTGGGCAAAAGATTCCTGCATTGCCGGAAGTTGGACTATTAGGTGACCCTGGTTCTCCCATCCAACTCTACAATTCTATGATCTGGAGGGCTGTAGGTGCACTTTGCGTGGCAAGTGCTGTAGTGCTTAGAGTGTCTGACTAGGACTTGGGAGGCCAAGGTTCAAATACCCATTCTGCCACGAATGAAGCCCACAGGATAACCATAGGCCGGTCACGATCTCTCAGTCACAGGGTGAGGATAAAATTGAGAGAGGGAGAACCAGGTATGCCACCTTTAACTCCTTGGAGAAAATGGTGGGGTATACATGCAACAATAAATAAATAAAGTTATACAGTGGTACCTCGGGTTAAGTACTTAATTCGTTCCGGAGGTCTGTTCTTAACCTGAAACTGTTCTTAACCTGAAGCACCACTTTAGCTAATGGGGCCTCCTGCTGCTGCTGCTGCCGCGCCGCTGGAGCACAATTTCTGTTCTCATCCTGAAGCAAAGTTCTTAACCCGAGGTACTATTTCTGGGTTAGCGGAGTCTGTAACCTGAAGCATATGTAACCTGAGATACCACTGTACCTGCTGAAATTTCCCCTTCTGCACAGCTATTTAAGGTACGGGTGTAAGTATTTAAAGTGTCCACTTTTTGCATTTCCCATCACACTTTGCTCTCTGCTGCCCTTCCTTTAAACTGGCCGTGTTCTTTTTATAATAGACAGTGAACAGCACCATCCCATATTTGTCGATGCTCAAAAGCAAATGCCGCTAAATTACGTGACATTTTATTTATATACTCCTTTGTGGACCAGTGAACAGTACACGAATACAAAGGAAATATGCAATAAAAGTACAAGAGATTAAGTCAGTCAAAATGTTCTTGTCCATCCAGAACCACATTGCCTCTGCTGTCAGTCACTTGCCAGAGTCGTGGGTCACTATGACTTTTCTTCAGGTTAGTGCAGCAGCCCACATGCATAATTCCAGCATTTCTATATTGTTTTGCTGTTTTACCAGCTTATAAAATTGAATTTTGATATTGTGTACTGACTTTTCGCTTGTGATCTTATAATTGTCATTGTTTTAAAGATTTTGTTTTATTAAGCAGTACACACTGTGAGTTATTGAAATGAAATGAAAACAATATACAACCATCAAATCACAAACCCCCATCTCACTAGAGGTATGTTGGGTGGCCATCTGTCAGGGATTATTTAGCTAAGATTTGCTGCATTGGAAGGGGCTGGGCTAGATGACCCTTGTGTTCCCTTCCAACTACCGTTCTATGATTCTGTGGATATGTGCCAGGATTAAAGCTTCAGCAAAGCTTCAGTCCTCTTCTAGATGGAATTAGATTTGTAGGAAGAAGATCAGACCTTCTCCCCACCTCCACCCACCACAGATAAGCCTTTTTCATTGTGAAACTGCAGTTATCCAGCAAGACAGGTTTGTGGGTTTTTTGCTCCTGAAAATTGGTGGTGGTATTTAAAGAGTACTGCTTACCAGGGAGAACATGCAGTTGCTCTTTTTGAGGGGTGGCAAGATCAACACATGCAAATGAACCTTCCCCGCCCCCCAGACCAAGGATTGTGTTAGCTTCTATGCAACCTTCTGGGGGCCACATGCCAGTGGTGCGGGGGCCAGAGGCAACAGCAGGAGGACTAACTGGTGTAAATTAACCTTCGTACAGTAGGCTAGAGGGACGTAGGTGGTGCTGTGGGTTAAACCACAGAGCCTAGGACTTGCCGATCAGAAGGTCAGCAGTTCAAATCCCCGTGACAGGGTGAGCTCCCGTTGCTCGGTCCCTGCTCCTGCCAACCTAGCAGTTCAAAAGCACGTCAAAGTGCAAGTAGATAAATAGGTACCACTCCGGCGGGAAGGTAAACAGCGTTTCCGTGTGCTGCTCTGGTTTGCCAGAAGCGGCTTAGTCATGCTGGCCACATGACCCAGAAGCTGTACGCCGGCTCCCTCAGCCAATAAAGCAAGATGAGCGCCGCAACCCCAAAGTCAGTCACGACTGGACCTAATGGTCAGGGGTCCCTTTACCTTTACCTTTTTACAGTAGGCTAGGGCACTCACACAACTCCCCTGTTTCCTCCATCCAGATATGCAAGAGGCATTTTCAGTATTTAAGGCCACATTCCAGCCAGGCAAAAACATGGGATGGCGGTAAGGAGAAGAGCCTTTGCGGGGCGGGGGGTGGCTTGCGGAGAGTTCTAAGGGCCAGACTGATAGGACTAGAGGGCCGCTTTCAGTACCCAAGCCTGATGTTCCCCACCCCTTGCAGCAGAGGGTGGGGTTTATGGTGTGCCTCACACTTGAAGCTGGGAGTGGAGGAGTTGCCGTGTCTGCCTGCCTATGCCATGATACTTATTTTTAGTTTCTGATCGCTCGTATTTAAATAGACCCTAGTGGAAAAGAGGATGCAAGATGACAAGCCCCGCAGAAGTCTTGAGTTGGATAATCTCTCAAAATGCTCTTCTCAGAGATGTAAATCTGTTCCTTTAATCCAGGGAAAGATATGTTAAACGCCATTCCCACCCCCCACTCCCACCCTGACAATCCACTCCCTTGCAAAGCCCCAGCAACACAGCCAACTATGGGCTTTCTGAAGGGGTGGGTGGGATACTCACTCCCTAACACTGCCGCTTAGTTTCTAGAGCAGTCGCCCAGTTAAATAATTCTTTGCGGATGAATCCTATGACTGTGAATCGATGTTAATGGAAATGTATTAAGTTGGGGCGAGGAACCCCAGGCCAAGGAAGTAAAATGTGGCCCGCCACATCCCTTTGTCTGGCCCTTGGAATTCTCCCAAGCCACACCCCTCTTCTCAGGCCACACCCCTCACTGGTCTTGCTTCATACCCTGCTTGATGATTTTGCCTAACTAGGATGTATCCTTGAGCTGTGATGATGTCCCTTGCTTCTCTGGAGGGAGAATAGGGAAGGGTGTGTGTGTGTGTCTAGAAACTAGGTAAAATTAACGCCTGTTGCTCCATCCATGTTTGCATCTGGCCATGCCCACTGCTAGCATATGGCCCCTGGAAGATTGTCAAAAAAAGAATGTGGCCCTTGGGGTGAAAAACACTCTCGTAAGAAAAGAACTTTAGTGTAAATAAAATGACAGCTATGAAGGAGGCAGGGAATGCCTGAATTATAAACTCAAAGCAGACGCCATCTTCGGAAATGTATACCCTCCCTATTCCAAAGGCGGGTGCTTCTTCTAAGATGGGCAGTTTTTATTAGTATGTAGATTAAAAATAATTTGCATTCCTTCCCCACACACAATGTAACGGTCAATTTAATCAGGGGAACCTATTTGGTTGATTGGTTGCATTCATCAGTCAAAAACATTTCAATCAGTCAGCTAAACACTGCACCGTTATTTATTTTTAAAATAAAATTAATCAGGAGTTGTCACACAAAAGGTCCTAGGTTCAAATCCCCAGGTAGGACTGGCAAAGAGGTTGAGTCACAACCAATCAGCACATGCTCTCCTGAGCTAGATGGACCATTAGCTGATTCAGTATAAGGCAACTTCTTGTGGCTTAGGAAAATGGCCACAGCTCAGTAGTGGAGCATCTGTTTTGCATGCAGAAGGTTCCAGGTTCAATCCCTGACATCTTCTAGCAGGTCGGAATATCCCTTGCCTGAAACCATGGACAGTGACTGCCAGTCAGTGCAGACATGGACAAATGATCTTATTCAGTATAAGGCAACTTATTACACTTTTTCAGAAACACACTTTTTCAGAGTTTACAAACTACTAATTCCCAGGAGAGTCTGCCCCTTGTTTTTCGGTATAAATATGTGATTTGGGCATATCTATTCTATTGGAAGCAGACAACCCAAGCGCCAAGACTCATGCAGAGACATAGGAGCCAACTCCTAAGGGCCAAGGTCCCTTCACCGCCGCCCCCTAAAATATTTGAGAGGGCCAGCCCCCGCAGTTGATCAGCATTGCCATTCAAATGGTGTGGATGCACTGCATCATGTGATCAGTTATGTAGGGTGGGGCTTACCTGCGCCCCCAATACTTTATTCAAGTTGGCAGTCCTGTGCAGAGATGCAACAGGAAGGCTCCTCTGAGCCCAGCTCATTCTCTAGGGGGAGGCTGACTGGAAGAAGGCAAGTCCAGAACAGTGACTCTTCCTGAGATGTGGTGGGCAACCTTTCCTGAAGGCAGCTCATCTCAGTGCTGGGGAGTAGCTGGTTGTTTCACATGTGTAATGAAGATATGAAAAAACCCACAGTGGAGGCTGATTGGAAGGAGGCAAGCTGAGATTGGTATATCATACAGAGAAGCGTCTTCAGATGTGCATATTCACATGTACAGATTACTTTGTGTGCGATGAGCAGAAGCTGCTCTGTAACAGATTATATGTAATAAAAGTCAGAGGTGTTGTACAGAAGAGGGAATTTTGACAAATGCCACTTCTCCCGTTACAATTTTGCAGCAGTGAGAAAAAGTGTGCCTGCTAAGGACCTTGCGGGAACATTTGGGAATTCAGCTCAGCACAGATGTGAGCTTGCAAGAGTAAAGAAATTCATAAGGAAGATGAATTGCATCTGCCAGAAGCTGGAAGTTGTTTGTTTATCCCGGGTGTCTTTTTTGTTTCAGCCAAGTAAACAGAAGTCACACCTCATAAGTCACTTTGTTGGGTCTAGAGCAAAATGTGTTTCAGTTCCTTCTGTTTGAAATCTGTTTTCTTGTAGGAAGATTCTCTTGTCACCTTTCGGGACCAATTTTTGCAAATACAGGCAGATGGATTCTGGTGTGTTGACTCCTAAGGATGCTGCAGGGCAGGGTTGGGGAACCTCAGACCTAGGTCCCACATACAGCTTTCCAGGCCTCTCTCCCTAGCCCTTGTGACTCTCTGCAACCACCTCCCTCCCCAGGGGCCACTTCCCTCACTGGCCCTGCATCTCAGTCTCCCTGAGTGTTTTTGCCTGGTTGGGAATGTTATGAGTTTGTGAGTACCAGACCCAGTCTAACCTCTGGACCCAGCAACTGTTAAAATATAAGCCAGGCTAGCTTCCTATGTTTGGGTAATCACCTGGGTGATGGGCCATTAAGAGAACAAAGGAAAAGTGGCTCTGTGCTGGATAGCAATGGGGTGGGGGCCCTTCTCCAGATCTTAGATAGTTAGAGGGACAAAGGCAGAGTCTGAGGGCAAAGTTTTGCTGTGATGTGATCTAGTGAAAACAGCTTCAGGCCAGAAAGGCAGAGAGAAAGTGCCATGGCTTAGTTCTGCTTGACTTCAAGGCTATGCCTATAGAAGAAACAAGACTCTTTTGGGGTGTTGATGCTGTGAACCCTGCCAGCATAGGCTCAGTTTGTATATAAGTGTAAATAAACCATATATCATAAAGACACTACTGTCTCTGCTGTGTCTCATTCCAAAAGGAAACACGCACCTGAAGCCCCTGGAATCTCGCACTGTTCAGAGGTTGGGGTGGAATGTGCTCTTGAACTCTGATAATGCCTTTTGTTTGCCTTGATGGAGAAGAGATGTGCAAGCAAAGGTAAATTTTACATTCATTGCTTCACCCACTTTTGCCTGTGGCTCCACCCACCACTTTGTTGTTGTTGCTTAGTTGTTTAGTTTTGTCCGACTCTTCGTGACCCCATGGACCAGAGCATGCCAGGCACTTCTGTCTTCCACTGCCTCCCACAGTTTAGGCAAACTCATGCTGGTAGCTTTGAGAACACTGTCCAACCATCTCGTCCTCTGTCGTCCCCTTCTCCTTGTGCCCTCCATCTTTCCCAACATCAGGGTCTTTTCCAGGGAGTCTTCTCTTCTCATGAGGTGGCCAAAGTATTGGAGTCTCAGCTTCAGGGCCTGTCCTTCCAGTGAGCACTCAGGGCTGATTTCCTTAAGAATGTAGAGGATTGATCTTCTTGCAGTCTATGGGACTCTCAAGAGTCTCCTCCAGCACCATAATTCAAAAGCATCAATTCTTTGGCGATCAGCCTTCTTTATGGTCCAGCTCTCACTTCCATACATCACTACTGGGAAAACCAAATCTTTAACTATACGGACCTTTGTTGGCAAGGTGATGTCTCTGCTTGTTAAGATGCTGCCACCCACCACTACCATGTGGTATAATTGGTATAATGTGTTTAGATTTATGTTTAAATGTTTTGTAAATCACTCGGAGACCTTCAGATAACAAGCGTCTAATGGGCAACACCAACAACTAATTGACTCCAGGTACTGATAGGATCATGACCAGAATGGCTGATGTCCATTGGGAATGGTAGCATAGAAGACAAGGAGGCCAATGGTAGGCGGAGTCAACTAATTTTAGTTTTATTCCTATCCTCCTCTCTGCAAAACTAAGGAAGGGGGGGGGATCTAATAGCCAGGGTCACTCCCTGCGCTAGCTATAGGTAAATAAGTAAGAAGGCAGGCAGATGGGAGTTGGCTGAGATCAGACTGAGACTGGCATAATGGACCAGCCCGTTTTCACGACCTTAGAGCTACAACTTGATCCATTAATTCTCTGTATGAGAGCAACATCTTCAAGGGAATGAGGGTGATTTTGTGTGCTTTGTTTAGTTGGATCAGTATATTTTTCATTATTATTCTTTTCAAAAGTTGCACCTGCATTGTTTCAGGTTTTTCTCATGGATCACTTTCAAAGAATGACAGGTGGCTTCATAGCCACCTGTCAGCTGAGCACCTCTAATTGTCTCGTGCAATTTCCAGAGGCAATAAATAAATCAAGTCCATCCCGTCTCCCCTCCCCAAATTCACTACATCCACAATTAGTTTCGCTCTCTCCCACGAGCTCTGCATGAACACCTAAGGAAAGGCGGTTGTGTGGCAGCCTCTCCAAACATCCCTGAATATATAATTGCACACTTGTCCCTATCTTTACAAGCAGAGCTGGAAATATCAATAACAATCTCGCCACAGGAATATTTAGATCTCTTCTGGGTGAGTTTGCCCAGGGATTGCTTCCAGTTCTACAGCTGGTGGGATGAGCACTTGAACAATAGTATATATCACACCCTCTACTACTGAACACAGGTAGTGTGTGCCAACAGGATTATAGCTAAAACAGGGCCACTGAGAAATGAAGGATGTTCAGCAGGCTCAGTGGGGAGATTCCTGAGGTTTGCAGAAGTACAAAAGAGACTTTAAACAACAAAAACCATAAGCTAGTGACATAACAAAACAAACCCAAAACAGCCCAATGAGAATTGATCATGCTGAATAGCCACTAGGGATAGGCAAATGTGTCCATTTCTGATTCTCTTGAGTTCCCTGTTTTTGTCTTAAGTTCAGTTCTCCACATTTCCACATCAGTTTGTAATTTTTTTTATTTAAAGTCCTCATGAAAATTTTTCAGCATCTTTGTGCAGATTTCTCTTAATCTACACATATTTGTATGCAATTTTGCCTACTATACACCACCTTCCGCTGGCGAGCCTTTGCCCACCGAGGAGGCACCTGGTGACAAATCTGGATTCAAGCTGGAAATTTGCACTGGTCGCCTGTTTGCTACTGGGACAAATTCAAGGTGCTATTATTAGTATATAATGCCCTTTGTTTCATTAGCCATGGCACAAGTTCTTTCCTCATGTTAATTCAGAGGAACAGCCTCTAAATTCTGGTTTTCCAGGTAAACATGTAGAAAGCTAGAAAACGAAATGAACTCTTTCTCTATATACAATTCTATTAAGCTGCATTGCACATTTTGTTATATCCTAGTTTCCCCTCCCCTTCTCTTATTTTTCACCTTATGTTTTAGTATCATCGCTCCTGCTGTATTCAGCATTTGCATACATTTGTAACACATTTCTTATGAAAAAAATGACAATAAAGGTCTTTTCTTAAGAGAGAGAGAAAGAGAAGTGGGGAGAAGTGGAGATAACATAAAATTTCCCTCTCTGTAAGACAGATAATCAAATTGGCCTACCTCACAGGGTTGTTCTGAGTGTGATAAAGATCTCAAGCACACTTAAAAATTTAAAAACGCCACATGATAGATATACACTGGATTGAAATACAATAAAGTACAGGGCACTCCTTCTGTGTGATATATATGGTATTGCTGTTTATGGATATAGGTTCGCTTTTCCTTTCCTGCGTTTCCAAGGTGACAGCTACTCATATAAGCTAAAAATTCCCATCACTGCCAGAAAGGAGGGGGTGCAATAAAGAGTCATGTCATCTTTTTTTGCCCCCGGGCTGGGTAATAATAGCAGAGGACAACTTCCTTTGCCATTCACTGTGCAACAGGGCAAAATTGTCTTGAAAACTTTATATTGCTATGGAGTGTGGTCCAGGGAGTTAGGAGACCCAGAGCAGAAAACAGGGCCTTAAAAAGAAGAAAGCTTGATGTCTTCTTCTTCTTCTTTACTAATTTCTTACAAAAGAGACACATTAGGTGTAGTATTAAGTGTTCCAGTGTGGTTTGCAATTTCAGGAGAGAAAACATATGTATGGATGAATGCATCCTTGGTATAAGGCATCGTCCTATATTCCGGTGATGCACACATGGTCACCCTAAGACTGAGCTTCTCCAGTTACAATTGCTTGTAATCTACAAACATTATGCACCTTGTCTCAGGAGGCAGAAAACAACCTTGATAGAGTTTCAATTATTTTCTCTCCACCCCAGCCCCAGAATTGCTTTTAATAGTTCCTACACACTTTTAAAGCTCATGGGAAATCTATTACACTTAAATTCCAACAACAGACCCACAGACTCTTTAAATTTCCCTGTCCTCATGTCAGGTTGTTTACTTGTTTATCATTAGCATTTCACCAGGCAGGGGAGAGTCTGTTTTATTACAAGTGGGGATGTAGGATAAATTTGCCCTAATTTACCTTTTCCAAAATGATATGCATACTGAAAACAGAGCCATCCTTTGAAATTTGCACAACAGTATGTACAGTATATGAGGGGAAAGGGTGCATAAAAATGCGTATCTTAGTGAAAATAATAGTGTTCATCTCAGTACTGCTAATCTATTTTTAATTGTATGTCGTTCATGGAAAACGTGTTAAAATGTTTCAGAACAAACCCTCCCCATTTATTTTATTGGTAATATAAGACATCAAATGTACGGTTGAATATGTCCAAGAGTGGGTGTTTGCAAATCTAGCTGTGTTAATCTTTCCATCCTTCCCACACTCAATTCTGAAATGGCACCTCCGTTGCTATCTTGTCCCTAAGCCAGCTGAACAGAGCTGGGTCAACAGAAAGTACTGTAGTTGATTAATCACCATACAAAACTCATGCTGGAATTTTTGGAACAGCTAGAGAATTAGTTTGGGGTTTGGAAATGGCTACGTTGATGATTCTCAGCTGTGTTTTTGTGTTTGTGAACAATAATAATAATCTATATCCTGCCTTTCCTCCGAAAACCGGGAATCAAGGCAGCTTACACAAATTAAAACAAATGTTACAGGGAGAATACAATGGATGACCTCACAGCTTGCATTTTCTGTGCCATCCTGTGTACACACACTGGGAGTGAAGTCACATTGAACTCTTTGGGACTTCTGTACAGTGGAGGAGCTTCAAGCTCTGGCAGGGGGGGAGAGCAGGTGTGGGCATGGCTGGTGTGCATCCCAGGGGCGTGGTGCGTGTCCTGGGGGCGTGGCGCACCGCCTGTGGGGGGGCAGCCGTGATGGCACCCCACTGGGATTGTGCCGCCGGGGGCGGTGCGCTCCCCCCGCACCCCTGTTCCTCTGCTAGTGCTTCTGCATAGATATCTATTTTGTTGTTGTTTAGTCATTTAGTCGTGTCCGACACTTCGTGACCCCATGGACCAGAGCATGCCAGGCACTTCTGTCTTCCACTGCCTCCCACAGTTTGGTCAAACTCATGCTGGTAGCTTCGAAGACACTATCCAACCATCTCGTCCTCTGTCGTCCCCTTCTCCTTGTGCCCTCCATCTTTCCCAACATCAGGGTCTTTTCCAGGGAGTCTTCTCTTCTCATGAGGTGGCCAAAGTATTGGAGCCTCAGCTTCACGATCTGTCCTTCCAGTGAGCACTCAGGGCTGATTTCTATTTAGTAAAGGTAAAGGTACCCCTGCCCGTACGGGCCAGTCGTGTCCGACTCTGGGGTTGCACGCCCATCTCGCTTAAGAGGCCGGGGGCCAGCGCTGTCCGAAGACACTTCCGGGTCACGTGGCAAGCGTGACAAGCTGCATCTGGCGAGCCAGCGCAGCACACGGAAACACCGTTTACCTTCCCGCTAGTAAGCGGTCCCTATTTATCTACTTGCACCCGGGGGTGCTTTCAAGCTGCTAGGTTGGCAGGCGCTGGGACCGAGCAACGGGAGCGCACCCCCCCCCACGGGGATTCGAACCACCGACCTGACGATTGGCAAGTCCTAGGCGCTGAGGTTTTACCCACAGCGCCACCCGCGTCCCATTTAGGACTATTTAGGTCTATTTAGGAGACCCCTATTCCACTCACAGACCTACAATTCCCAGAACTTCTTGGGAACAGGAATTGATTGTTAACCATTACATAAATATTATGTTTATGTTTATTGCATTTATAGCCCACCTTTTCCCAAAGATGCTCAAGGGTTGCATGTAGTTTTCTCCCCGCCCCCCTCTTCATCTTAATCCCCTGTGAGTTAGGATAGATTGAGAGGCTGTGACTGGCCCAAGGTCATCCAGTGAGCTTCATGGCTAAGTCAGGATTTGAATCCTGGCTTCCCCTGTCCTAGTCTGACACTAAGCACTATACAGTACCACACTGGCTCATTGTAGCTCTGTGAGGGGAACTGAGGTCTTCTAACAACTCTCAGCATCCTTAACAAACTACAGTTCCCAGGGGGGAGCTGTTGACTGTTTAAAGTGGTATGACACGGCCTTCAATATACAGTGCAATGGGGCCTTAGCTGGATGCAACCTATAGCTCAGTATAGGAAAGAGGGAAAATAGCTATACATGCTATTTCTACAACAGTAGCCTTTATGGGGGAGGGCAGTGGGAAGATGAAATACAAATTAAAAATGGTAACAGAGAAGTTGTCACTCAGATGTAGCAGGAGATTTCATTTTATAAGAATTTATGTTCTATCTGCCAATTCTTAAAAAAGAACAGAGAGAAGAGGAGCCAGAAAGGGCTGGCTTGGAGATATGTATATACAGGAAAACTGGAGAACTCTAAATAAGGATTTAGCTGATTATTTTTGAAATCAATTGTTTTTCCTGTCAGTTGGCAGACGGTTTTTTATTCACAGCCAGTTGGCAAACTCAATCGCTGAGCAGTGTCAGTTTAGTTCAGGAAAACGTACCCAGAGATTAAGTGGTGATCTGGAAGGGACCTGCCACACTGAACATATTTTGCCAGTTTAAAATATCTCCAGTGGCTTCCAGTTTGTCTTTGGGTGCAATTCGAAGTTATGGTTCTGAACTTGCAAGCAGCCTGGTATTGACTACTAGTGTAGGTGAATAGCTGTCATCTTGCAGGCCTAGGGTCCAAATGTGGCCCTTCAGATCTCACTAAATGGCCCTCAGGACTCTCTATAGGCTACACCCCTCACTGGCCCTGCTCTACAATCCTCTTGAGTGTCTTTGCTTGACTAGAATATGTCCTGGACCTCTGATCATGCTTCCTTGTAGAGAAAGGTGTGTGTAGAAACTACCCTACTACATATGAGGTAAAAAAATCATTGTTGTTGCTCTGTCCCCTGTCCACCGCAGAGGTGGCCCAGCAGGGAATGTGGTCCTTGGACAAAAAATGGTTTCCATCACTAGTGTAGTGGTTAATTAACCAATAATTAATTAATCAATCTGGGAGAACCAGGCTCAAATCCTCATGAAGAATCTCAGTAGATGTCCTCAGGCCAGTCACACCCTCACAGCCTAACTCTGGACCAGGTTACTGGTAAAAAAAGATTTCTCTTCACTGCCCAGTAAGGACACTAACAGAGCCCAGTTAGTTTTGTCACAGCCTAGTGGCTGGTGGGAACACGTAGTGGAACTTTTTCCCCACGGGTGGCACCAGTGTTCATAGAATCATAGCATTAGAAGGGACTATGAGAGTAATCTAGTTCAACCCCCCTGCAATGCAGGAATGTCAACAAGGTCCTACATGACAGATGGCCAATGCTTAAAAACCTCCAAGGAAGGAGAGACTCTTGTGGGAGTCTGTTCTCCTGCTGAAAAGTCAAGCATTCATACAATTCAGATAATTGTCGAGTTGCAGGGGACCCCCTAGGATCATCTAGTCCAACCCCTGGAAAGCTGGAATCTTTTTGCCCAGCAGGGCTTGGACCCATGACCCTGAGATTACGAGTCTCATGCTCTACAGCTGACTGAGCTATCCCTGTTCCTTTGACCTGAACTTGTAATGTTATTTTATTATTATTATTATTATTATTATTAAGATGTTTCAATTGTTAGGCTTGATTGTAATGCTATCAATGTTTTCACTGGGCGTTGAGTTTTGATCGGTTCCCATTTTGCCAGCATTGAGGCAGCTGAGGTAATAAGTGTGTGTGCGCGCGCGCTTGGCTTCGGCGAGTATACGTTTGTAATTCGTGTTTTCCCAAGAAACATGATGTCTAGAAAACGAAGAGGAAAGAATTAGGCTCCTGAGTTTTTAAGATTTAAAACAGAAGTTTGTGGGCGCGGGGGGCACCATCAGGTCAGACGCCACTTCTCCTGCTGTCCCCTCAACAGCTTTTTAAAAAGCTGCCCTTCTGCGCAAGCTTTAAAAGGTGACAGAGCTCACCTAAGCCAGCCTAGGCGCTGTTGGGATGTACCATCCCCTCAACTCGAGGCAGGGGACATCAACGCCCACCCGCCTTTGCCTCAGTTCTTTACCAATGGCCAAAAAAAAGAAAAGTATTTTCCGTTAGAGGACGTGCGGGAAAGCGACATATTTCTCCCCTTTTAATAATAATATAAAAGCAAAACTATGATCTCCCACACCCTTTTTTATAACTTGGTTCGCTCCGTTGCCTTAGAAGCCACTCCAAACTTGACGAGTGGAAAGCGCTCCGGAGGTAAGGCGGTTGTGTTCCCTTTTGCGTCCTTCCTTTGGGGCAAGTTCATTTAAAACTCGAGGCGGTTGGGCGATACCAATGGCGGAAAGGGGAGAGATTGAAGGGTGGGGGAAGTTTCCACTGCGGCGCCGTTTTAGATGTAAAAGACGTCCAAAGTTAGTACAGATTGGTTTGCTACACTTATCAGTCAATCTTAAGTCACTTGCGCTGATAACAATTTTACTCAACAGCGATAAATCCAACAGGGGATGAAGGAAAGTTGATATTCTGCAGCTGCTACAGGTGTACACAATTAAAACTGTTGGAAGGTTGTACCCAGTGCTCGTCCTGCTCAGAGTAGACCCCTTGAAATGAATGGCGACGACTAACTTAGAGACATGGGGGTTGTATTGAACAAAAAGTCCTACTCAAGAGTAGACTCATTGCTCGTAGTGGACATAAGTTGGCCATGCTCATTATTGTCACTGTGTCTACTCTGAGTAGGACTAGCGTTGGATACAGCCCACATATTTCAGTGAGTCTACTCTGAATAAAACTTAGTTGGCTACAACCTTGGGTTGTTTTTAAGCACCCCAGTTTTATTTCAGCAGCTTTGAGCATTTTAATAGGAAGGCGGGCTATGCTAAAACGTTTTTTTAAGTATACACTCTTGCGTCAACCTCTGATATACAGCATTGTTATGTTTTTATTTATTACATGGCAGACCCCAAAGATTGTGGACCTCCGGAAGAGTAGACAGCTTTTGTGCTAGGTTTCGCCTCAGGGTCTAGTTAAAGCATCTGGCCTTTGCTTCCAGATCAAGTCCACCAGTACTAGAATTTTTGTTTTCCTAGAGTTGGGCTGGAATAGGCTATAGGTTTACCTCATTATCTTTTTCTTTGTGGAAAAAAGAAAAAGAAAAGTACATTTCTAGGGTGAAGGGTACACACAATATGATGAGTGGGTCTTTCCCATCATCTCCTGTACTTGTTTTTGTGGCGATCTCGCTCCAAATGCACATTTGAAGGTATCTTTAAGTGTCTGCGTTGACTTTCCCCCTGTGCTCCCTTTTCCCTTGTGTGTCCTGCCTTTTAGACTGTAAGCCATGAACCAGGGGCTGTCTTCCTACTGTTTTTTTGTAAATGGTTCTGGGAAGTTTTTCAGCTATGAAAAGCAGGGTATAAAATTGTTTAAATAAAGAAATTACAGATTTGAGGGGTGACATTTAGCAGGAAAATGGCGTGGGTGGGATGGCCATTGTCCCAGTCTTGACTGAGCCTCCCACCCCTGGTCTTCAGTTTCTCTGTTTTTGAAATCAAGCCCAAGAAAGATTTGTTGTGCTAGGGTGGCAGGGCGCTATAATCCACCTGCACACACTTATGTTTTTGGTATGCGTGTGAATCCCTCCTGCAAAATACAGCCTGGAGGTGACCTACATATACCTGTTTGTTGGAAAGAAGGGGAAGTTCATGCTTTGAACAAACACTCAATGTGAAGCTTCCAAGAATGTTTTTTCATGAGCTACTGACTCCAGATTTAGATAATGAACTGATGATTTAGATAATGATTTTTATATAATAAAAGCTTTGATTCAGATTAATTTCTTTACTTCAGGCATAAGCCAATACAAAAAATAATGAGCATAAAAACGGAGAAGAAAGGACGAATGGTACAAAATGTTCAGCACATTGAAAAGCAACAGATGTTCTCATACTTGTCCAATAATAATAATAATAATAATAATAATAATAATAATAATAAAATATACAGAGTTTTTACCAGAATTTTTAAAAATTCTCCTAAATTTGTTAGGGAGCAGACTTCTTCTCAAGAGTTGCCACATAAGACCTGCATTGATTCAGCTTACAGTCAAATACAGGGCTAAGAACAAAATTAATTTTGGCTGTGTTTTTGTTTTTTAAAAAAATCACTTTTCATATAATTTCTAAGGAAAACATCAAGGGTTGTATCCAATGCTAATCCTACCATTGGGTGATTAGGGGAAGGACAATAGCTCATTGGTAAAGCATCTGCCTTGCATGCAGAAGGTCCTGGATTCAATCCTTTGCATCTACCTTTACCTTTACCTACCTACAGATAGGTAGGTAAAGGACCCCTGGATGGATAAGTCCAGTCAAAGGTGACTGGGATGTGGTGTTCATCTCAATTTTCAGGCTGAGGGAGCCAGTGTTTGTCCACAGACAGCTTTCCAGGTCATGTGGTCAGCAGGACTAAACTGCTACTGGTGCACAGGGGACCATGACGAGTGCTAGAGCACACAGAGACGCTGTTTGCCTTCCAGACACAGCAGTACCTATTTATCTACTTGCACCGGTATGCTTTTGAACTGCTAGGTTGGCAGAAGCTGGGATAGAGCAATGAGAATTCACCCCATTGAACAAATTCAAACTGCTGACCTTCCAATCAGTAAGCCCAAGCAGCTCAGTGCTTTAGACTACAGTGCCACCCATGTCCTTTTAGGCATCTCCAAGTAGGGCTGGGGTAGAACTCTTGTCAAAAGCTCTGGAGAGTCACTGCCAATCAGAGCTAAATAGACCAATGGTCTATCACAGTTTCATATGTACTCAGAGTAGACGCACAGAAATTAAATAGTATGACTAGCTTAGGCCTAGAGTAACTTAGTTGGATATAATGTTTTTAAATATTGGACCTATAGTCTTTTGGCCGCAGAACAGGAATACATTTATTTAGTACTATTTGTTTTAAATTACATGCTTTGTTTTGGTTGAAAACAATTTTCGCACTAACATTTCTTGTTTTCTTTGGCAGCTAAGCTCTGTTTGAAAGGAAAAAGATGGACCAAATAAATGACATGGAATCCACTGGCATTTCAGAAGAGAACCTCAGGCCTGAAGAGAATGAAGAGAACGAAGATAATGAAGAAGATGAGATGATATCTGACCAACTTGTGCAAGAGGAGGAAAGCTGGAAAGGTTCATATATAAAATGATGGTGTATATTTTATTGCACTTGTGAGGCTTCTGACACCAATTGGTCAAGCTGAGTGTGAGGACATGGAATATTTGTGAACATTCCAATTGCTCAGGGAAGGACACTGCAAGAATACTTGAAGTCCAGATTCAGTGGGGGAAGGGAGCCGCCAGTTTGGTCAGGAATTTAGAGTTGAGCTGGAAGTGGGAGGGTGGGAATGAGTTTCAGAAAAAAATTGTGTCTCCTTAGAAGTACCATTTTCACCATGTCCATGCATGTGCATTGCAGTGACCCAGAAATGGCTGGAAAAGGGGACAGAATGGGGTCAGAGCAGGCTTTTGCATGGTCTGCTGTTGCATGTGATGACTCGGAAAGCAACCCCCAAGCAAATCAGGGGGCGTCTGTACTCACTTTTCTGGAGAATAGGGACAAATTGTGTCTCTGGTGCCAAGAAACCCAGGATTGCACAGCTCAGTTGCCTTGGCAGTGAGGAAATTTCCTCACCCCTTGCTAATTTAAACCACGGGTGTGATGCTGTGGCATTGGCAGATTCCTTCTATGATCCCTGAATGGTCAGGATCACTTGGGAAAGAAGAAACCTAGGCAAAAAAAAAAAAAAAAAAAGGCAAATGCTAGAGAAAAGTGTGTTTTTCATGCTCTTCCCACAGCTCCCCTTTTTGTATTTAAATAAACAAAAGAAAACCTTTAGCACATTGCTAGTTAAAAATGTACACAGGTCATAGGGCAGGATTAGCTTTGTGGCGCAGAGTGGTGAGGAAGCCAAGTATCATGAAGCCCACAAGCAAAGCAGCTGAAGGAAGCACGAAACACATAGGCAATGAGCTGAGGAAGAGGAACATCAGGGAATGGTAGATAGATAACAAAGCTGTGGTCTGCCCCTACCTTAGAGACATCAGTGTCTTCATAAGAGCAAACCTTCTACTCTGTCTATGAGCTATACTCTGGGTCATCAGAGCTTTGCAGCTACAGCAGCTCTGATTTGAAAGGAAGATAATTTTATTCAGGTTAATAACAATACAGGCTCAACAGCATGCATGGAGTTCTGAATGGTAGCATTGAAGTTGTCCCAACAGTTGCTGAATCTTAAAAACAAATTATCCTAGGTAAGGTCTGCCCATCAGAGAGGCAATGTTGCAGCTGTCTGAAAATAGAGATTATATGTGACTTTCCCCGTCAACACCCTGGGCTGCTGCATTCTGCACTAGGTGCGAATTCTGTATTTCCTTCAAGGTCAGCCCCACATAAAGTGTGTTACTGTAGTCTTTCCTGGTGGTTACTAAAGTGTGGATAACTGTAGCCAGCTATCCCTGTGCAGAAAAGGCTCTAGTTAATACATCACCTGACACTGGGCATAAACACCTGGGGTTCAAGTGACAGTGATAGTTCCAGGAGTACTCCCAAACTACCTACCAGGCAGCAATGCTTCTGAATACCAGTTGCTGGAAACTGCAAGAGGGGAGAGTCCTCTTGTGTTCTCATTCTGCTTGTGGTTTTCCTACAGGCATCTAGTTGGCCATTGTGAGAGCAGGATGTTGGACTAGATGGGTTATTGGCCTAATCCAGCAGTCTATTATGTCCTCATGTCCTTCAAGGTGTGCTACCACTCTGTCCAGAACAGTCTGTCCCAACCAATCCTGGACCTGGGGAGCACAGAAGCTTCACTTTGTCTAGATTCAGCTTCAATTTATGGGTCCATATTTATGGGTTCAATTTATTTCCAGCCATTCCTCCTGAAAGGAGCCCAGGGTAGCAACCCCGTCCATTACCACCTCCAGGCACTGACTCAGGACCTTCATTGCCTCTCCTGATAGCAATGGAGCATAGATGTGGAGCTTATGGAAATGGTGGAGACGTATGAACAGAATGCTCAAACAAATGCGTTTTCCTCTGCTGTCTGTTACAGCCTGTCATTGAACTGTAAATTCCATTTTCCCATTTGGCTATTACAGAGTTCCTTTGTGCAGCACTTAGGAAAGATGGCTTGTGACAGCTCTGTCGCCAAGGTGGAGTGCATTTGCCTGCGTTAAGTCCCTGAGTGTAAAATTGTCTTTGTATATATTTTGTGACAAGATCCCCCCCCCCCATTATACACAGTAGTAAAGCTTTTAGCTTGTCATCTGTGCGGCCTCTTGTCTTGTGTCGACTTGTCAAGGAAGGGTATCGAAGTCGCAAAGAGCAAAAGTTTCCTTCCTTTCCATCAGGACCTGAACTTGAAGACGATTATGAGGAGGAGGCCCGCACAGACAGTAACGATGCTTTGGAAGGAGATGAAGAGGAAGGAGAGAAAGGAGAGCATTTGGATTCTATTGGGTGAGTGCATTGGCATGAGAAGATACTCTTTTCACTTCAGAATTCAGAGAGAGTACCCATAAGAACATAATGTTCTTGCTTGGGGAACGGCCATAGCTCAGTGGTGGAACATCTGCTTTGCATGCAGAAGGTCCCTGGTTCAATCCCTGGTATCTCCAGGTAGAACAGAGGATGCTCCCTGCCTGAACCCCTGGAAAGCCACTGCCAGTCAGGGTGGACAGTACACAGCTAGATGCACCATTGGTTTGACTTGATATAAGGCAGCATCTTGTGTCCCTTGATTAGATGAAGGTCTCTTTTAGGGATGGGGAACCACTGACCCTCCAGATCTGGTTGAACTCCAACCCCCATGAGCACCAGCATGTTGGAAGTTCTAATCCAACAGCTCTACAGTGGGAGTAGGGATTTTTTTCTCACCAAAGGGCCACATTTCCTCATGGGCAACCTTCCATAGGCCACATGCCAGTGGTGGGTGTGAGAGATGTGGGTGCAGATAGACACACACCACTCTCCCATTCTCCAGTAAGTATTTTCACACTTATGTTCCAGCCAGGTAAACAAATCAGAGCCACTGAGGGGAGTGACTTGGGCAGAATGCTGAGGGCCAGATGGAGACACAGGGAGGGATGCCGTCAGCCCCCACCCTTGATCTAGGGAGGGGCACAGGAAATCCTCAACCTGATTTCATGCAGCATCCCTGTCTTCAGTGCTGGGTGACACTATACCAGACAGAAAGCCCTCAAGAAAAGCAGAAACATGACAACTTCCTTCTTGTTGCTTGTCTTCATCTTTGACACCTTGTAGGGGCAAAGAGGTGGAACAGAAATAATTCTAAGATGTTAATTAAATATATAAGTAAACCAAGTAAATTTATAAGGTCTATAAGGCCTCTTTTTATGGCTTTTTGATCTTAAGATCTATGGAAATAGAAATCTATTCTCTCCCCACACCCAGCCAACCAAGCAGGGAAGGCTCAGAACAACCGAAGACACAGAGAATAAAAAAAACAATGAACTACGCAGACAGAGTTCGTGTTCTCAACTTGCGCAGGAACCTGAACCAACTTGACAATCTAGCCAAGGAAAAGGAGATGATTATTAGGAAAACCAGGTCAGTTCTCCATCCACCCTCCCCACTACACACACATAAGCATTTTCCGCTGTTTCCACAATGTATGGAGTAAAAGTTGTTTTTAGGGTTTAGGCTGTGCTTAAAGACTTGATTTCTCATTATGCTGAAAGGGTCTGTCTGCTGCCATTATTTTAAAGAAAATGTTCTTGCTTAAAATACCCTTGGGTTCCTGGAAGTAGGAGTAAGCAGGCAGGGGAGGAAATGGAGGAACTGAGTAGCATAATATAGTGTCAAGCGACTGAAGGCTGAGCTAGGCAATAGTTAGCTATGTGTCAGTGCCCTTAAGTGCAGGGGTGTGCTTTATATGCAGATTGCTAGCATTCTGGGATCCTAGCATGGTGGGTAAAGGGTCTTTAATGCTTCTCCTATGGGCATAAAAGGCAGTAATTTCTGCTCTGATCTGTATTCATCATAATCAGTGCTGTTTCTGTTTCACTGCAATTCACTTTCTGCCAAATATTTCAAGACTTGTCTCACTATTCACTGTTTAACATAGATTATGTAGCTATTTACGTGACTTACATTCATTTCAATGTAAAGGAAACGTCAAAACAACGTTTTAAAAAATAGTCATTGTTTATGGATCATTTGAGGACTTAAAAAATCAAGAAGGGTATGAACAAATATGTGAATCGCATGAGTGCAAACATGTGAATTGCAGCAATTTCCACCTCATTTTTTTTGTTTTCATCAGAATTCTCTGACAATCCTATTGCCTGCCCCCTGCTATGGTCTTGATTGGGATCATGGACACAGACCTGCAATTTGCATGGAGGGCTGGGGGAAAGAGCTGCCCTTGAATTAGAGGTTGTTTTGCAGCACAAATTGCACACAGTCCAGAAGGGTTTACGCCTCCCTACCCCTCATGCTAGAGCCCTAACACAGATTGCTGCTGTCTCCCTCTTCAGAAATTTATGACGTTTTATGTGGTTAAGGGCACAGGTAAGCTCTTGGCTACAAATTCAGTTCAAATCTCTCGCTTCCCATGAACTCACTCAGCTGCTCTAAGCAAGCACCCACCTCCCCAACCCTCAACAATCTGTATCATTGATTTTAAATAAATTCATATAAATTTCTCAACCATTGATGCTAGCTTTTGATGAACCTGCTTCTGTAATTGCGAAGTTTTTACTGTTTCACTGTTGTTATTTATTTATTTGTTTGTTTTGTTTATTTATTCAGTTTATATCCTGATCATCCCTTCAAAGAAGCCCATAAACATAAAATAATGTTTTATTATTTTTTTGTCACTATATTATTTTTATATACTGCTTCAGGATTTATTTATAAATGAAAAGTGGTTTAGAAATTATTTTTGTAAAAAATAAATACAAAGGATGGTATTAGCTAAATTTTACTCATAGTAGACCCATTGAAATTACTGGACCTAACTTAGGGCTTGTCCACACTTCTGCTAGTTCTGTGCCTAGAAAGCAAGTGTCCAAGTGGTTTTCCACTTGACCCACACTTTCTAGGCACTGGCCTGAGTGGTTTTCCCCCTGCCCCATTCCTTTCCCAGGGAAAACCTGCTCTTTGGTGCTAAATTGGAGCAAATCTCAATTCGGAGAAAACATGAATGCCATTTGCCCTGATTGAGTACTGAAGAGTGGTTTTCCCCGGGTGAAAGCAGCGGGACAAGAGGAAGTATGGATAAGCCTTCAGTCATCTTCATTAATTCCTGAGGTTCTACTCAGAATAAGTTGAACACTACCCTAAGTATCGTTACTCAGAGCAGAGCTACTGGAATTGATGAACATCTGTTGTAAACAACTAAGTCCTGTTTGAAGTACACCCATTAAAATTAATAGATTGAAGTTAGTCAATTAATTTCAGTGGGCCCACTTTGAGTAGGGCTAACATTGGATATAACCTGGTATTCTTGGGGTTTTTTTTAATTACAGTATTAAAATATACAGTATTTATAATCATTAATTTGTACACAGATGGATTTTTGACTCTTAATTCTGTGCTGAAATCTGCAGCTTAGTTGCCAGAAATGTCAAAGAAAGAGAAGGGCCAAAGATTTAGGAAGACCCCCCCTCCCTGCCCCCAGTGATTTGTGTCTGCTTATTTTCAGGGAGGAACTGGACGCCTGTCATTCCCATATCGACAGCCTAACAAACCAACAAAGGGTTGTAGAGAGCGAAATTGAGAGAGAGAAGGAGGCTGGGAACAGGTACGTAGCTGTACCTGCATGTCATAGATTGCTACCCTTTTCAGTATTTATTCACATGGCTCATTCTGAACTTTGATTACTCTCTCTGGCCTCTTGCTGTTGCTGGAAGTGTTTGATAGTCCCCATCCACCACCTCTCCTGATTCTCTTTGTTGAATGGTTCTTAATGAGTCAGTGATTAAAATGTTTGATAAACACAAATGCAGTTATCTCTGAGGACCACAGTGTGCGGTAGAAAACATTAACCTTTTGTTGTGTGCTGGGAAGCAGATGGAGCACTTTGCCTCCTCCTTGCTGATGCCATCTCTCTGTATGTCACACACTGTTCATACCCAGTGGGTGCCTACTACTCAGCAGAGTTAGGTGCGTGTAGCAGCTTTGGAAATGCTTGATCTTTTTCTTCTCCACATCCAAGGAGGAGGTAAGATTACAGTCGGGCAATTGTTCACACATGCAAGGCGCCTAATAGCAGATTACTGAACTTTCTTTGTGGCTGAACCATGCAGTGAAGAAAGAAAATGATCAAAGATCATTTGATCTTATCACACAAGACGAGGTGATTGTGGGAGGGGGGATGCACAGGGGAATCACGCTCAAGTTAAGCCTTCTGTCTCCTCGTAATGGAAATGCTTCGTTTCTCATGAATTGATATAGCATAGAGCAGGCTTCCTCAAACGACCCTCCGGATGTTTTGAGACTACAATTCCCATCATCCCTGACCACTGGTCCTGCTGGCTAGGGATCATGGGAATTGTAGGCCAAAAACATTTGGAGGGCTGAGTTTGAGGAAGCCTGGCATACAGGGTAAGGCTGCACATACACATACATTTAAAGCACTTCGCTTCCACCAAAGAATCCTGGAAAATGTAGTTTGTTAAGGATACTGGGAATTGTAGCTATGTGAGGGTAAAACTACAGCTCCCATGATTCCTTGTTGTTGTAGACCTCCTTTCATCTGAAGATCACAGGGTTGTTCACAACATAAAAATACAAAATGAGAACCCAAAATGCATAATAGAAAGAAACCAATAGCCCCTCTCTTATGTGTGTGTCTGTGGGCTGGGTTTTTAATGTGACTTAAATGTATGATGTGTATGACATTTCAGAAGTAAATCAGGATGTCTCCAGTTTTATTCTGGATCTGCATAACTTTTTCTGCCCTGAACTTACTCAAGGGCTTTAAGCAAGGCTCCCTCGGTCCCCACATCTGCAAAACAGAACTGACTTAATCTTACAGCAGAATTGGGGAGCATGTTAGACCCGAAGTCCCCTCAGCCCCAACCTGTGTGGCCACTGGTTAGGATGTTGGGTATTGTAGTCCAACAGCATTTGGATGATCACAGGTTTCCCATCCCTGCCTTGCAGGGTTGCTATCAAAACTGCCACTAGATAACGTATCTGAAGCTCTCAGAACACTAGAAGTGCTATGCAAATCTTAAGTATTATTGTTAGGGGCAAGCTAGGTGAAGTACATAAAAGTTTGTAAGATCTTATTTTAGAGAGTTTTGGGTTGTAGTTCCACTCAGAGTAGACCTATTGAAGTCAGTGGAACGAAGTTAGTCATGCTCAATAACTTCAGTTGGTCTACTGTGCATTAAAGACAACCACTAGGTACAAAGGTGAAATGAAATCAAGCAAAATGTTCCCTTTTCATGGTTTCATACCATCATTATATCAGATTGTTAAGGAGAATAGGGCAAGATGGCACTGTACTGCTACCAACCCTTTGCTCATGGGACTAATTTAAATTTGACAGTAATTTCTAATGGCTTTGTTCACTGAGGAGAAAGCAATAATAAGGCACACAAATGTGTTTAGCAGCAGGATGGGCTTCTGATTCATTAACCAAATGCAAAGTTATGATCATAATTTTGTTCTGAGATAGAATAGTATAATCCTGAAGGAATTCCAATTATTTCTTGAAACTTATGGCTCCCCCTGTTACGAAAAAGGAGCAATGCTGCTGAGTGCTCCAGATGGCTGGAAAGCCAAACAGGATGTTGATGTTATGGGACTGTACAGTGGGAACAAGGGACAGTCTATTCTGTGCACTGAGCACCGGATGTTAGCTCAGAGTGTCACATGACCCTGTACAGGAAGTACATGGGTGGAGTATTCTCTCTCTGCTATTGCTGTGGAAAGAGTGCAGACACGTTTCTCTGCACTGCTGGAAAGACAGAAATAAAGGCATGTAAAGACATTTCTGTCTGTCTCTTTCCCCTCCCTGGGGATGGCAGGGAAGAGGGGAGGAGTGGTTGTGTTCTTCTCACGTTCGTGAGGAGGATCGGCCGATAGAGATCTGGCCTTGTCTTGCCGGGAGTCGCTGACGGGGGAGATCAACAAGGAATCCAAGCCGGGCACCTGGAGAGTGGCCAAATTCCTCTGACTGATTAGGCTTCAGATTCCAACATATTCCTATTCTAAACAGCAGTGTGGTTATGTGAAGTCCTTGTTTGTTTTGTTCTCCTTAACCTTTTGATGACACTCTTCTTCTGTTAAAATTATGAACTGCACTTGACTTCATGTTCTTTCCATCTACTAAATTCTACAGTTAAGGATTCTAAAAAGTTGCTACAGAGCAGGGATTGGAGGAACCTGTGGCTCTCCAGATGTTGATGGGCTCCAACTCCCATCAGCCCCAGTCATCAGGGATAACAGGCTCCTATCTATGCTGTAGAGTTAGTACAGATGCCCGATAACTGGAGTAGTCCACACATTGTAGTGATCTCTGCAAATGTTTTCAGCTCAGAAAAAAAATACACATTTGGAGGATGCTTCATCATAAAAGCAGACATCAAATCAGATTTTCCAAATGGTTATTTCAATGCTAGCCAAAGCACAAAAGGCTGACTTGCTTGTTGTTAGGCTCATACTTGTCAATTCTTTCTAGTTGGTCTCAGTTCTTCACACACTGATACTTTCTGATCTGTGGTACTTGTTTAAAAAACTAGGTGTTCAAGAATGACCCAAGTGTACTCTTCACTTCCCAGCAACAGGCATTCAAATGCACACTACCTCTAGTTGTGGAGACCAGGGGTCAGCAAACTTTTTCAGCAGGGGGTTGGTCCACTGTCCCTCAGACCTTGTGGGGGCCCAGACTATATTTTGGGGGAAAAATATGAAAGAATTCCTATTCCTCACAAATAACCCAGAGATGCATTTTAAATAAAAGCACACATTCTACTCATGTAAAAACACGCTGATTCCAGGACCTTCCGTGGGCCGGATTTAGAAGGTGATTGAGCCGGATCTGGCCCCTGGGCCTTAGTTTGCCTACCCATGGTGGAGACAGAACATAGCTATTGTGGCTAAAAGCAATTGGTAGTCTTGAGCTCCATGAATTGGTTTATTCCTCTTTTAAAGCCATTCATAGCTAGACTGTAAACTAGAAGTTTGCAGGTACATGGGGAGGAGTATGTGACTCATCCCCAGTGATGAGTCGGCTAGCTGGAGTGAAGTCAGCAGATCTATGTGCTTAAATTTCTCCACCATGCCCAATTGGTCCTTCAGCATCGTCTGACATCCCACGTGAGGGGAATCATGGGCTGCAATGGCAAACACCCAGCTGGGATGGCCTGTAAGTGACTCCTCCAACCAACAGCTCAAGTCTCCTTGTAGACCTGGTGTTATGTACTGAGTTGAATAGGATCCAAACTGCAGCAGTCAGATTGATCCTAGAACAATAGGATCCAAATTGCAGCAGTCTGATTGGTCCTAGAACAATGCAGCAGTATGATTGGTTGGCAGGAACCACCCAATCATGCTCCAGATATAAGTGAATCCACAACCTGATTGGCTTACAGTAGAATTTCAGAATTAGCCAATCATGTCAGCCCATTGTGTAAATAATGTATATAAAGCAGATACTTTGAGGGGACTTTCATTCATTCCTCCTCACCACTATGAGCTGAATAAAGAGCATGAAATCACTTTGCGACTCTGAGTATATTTCAGCTGGTTGGCACCATTTTTCAGAGGACGAGGCAGGCAGATGTAACCATTCTCCCTTGCTCCTCTTTCTGCCGGCTTACTCAGAGAGGGCAGATGAAAGGCAGAAGTAGCAAGAAGGAAGAACACCAGGAGCAGGGGAAATTAACAGGGAAACAGGGGCCTCTGCAGGTGCCCAGTGATGTCTGCTACTGGTTCGAGTCCTGGACAGTTAATGTGGCCTTGTTCAAGGCCGTCTTAAACATATCCGGCACCCTGGTGCAACTATCTCTCTGGCGCCCCCCGTCCCCCGTTTCTCAGTGTTGTCAACTTTTTTTTAAAGGGGGGCTGATTACAGCCCAGATGGCCTCCCACACCCTCCTGCAAAGCCTCCCTCTAAGCGCCTGGTGCCCCTTACCTGCCCCCGTCCAGGGAAGTCCACGCGACAGGAGGGCCAGCAAGCAGATCAGGTGGCTCACCGGCTGTCCCATCCTTGCTCGGTGCTGAGATTTCACAGGGTGCTTCCCTGCTCCGCTCACAGACTCAGCAGGGAGGCAGCAGGCAGCGATGCAGCCAGAGAGGGGTGGGAGAAACACACCTGCCCCGCCCCACCCCGACCTCCGATTGCACCTACCAGGCAGCCCCGGCAGGAGGGGACAAAAAGGGCCTTCCCTGAGCTGGACGCAGCATGCTCCAATGGGCGGCTGAGAGGAGAGGAGCGGGCTGCCCCAGAGCAGGCACTCAGCCTGTGGCGCCCTCCAAAATCTGGCGCCCTGGCACCCTGCGCCACTAACGTCTATGGGTAAGATGCCCCTGACCTTGTTCACACCTGATAAACCAATCTCCTGTGTTTTAAAATATATTAGTTACAAAATGTTGTAATATGTTTTCTGTTCCTTTTTCTTTTTTTACTCGCAAACCAGTTTAAAATGGACTGTAAGGTCTGCAAAAATGCTGTCCATGGTTATTGTCATTCACATTGTGTAGATGTTTTTAAGGAGATTGAACGGGGAATGGACACTTTAGGGACGTAATTGAAAGACATTCTGTTAATATAAACTGGCAGAATTCTGAAAACATAAGCCTTTACCCCTCAAGGCACCATAATTGTTTCTCTTTTTTATGTGCCAGGTTTTAACATTCATTATTTCCATTTTTCTTCTTTTCTCTTTCTCTCTCTTTTCCCCCTTAATGTAATAGTGCCGCCGTGTTCCGCCTACAGGCAATGCATCGACGTGTGTGTGTTGAACTGGGAAATGAAAAGGACCTTGAGTCAAAAATTACTGCAATGCTGAACGAAAGCCTGTAAGTTTAAAGAGCACAAAAGAGACAGAGGCAGGATTGATCATTATGGTTTTCTATTAATGCAACCTAGCAATTTAGCCCTGAGTCCAGAAAAACCTACTTAATGTTTTTTGGTTTTTTTAAAGTGGAGGAATTAATCAATAAGTATGCAAATGTGTTAAGGCCTAATGCTTGGATGGAAGGAAAATGTGAAAAGACAACCACCCTCTTAAAGAAAGTTTGAATTGCATTGTGGAAACAGTTTTATTTATTTATTTGTTTATTTGTTTGGTCTTGTGGCATCATGGGTAAAACTGAGATGCCTAGAAATATTTTTTCACATGATGTTGATTCTTTCCAACTGTCAGGCACTGGGTAAATCTTCTGGTCCTTCCTTCCCACCCCCCTCCACAGCAAGAATGTGAGGGGGCAGGGTGGAAGCAGAAAGTGCCCCATCTCCTGAACCTTACGTTGTCATTTGTGTCTTCAGTGCAATCCAGAATAAACTTGCAAAAAGAAATAATGTATTTTTAAAATGCAGCTTTGATTTAGGTTACTAAATGATTCTTTGGATAATTTAAGTGTTCAACATACATATTTGTAGAAAAAGCACTAGTTATTTTCTCTTCCACTCCTACAATTAACTGCTTTGTAAATGAAACTTCGATATACAAGCTGAACCAAATGAAAGCAACTGCTAGTATTAAAGACATTTGGAGCAGGAAGGGAGCTTAATGGGGTCATCCCATGCCCCGAAAGAGGACCATTTCTATCTAAACGATTCCCAACAGATGTTTGTCTAACCTACTTCTTCCTCAAACTTTCTATGATGTTTTGATGGAGCTCTGCCAGGCTGCACTGGTTTGGCCTGCTGCTCCTTTTGCAACAGAGGGAGGAAAGTCAATCCTTCCTTTTCACACTTGAGATAGAAATTGCCTGAAAGGGGAGAAGAGGCAGTGCGGTATTCTGGTTAAGAGTGTTGGACTAGGATGAGAGAGGAGTGTTTGGGGGGCTGAATTGTCAAAATAATGGCTAGTTCAGCAATTTATGTTTGAGCTGGCATAATAGTCAGCACTGCATGCTCTTAACTGATGCCTTGCATGTTTGAAATCATGCTTTACGGAAATACAAGGTATTTGTCTTTTGAGGGGAGAAAAACCCAATCCTTTTTATTTTTGTCTCGGAGGTCACACCACTGCTGCAGCCACATCAAAGCGAGTCCAGGATGAAGGGCTTATGGCAGAGCTTGAGCAGCTGATTAACCAGAGAGCAGCCTGACTCCTGCAGCTGAATTATATAAAAAGCTTAAGAAACGGGGGAGAAACCTTCCATGGCACTTTTTTTAGTAGTGTGATGAGTGGCATTTGCATTTTTAAAAAATATTTTTTTAAAAAAGGCTGTCAAAAGTGGCCTCAGCTGGCCCAAGCTAATTCAAAGGATTGGATGAAATTGAGGGTTTTAGTATTTGGTATGCAAAGGACCACATGTGATTATTTTTTAGGCGTTGCCTTTGGGTTATATTTAGCCAATGGTAGTCCTACTTAGAGTAGACCCAATGGCGCTAGGCGACATAACCAACTGCAATCTATTAGTTTTAGCAGGTCTACTCATAATAGGACTTGGTTAGATACAACCCACTAAGTCTCTAGAGACTTACTCTTGGGTAAGTGTGCATAGAATTGTAGCATAAAACATTTATCACATGAAACCAAAATAACCTAAGTTTTGTAATGATGAGAAACATTGGGCAGCTATGAAAAAATGTTGCTGTATCAAGTGCTCCTGTTCAGGGTTCAAAGTAGCTAGTCATGCCTGGTCTACGGATACTCCATTCTGTACTCCTGCCCACTTGATGTTTGGTTTTCAAGCCCTGAATAGCTAGTAAGCATTCTGTTCTTATTGAGCATGATGCATCCTTATTGGGCTGTTGTGTGGGTGTTTGGGAGGGAAAATTCTGGCTAATGAGCTGAAGGTGGTTTCTCTGTTCAGTAGCTGAAAAGTGAGTTTTACTTTCATGGTGTTTCTATAGTGTAATGTTTCATTTTATTTTCCACTGTCAAATATTTTTAATCTGTGACTTGGCAAGCTTTCACTTGATTTGGTGTGTTACTGTAAGCTGTGGTCAGTTTGGGGGGAAAATGCAGGATGGTTCCCATCCACAAAGTGCTAGCAAATTGCTCAGCGGTCAAGTCAGCAGACGTCCTTAATTATTGCTTGTTCTTCCTTTGTCTGTTTTTATAAGACTCGAGATGTGGAAGATTGAAATTGAGCAGGGCAATTTTTCTGAGCTCCGTAACCAGATCAAACAGGACGAGGAATATTTGGACCAGCAGAACCAAATGCAAGCAGCAGAACGCCTCCAGAACCAGAAGAACCGAACTTTGCAGCTAAACCAGAGGTGGCTGGCCATGGAGAGGTAAGTGAGGTGTGTGCTGCAGTCTTCCCCAACTTAAGGCCAGCCCCTCCAGATGCTGCTAGACTAAACTTGGAGTGGGAACCTCAGGCCTAGGGGGCAAATATGTCCCTACTTGCTTCTTTATCAAACTCTCCCCAAAGTTATATCCCTTCTTCTCAGACCACACCCAGCAGTGGCCATGCTTTGCATCCCCCTTGAGTGCTTTTGGCTGGCTGAAATGTGCCCTTAAACTCTGATAGCACCTCTTGCTTGCTTGCTTGGAAGGAGGATAGAGAGAGGTGTGTATAGAAACATGCCTACTGTATAGAGGTAAATTTTACAGTCATTGCTCCACTGGCATGTGGTCCTTGGAACCAGAAGGAAATGTGGCCTTCAACCTGAAAAGGTTCCCTACCCCAGGACTAAATCCTTGACCGTTGGTCATGCTGGTTAGAACTGATGGAGGTTTTATTCCCAACAATATCTGGAAGGTACCAGTGCAGGGGCCACTCTGGAATTGTTTCCCGAAGTCTCCCCATCCATATTTCTCCCTGGATTTTGGAGTTCTAAATTACCTGCCTTAGTTCTCAAGCTGCAACCAATGCAGTAGGAACCTTCTGTTGGTTTTTCTTTCCTAGTGTTCTTGCCTCAGTATACTGCAATGTAGCTGTCCATTTCTCCAGCTCCTTCATATCTCTTCCCCTTAGCGATGCATACTTGTGTACTGATAAATCATTATAAAATAAGAGATCATCATTGAAATATGTGATGATGGAACAAAGTTTGTTTCTTGTTGTTCCAGAAGGCAGGACCCAAACTAATGCCTGCCCCTTCTTCACTTTCACATACCCACTTTATACAGCCCACCTTTTTCCTGGTTGGACTGTCCACCTGAATGGGACCTGCTTGCTTCCAGATCACCAGCCTGACAGCAAACTCAGTTAACTTCTGAAGTTCCTGTCACTGCTGGATCCAGCTTTTTTGTGTGGTGGTTCTTGGGTAACATGTTTTTAGTGGGTGCCAGCTCCTTACTGCTGTTGATGCTGCTGCCATCCATTAACTTGCCTCTTCCTCTGAGTTTCAGTAGCAGCAGCATCCAGGGAGGGAAGGCGAATTGGGCAAAGGTTAGTGCTCCTTCTTGCTCCTCTCTCTACTTGTAGAGGGCAAGTAAACAGACAGCAGCAGCAATGAAGAGGAGTAGCAGGGCTAGGATTAGTAAAAGGCTCCTTCTGGATTGTGGACCTTGCCAGGTGCCCACAAAAACCAACCCCTAACACCAGCCATGGTCCTACTAACTCAAGAATATAAGCCAGGCATACAATGTTATTTTGTTTTGAAATCTGTGTTTCGCTTCTCTATAGAAAAATACAGAAAGCCAGGGATGATTATGAGCACCGTCTTTCCAAAGCATTGGAAGATGCTCAGAGGAACCATGAAAAAGCAGTCAAGTTTCTGAAGAAAAGTTTGGGAAGGTTTGCCATTTGCACTTCATTAAAATTTTAAGTTTTCAATAACAACACTGGGAATGATAGATGCAGCCATGAACTTGACTGGATTTGCTCCTCCAATAGGATCCGTGACAAAGAAGCAAGCGAGGAACAGAAAAACCAGGAATATATGCAAAAGAGGATGGAAACTGTGTTGTCCCTGAAGAACAATATCTCTTCCAATCGGGTATTAGCTTTATTTTGAAGTTCTTTGATTTTTCTAAGCATGCCTTGGAATCCTTGGGTAGACCAGCTTTCCCAACTGAGGAGTCTGTTTTAGCACCCCTTGACAGGACTACACAGTGGTTAAAGTGTTGGGCTAGGATTCAGATCAGCCATGAAGCTCAGTTGATGACTTGGGGCCAGCTGCTGTGTCTTAGCCTAACCTACCTTACAAGTGTGTGCAGATTATGTGTATTGCTTCAATTGTGAAGGAAAGGAAGGATATATATGTAATAAGAAGAGTTTGGATTTGATATCCCACTTTATTACTACCTAAGGAGTCTCAAAGCGGCTAACAATCTCCTTTCCCTTCCTCCCCCACAACAAACACTCTGTGAGGTGAGTGGGGCTGAGAGACTTCAAAGAAGTGTGACTAGCCCAAGGTCACCCAGCAGCTGCATGTGGAGGAGCGGAGATGCGAACCCGGTTCCCCAGATTACGTGACTACCGCTCTTAACCACTACACCACACTGGCTCTAATTACAATCTCCCTTCTAACGACCACCAGTGTTGCTATTATATGGAAGGTGGAGAGCATTTGAAAAGCTGGAATGCTTGCAACCTGTTTCAAGTCCAGTGGAAGCTCACTGGCATCTTGGTTAGGTTGGAAATGGATTGCACTTTTTGAAACCAGTTTTAACTCTGTGTTGAAATCAATGTGTCTTCAGTTGGTTTCGACAGGCAGGGTGCTTCCTTGATAACAGGGGCCAGCAGGGCAAACTTCAACCCTATGGCAAAGGCCCTCTTGTCCCAAGGGTCTTCAGTTGTAGGTTGATGTCCCTCTGTCTGGCATGTTTAAATATGTAGTGCTCTGCAAATTTATCTTAAGTTTCTTTCTTGTGGAACTGTGCACAAATGAATCTAACCCCTCCCCTGCACCAATATGTAGGAAAAGCTCCGAACTCACCAGGCTCAGAACAAAGCCAACTTTCTTGATGCTCAAGAGCAAGAGCAGAAGATGAAGGAAACCATCGAGGCCCAAGGACACAATGTCACCCGGGAGGCTTTTCTCTATAAAAGACAGGTGGAGTTTGAGAAGCGGAAGAAGTGAGCTGCCACTTTTTTTTTTTGCGAGTGTGGGGTGGGGGGGGGGATGGTAGTACTTTTTAAAAAGGAACAGGAAACTATTTGTGTCTCTTGCAATGAAGATATGAAGTCTCAAACTTAGAGGAAACTACCAAGTGAACACTGGTTTATATAATATCTAACTCTGGAAAGGTGTGGGAGGCATTGCATCACTAAAGACAAATATTAGATGAAGGTTTTTATGCTTTGCTTGCTGGGTCTTTCGAAAAAAAGAAAGGAAGGCATTGGCATTGTGCATTAAGTCATTTATATTATTAGGTGCTGACTTTCTAGGGATTTTCTGAGAGTCATCTTAGGCTGCATAAAGCTACCTGTAAAAACACATAAGATTGTCACCCCAAAATTTGTTTAGCCTGACTCTCCTCTAATGAGTCCAATGTGACATACAGTATGTGATTCTTGTCCCTACTCTCATAACTTGGCTACACATGCTAGACCACACACCAACCCCAGCTGCTGATAGTAGAGTTCCAGGGATTGCTTACGCACAACCAGACCCCTTACTCATGAGGTGTGTGATGACTTTGGGTCTGTAGACACATGTTGTGTTGTTACTCTGCAGCCTGGGCTCAAGGACAGAGCGGTGGCTTCAAGGGTCCTTCAGCACGTCAACCCACAGGGCTCCTCAACAGGATCCTTGGCACTGACTGAAGGAGACCTGGCTTGACCCTCAAGGTCCTCAACTGTTTCGTCCTCTGAGGACTCAGTGTCTGGTACCAGGGAAGAGCAAGTCACAACAGTGGAGTTTATCAAGCTGACGTTAGATAGGCATCTGTTGGAGCTGATCTAACTATGGGCTTGATGTATTGGTCAGGGAGTTGGACTAGATGCTGTACAGCATGGGTAGGCAAACTAAGGCCCAGGGGCCGGATCTGGCCCAATCACCGTCTAAATCCAGCCCACAGACAGTCTGGGAATCGGCGTGTTCTTAAATGAGTAGAATGTGCTCTTTTATTTAAAATGCATCTCTGGGTTATTTGTAGCTAACAGGTACTAGATAACACAGGGTTACTTAGCTGGCACAAACTATACATAAGCCTTGAAAGGGAATACCTTGCCTATGCAAAGAGAATGCTTTTTTCTATTCTATATTCTTTTTTTCAAATTATAATAACATTCCAGCTGTTTAGGTGAAGATGAAGCCATCTGACGGTTCATTAGGTCTCTTAGTTTGCACATCTTTGCTTTCAATACAGGGAATTTGTGGAACAGCAGAAAGCAAGGAAAATTGAGATTGTCAGTCAGATTTTGAAAGAAGATGCTCAGATGGAGAAAGTGAAGAAGCAGTCGTGCCCACAGACCCTGAAGAGCCAGGATAAGCTTTCTGACGCTGTAAAATGGCGCATGAAAACATGGCAGTACATCAAGAAAGCATGTGATGATGCAGTGCCCACTGTTTCACAGGTAAACAGAAGTGTAGCTAGTCTTTGAAACTAAGGTGGGGAAGTTTTTTCAGCGCAAGGGCCACATTCACTTCAGGTCAACTTTCCGAGGGCCTGATGCCAGTGGTGGGCAGGGCCAGAGGTAAAAGGGGGTGGAGCAACAAATGCAATTTTTTACCTTTATACATTAATCCAGTTTGTACAGAAAAAAAATCACTTCTTTATTCTCCTTTCAGACAAGTGGTAGGCATTGTCTGGGTTCTCCAGCCAGGCAAACATTTGAGGTGCTCAGCAAGGGCAAATGAGGGCTGTGGTCTGTGGAGAGTTCTGAGGTTCAGACAGACAAACCTGGAGGGCAGCATTCACTCCCCACACCAGGCCTAAGGTTTCCCACTTCTGTCTTTAAGGGCTGATAAATCAGTGGTATGGCTGTCCTAGTTTGAAATGCCTGGAGTTCCTTCCTTTTTTGGGATAAAGGTAAAGGTAAAGGGACCCCTGACCTTTAGGTCCAGTCATGGCCGACTCTGGGGTTGTGGCGCTCATTTCGCTTTATTGGTGAGGGAGCCGGCGTACAGCTTCCGGGTCATGTGGCCAGCATAACTAAGCCACTTCTGGCGAACCAGAGCAGCGCACGGAAACACCGTTTACCTTCGCGCCGGAGCAGTACCTATTTATCTACTTGCACTTTGACATGCCTTCGAACTGCTAGGTTGGCAGGAGCAGGGACCGAGCAACGGGATCTCACCCCGTCACGGGGAATCGAACCGCCGGCCTTCAGATAGGCAAGTCCTAGGCTCTGTGGTTTAACCCACAGCACCACCCACGTCCCTTTTGTTTGGATACGGGTAGGTAAATAGTACCAGACCTGTAGGGCTCCTGGTTCAGTGTTATTGCCACCTTGGGCTCCTTTGGAAGGAAGGGCTCAATAGAAAGTTAATAATTAATAAATAAGAATCCATTTAGGAATTCACTGACGTACGGTGTGTTGCTGATGGCCACTAGTTTAGATCCAGATTATAAAGAATGCAGGATCTGTTTTAATTCTAGAAACAGCAGCTATGTCTTGGTAGGGAAGAACAGACCTTATAGATTGGGACTGTGACCTCCACTGTTTCCACCCTAAAAATCAACTCTTCAGAACTACTGTTTGCCTCTTAAAGTTCTATTTCTTGCAATGACACCTTTGGAGATAGATGATAGGAGCAGGGGGAAGGATCACCCTCCTTCTTATACACCACAATCCCGATCCAAGATCCCTCCCACCACTCACTATTTCTAGAAGAAAAACAAACCCTAGGGAATGCATAATCTAGCCTGGGTCTTGGCACCTAACTACATGTGATGTTAACGGTGTGATTAGGAACATCAGATGCTGCTTTATCAAGTCAGACTCATTGGTCCGCCAAGCTCAGTATTGTCTACACTGACTGGAAGCAGCCCTCCAGGATTTCAAGCAGAATCTCTCCCAGCCCAAAGTTGTTGGTTGAGCTTTATTTGCAAAATCTATTTTAAAAAATGAAGTTTTTGAGCTATTTTTAATAAAACACGCCAAAATCAAGACTACCAGCATTGGTTGCAATACGTCTGGATTTTCCTGGACAGTTCAGCGATTTCCTCTGGACACTGCTTCTGACTGCATTATTCTGGCTATGTCCAAGAAATTCTGAACGCATGGCAACCATAGTCAAATTAGACAAGTTAATAAAAGGTGTATAAATGGCTGGCTATTGGAATTAATAGCTAAGGAGAACTTCCTGGTTTGGTGATACTATTTCACCAAATGCAATTTGATGCAGGGGTGCTATTGCCTTAGTGCCCATAGTCTGAGTTTCCTGGAAGCTTCTAATTGGTCACTGAGGAAAGCCAGACTCCTGGACTAGTTTGGGCTGCTCTTGCTTAGAAATGCATGATATGTTGTTTTGTAATATTGTCAAGACTTCTAGATCATTTGTCAACGTAAAAAATAAAATATATCTCCAGCATTTTCCCCCTATGTAATTTTAATCAGTAAAAGTTTCAAGGTGATTTAGTCTGTTTCACCAGGGTAGCCAGGCAGTCACTCGTGTTTTTGTGTTGCAATAGAAACATTGGCGTTCTCCTTCACCTTGCGCCTCACTTGATGACAGAAACTTACTTATGGGAACATCTCAAGAGATGATTGCAGAAACCAAATACCGAGAGGAGGAGGAGGAGGAAGAAGATGGGAACACCCGGGATGAGACACTAGCAAAGCCAGAGTTTACGGGAATTTGGAACCAAGAGTGCAGCATGCCCCAGGTTCATCATGCTTTACTTACTTTTTTGTTTATTTATTTGGTAGGACCACACTAGATCTCCTTCAGCAGAAGAGGTTCTGCTAAGATAGGTTACTCCTTTGATGTGGGTGGGTGTGGGTGCCCTATCAGTCCTTGAAGAGTCTTACCCTGTTGTTGTGAGAGACCCCACCCACTGCTAGAGATGGGAGAATTTGTCAATTTTGGTTTCTCTCAGTTTCACATTTTTACTTTCAGTTCTCCACATTTCCATATCAGTTTGCATTTTTTAAAGTTTTTGTAAGAATTTATCAGCATTTTTGTGTGCATTTCCCTAACTAAGTTCTACTCAGAGTAAACTCATTGAAATTAGCAAACTTTAATCAGCTGTGTCTATTAACGTTAATAGGTCTACTCTAAGTAGGACTGGCATTGACTATAACCCACACCTCAATTTTGCCTAATGTACTGATTTTTGCAAAACAGTTTTTCCTAATATAATGCATTTTTGTATGTTATTTTGTATGCACAATTTATCCTATTATAAGCATTTTTCTGCTTATTACTTTGCTGGAGAACTGCATTGCAAAATTCAGAGAACTGTGAATCTCAAGGGATGATTGTATTTCAGTTTGCTTATTGCTTCAGGAAGTAGAGATTAGATAGCTTTTTTAAGTGTATGGTATGGATATGACCCTAGTTTGCATGTTGCATTAAACCATAGTTTAATTGAATGGACCAGGACAGAAATGGTGTCTCTTTACATCTCTGTGAAACTGGCACTCCAAAAGGACCAGTATATCAATGGTTTTCAGCTTCCTAATGTTATTGGATTGATGCTTCTCTCATGCCATTTTCAAACTGGCTCCCCTTCGCCTCAGTTCTGCTTGGAGAAGCATTTGGTTTGCCGAAACTCTTGTTAGGATGCTCTGTTTTAAAGGAGCTGAAGTCTGGGACTATTTTCAAAAGCATTTCTTCTCCTAACTGGGGTGGGGGGGGCGAGATATCTGGCTTAGTCTTGCCTCAGAGATTTGTGAAGACACATATCACTTCATGTTTGCTGGCTTGTTTGACTGTTGCGACTGAACATGACATTCTGTTGAGTTGGTGATGGAGATGATTTCATGTGGAAAAAAGAAATCCCTTTTCACCCTGCGCTTAAAACAACAGAGCGACTCTTTAGAGCACTGCAGCAGTGTTAAAGGCTTGGAAGACAAATGAATAATGTACATTCACAAAGTGGAAACCTCTGTTTCACTCTGTTGCCAAGAACCTTTGTGTTCTGTTCTCCAGTGGCTTTTGGGAGACAACTGTGGGCCAAACTCTGGCCCAGTTTGTACATTGTGGCAAACCATAGTTATAGTGGTTTACAATGATAGGTCCTTTTAAAAATCTGTCTTCTCAGTAGTGTATGGATGGAACATATCACAATCCCTGACTTAGGACAGGATTTAGCTAATGAGTACTATCAGCAGAAGCTCATGCAACGGCTTTTGCTTGTGCAACAGGTATCCCCCCTGTGCCCCCCTCCATGATGGAGGGGTTGTAGTAACCCCAAAAAGGCTACAGGGGAGGAGGGGAATTGTTCCTCTTCATGGTTTCATTGATGGATCAGAAGGGTACACTGTTGAATTCTGCCCCTAGTGGTATGTCTGAACCAGGGATTGTAGTTTTGTTTCTTTGCTGTACTCTGGTGTGCAAACAAGGCCATTATATGATCCAGAAGATCAGCCAGGAAGATTTTTCACATTTAATTAAAAATAATAATAATGACAGAAATTCTTCTCACAATTTGAAATCCTAATGCTTTCCACATCATTTTCTCAGTTTACAATCATGGTATTTGAAGCTGGAGTGGGCGAGAGGCTGGGCTCCTGTATGTTTCACCCAATGGCACAATTAGCAACTTTAGGGAATGAGTTTAACCTTCTCTTCCTGGTGCTGTGGACCTCTCTGCAACTGTTAACTAAAGCCCTGCGAATAATGAATAGCCTTAGCAAAAAAGAAAAAAAGTGAAAAAAATATTCCCCATCTTTGAAATAACCTAATCATGTATCTCCTTCTCCCCGCTATGGTTTCACACTGCTCAGGTGCCAGATGTTGGTTTAGACTCCAAACCTGTTGGTGCATCTAAACTGGAAAAGGAGATATTTTCTCAAAACTTGGAGAAGCTGCATAGTGGAATTATTCGCAAACATAAAGTCTGTGGACTTGAATTTAGAGGGTGTCCTTTCTATAGCAAGCCAAGCCTCATTCACTTTAAGGTTGGTATGGGGTTTCCGTGGGGGTGGGGGATAGATCAGGGCCTGGGTTGTTGTTTTTTGGTATGTGTTTTTAAAAAAATTAACAACTGAGTTTACAGCTCTGGAATGAATAGAAATGGCCCATTGACTTCTGGTGGCTTTAATTCATACTCTAACAATATGCACAAAACAGGATTTCCTACTCTGGCAAAGTTTAAGTTTCATAAAATGATGATGATTATGTTTCCATCCCACCCTTCCTCCATTGATCTCAGAGCAGTGTACACGGTCCATTTTATCCCTGCAACAACCCTTTGAGGTAGGTGAGACTGAAGGCAGGGGGAGATACAGTGAGACACTGACCCATAGTCAAACAAGAAACATCATGGTTGAGTGGGTGATTTAGTCCAGCACTGCAACAACTAGACTGTACTTAATCTCCAATTATTCATCTAAGAAATCTTAGTTGATTAATCAATATCACATAGGAATAGCTTTCCATGCTGCATGCATATTTCTTTATTTGTGTGGAGCAATGTCTATATATATATATATATATACACACACACACAGCTTCATACTTAAAGAAAGGGGAAACATAAGGCTCTGAAAAATTCAAAAGGTATGCAACAGATTGACTCAAAGATATTTAAGACACTTACAACATATTGAAACATATTGTGCATTCTTTTTTAGGTTCATTCCAAAGATAGGGAGCATATGCCTCTCCAGATGTTGCTGGACGACATATCCCATGATCCCTGCTTATTGGCCATGCTGGTGGGAATTGCAATCCAACAACACCTGGAAAGTCATAGGTTCCTCCACCCTGACCTATGGCTGTTCATGTATTTAAAAATAAATTTTAAATAGATCTTGAGCCTAACTGATCTTTTTTAGCCAATCAGGTTGCTTGTAATTGAGGTATTTCATGGATTAATCAATTGCAGAATGACCCTGTTTAATGGAACTATGAATTATGGCTGCAATTCCATACCTGGGAGTAAGCACCATTGATTACTATGGGACTTTATTTAAATAAATATTCACAGGTTCGCACTATAACACAAGGATGGTGAACCTGTGGCCTTCTAGGTATTGTTGAACCACCACTTCTATCATCCGTGACCATTGGCTATGCTGGCTAGAGCTGATGGCAGTTAGAATCTAACAGCACCTGGAGGGCCACAAGTTAGCCACCATTGTAGGCAGTCTTAGAAGGGGTGTTCCCTTGTGTGTGAAAGAAGGGGAATGCTTCTTCTAGGATGGTGCATGCTACCTCCCGTTAGTTAGCTTTTGTATTACAATTGTTTTTTAAAAATAAAAGTACACTGCCAAATTAATCCCTGTTGGAATCTAAAGAACAATTTATAATTAACAATACAATCCTATACATGTCTACTCAGAAGTAAGTTCAATAGAACTCAGCCAATGGCAACAAGAAAGCCTTTTGAGTGCCCTGACTCTTGTGTGATATGAGGGCAGCTCAGCCAATCACAGTCAATGACATTTCTATCCACCACAAAATCTCTTAGTGTGTTAGAATACCACATGTTTTAATTCTTTCCAGGACTTTGACATTGGTAAAACCTATAAAAAGAAGATGATTTTGATCAATGCTTTCTATAGCATTAACTACTGCAAGCTGGTGGGAGTCAGTGAACACCTCAAGGATTTTTTCACAGTTCAGTAAGTACATTTGGTTGGATTTTTGCTTCTTCTGGGACTGGGGGTGCAGGGGAGGTGGAAAAGAAAATGAGCAGTGGCACTTGTTAGACTTTACAGCTTCCCAGTTGGATGCTTCAGCCACTGCTAACTTTTCTGAAGGCCAGCAATGCAGCAAATGACCATGGTAGTAAAGAAACAGGATTTTCCACTACTGCAGAAGTGGGGAACCTTTGGTCTTCCAAGTGTTGCTGAGCTAGATCTCTCATCAGCATGGCCAATAGTCAAGGCTAATGGGATTCAGGAGTGGTAGGCCAACACCATATGGTTGGTCAACGGTTCTCACAGTCTGTGGGTCCTAGCCTGGGTCCTAGCCAAGGTTCCCTGTGAAGGGGGAAAGAATGGGTTTCTGTGCAGTCTGGCTGAAACGGGCCCCAAAATCCGCATTTTTCCTTCTCCAAGAGAGCATTTCTAAAATGCATTAACTTGAGCTCTTGAGCCTATGTATAAACAGAAACCCAGCTGTATAAACAAGTGCTCAAAGCCCTCTCCTTTATCAGTCCATGACGGCAATGGATGGCCTTGCCAGTTCTGAGTGGAGCAGGGATGGCACGTCTGGGTCTTATCTTACTTCCTGACCACAATGACGCACAGACCTTGTCAGCCCCCTGGGAACGGCGCTAGGAGTACTCTTAGAGTTGATGACCTTCTTACCCCAAGATAAGGAATACAGGAACAGGAACACCCTTTTATGGTCAAGAGTACAGGAACACCCTTTTATGGTCAAGAGCACAGGAACAGGAACACCCTTTTATGGTTAAGAGTACATGAGCAGGAACATCTGTGATGTCAACTTACGTGTATAAGCTTACGTGTCTGGATTCCTGGGGAAGGAGGGAGAGGGTGCCTGGAGGATATATATACAGCATGAAATCTCTCCTTTCTTTGTACTTCCTGTGAACTGACCACGGAAGTGCCTTCTGCTATCCGGAGAGCAGAATAAACTCTTTCTCTGAATCAACCTCAGTGTCATTTGACTCCTTCCTCCCTGTTCTGGGAGCAACGCGCACCCTACCATCGGTAAAGTCTAATAAGGCTAGCTTCCCCATGTCATCTCCTGTGACAGAGATGGAAGAAGTTTTGGCCCTTCCTCCCCAAGATGTTATGGGACCCAACTCCCATCCGCCTTAGTAGTCCAGTGGCCAGATATGCTGGGAGCTAGAGCCCAGCAACACCTGTAGAGCCACAAGTCCCTGGTCATTGTATGTGAGGAACCTTTGGTCCCCAGATGTTGCTGAACTGCAACTCCCAGCAATCCCAGCAGGCATGGCCAATGGCCAGGGATGGTGGCAGTTGGAGTCCAGCCACACCTGGAGAGCCACAGGGGCCCCCTGCATTGTTCTACGGAAGAAGCCCAGAATTTACTTCCAAACAAACATGTTTAGGATTGTAGTTTAATCAGGGATGCAGAACCCGCAACCCTCCAGAAGTGGTTGGATTATAACTACCATCAATTTCAGCCAGCATGACCAATGAACAGGAATGATGGGCATTCCAGTCCAACTACAATGGGGTGCATGTTGCCAATTCCTGTTTTACAGGGTACCATTCATGAAGCTTGATTTATTTCCTTTGGTACCTGATACTTAAGAACATAATGTTGATTAGCAAATTCATATGGTGAAAGCACAACTTTATTCCTGTGTCGGCACATATTAAGCAAGCACGTGGGTAGCATTTTCGACTCTACATCCTCTTCTCGACAAAGATTACATGCTGCAGCAGATTTGCTGCTAGGGGTGGCTCTTGGAAAGAAAAGATCTGTGTGGATTGAACTCGGGCTCTCTAATACTCTCATCTCAAGTTGAAAGCTGTAAATTAGCAGCTTATTACAGTGACCGGTTTTAGCCAAGTGTTCAGAAATTATGCTGTAAATCAAATGGCAACTTGACATCTTACTTTCATGTCATCCTTTTAAGAGTCCCAATCAGGGATTGGCTTGCCAGGCTGGATTATTCCGCCCCCCCCCCACCCTGGAAGCAGGAAACTCTACCTTTGCATGCTTAAAAATAGTTACAGTGGTTATGTGTCATGTGACAGAGCTCTCTCTTCTTATGCTAAAGGTACACAACACTGTTACACTGGTGTGTCAATTATCAAATATCAAATTCAGGGCAATAATAATGATAAATACTTGAAATGTATAGAATACTTTCAAGAGTCCGATTTATGTTGTATACCACCACTGCGTGTGACCCATAGTTAATGGTGTATAAGCTAGTTTTGCCCACTTTGTATCCCTGCCTCAAAAAACCCCAGGAAAAACTAAAAAAAGAACCCTGGTTTAGCGTTATGCATGAATCAGGGATTATGGTTTGTTTTGTTCCAAAGAAATCATAATTTGTAGCCATGGTTTGTACTTGGCTTACCGCTTTTGGTTTGCTTATTTGTTTATTTAAATTTAACAAGAAAAAAAAGAAAAAAGATGAAATAAAATTAAAGAAGGAGAAGAGAAAAAAACATAATAATAATGATACATAAAAATACTATCAAGAATACTACTAATAATAGACCACCATCAGTTCACATCGTGAATTACAGTGATCATCTCATCTGTTCATGAATCTTAAATTAAGCATTTAGATTCATATAAGACTTCCAGATGGCCAGATGGGTATCCATATGAGATTGATACTGATAGGAAAAATATCTGAATGTAGCCAGGATTTTATTGAGAACAACCACCCATGATGTGAAGTAAAACACGTACATCTTTTGAAAATTGCAGAGCAGTTCTTCAGCCCAGTGATGTTTGTAGAAAGGCACATACCAGGGTAAAGTGTGCATAAAATGTACCGTATTTTTCGCCCCATAGGACGCACCGCCCTATAGGACGCACCTAGTTTTTGGGGGGAGGGGGAAATAAAGAAAAAAATTTAATTTCCCCCCCAGGCATGGGGCTGGCGCGGGGGAAGCCCGAGCTTCCCCCGACCCCAGCCCCCAGAAGAGCCTGCTATCCGCAAGCCTAGGGAGCCGCGCCGGTCTCCCCAGGCTTGCGGACAGCTGTGCGAAGCCCAGGCGCACTGAGGCTTCCTAATGCAGGCAGCTCTGCGCGACCCATCGGAGCCCGGCGCAGCTTGGCGCCGGGCTCCGGAGGGTCGCGCAGAGTTGCGCGGAGCCCGGGAGGGCAGGCAGCTCTGCGTGACCCTCCGGAGGCCGGCGCGGCTTGGCGCCGGGCTCCGGAGGGTTGCGCAGAGCTTCCTGAAGCCTGGAGAGCGAGAGCCTCTCGCTCTCCAGGCTTCAGCGAAAGCCTGTATTCGCCCCATAGGACGCACCCACATTTCCCCTTCATTTTTGGAGGGGAAAAAGTGCGTCCTATAGGGTGAAAAATATGGTATATATTAGGGAAAATAACGTGCAAAATACATTCTATTAGGAAAACTTGTTTTGAAAAAATGTTTTTATTAGGAGAAATTTACTGATAATTTTAATGAGAATTTAAAAAATAAATGCAGACAGGTGTTGAAATATGGGGAACTGAATTTGAGATTGGAAAAATGAGAAACTGAAATGGACAGATTCACCTGTCCCTAGCTTATTTTTAATACTATTTCTCTTTTATTTTAATAAGGATTGTAAAAAAACAGCAACATTAAATCTGTTGTTCCCTTTGAACAGTGAATAATAATCTCTCAAACAGCAAATGTACTAAAGTAGGTCTCGAAAAGGCCTCTGTACTGAAGTTTCAGTAATTTTCAAAATATATGCGAATTTTAAAGACCTGTCAGTTAATTTGGAAAATGACAGCTGATTCATTTCAAAAAAACCTTGATTGATTAAAATGATTTTAGTCACATATTTTGCTTGCTGCTGTTACAAGAACAGCACAAATAAGTCATTCAAATGGTCATCTAATTCTGTCTTTCATTTCCCACTGCAGCTTTGATCCTCCGGGCCCAATGTCTTCTGGAATGTCTTGCGAAGTAGGGGTGACCTTTAAACCTATGGTAGGCGTGCCATGCAGTCATCCTGATTAAATGGCATTTGCAAATTTCATGATAGCAAAAGGATTAAGTGAAGAGTCACACAAGGTTGATCTGCTTTTTGCAAACCGTGAAATTCCATCATTCTGTTTTATAACTGTACCAGTCATAGAGAGCTGACATTTTGAGATGCTTCCTTCTTGAACTGAGGAAAAATTAGGAGTGTAGAAAGCTGTTTTTCCCCCAGGGCAGAGTATTTTTCTGCCCCAGTGTTGGCCACTCTGAATGACTGTAGCCCTTCAGGATTCCAGGTACTGCAAGGTAAATCAATGGAATGTTGCTTTATCATTGGTGTGCAGCATTTCTTTAGATTTAAAATGGAGATTGAGCCAACAAAGGTTTATGTTTGGGGCATACTGGACTCCACAGCACCTCCATAGGAAGGAATTCAGACAGTTCAGACGGGTGTTGCTGATGGAGCACTGAAATTGCTGCAGAGTTTTCATTCTGATCAGAAATTACTGCTCACATCAATGTTGTCTTGGATAAATCCTTGACATTTGTGAATGTTCACAAGCTCTTAAATGATATTCTTGTGGAGTGGGGACTAACAGATGGACAACAGTTCTGAGAATCCTGTAAGGTTGGAAGGAGAAACACCCACCAGTGATTTGAAGATCTCACTGACCATTCTACATTTGATTGTGTGGTTCGTAATCATCTGTTTCGTTCAGATACTTTTACGGGCAACCTATATTCATACATTTAAATCAGGATAGATGGAATATTGTTAGTAATGTCAGCTGGCAAAGGAGTTTATTTTTAAAATTATTTCTTCTTTTTCTCCTGTTTTGTTTGCAAATAAAAAGTGATATTTTTAAAAATAGAGGGGGGGGCAAAAGACTGAACCTGAAACTTACTGCATGCAAAGCAGCCCCTGTACCACTGAACTGCAATCCCTCCCATAAATGCATCTAAAGAGGGACCATGGACTTGATGAAATGCTTTCTGGCTGGTGACAGTCTACAAGAGCAAATGCTTCCCTCCTGTTCACTTTAATAGACACCTAAGGCAGGGGTGGCTAGACTTTCAGCCATAGCCAACCAGCAATGGCAGTGTCCATTCACAATGTTACATGCCCTATTGTCCCACCTATTGGATGTACCCATAATACTATACAGATTAGCAGATGTAGGAGTCTTGTTTGGGATTAGACCCTCACACAGAAGTTAGGGGGCTTTAACCCTTTTGTTTAAGCAGATGTTCCAACCTGGGTGGGACAGGGGTGGCATGCCTGCAATTTGCATTAGAAGAAAAACTTCCATTGGCGGGAAAAGTTTCCATTGGTGTAATGCAAACAGCAAGGATTTACTCAGGGCTACTGCGGGATGATAAGAGTTTAAATGTGAGTCTAGTTTGACCTTCAGTGTTTTTATTTAAAACCAAACAAGGAGCAAAGACACGTACCAGCCAGGCAAAAACACTAGGGGGCATGAAGCAGGGCCAGAGAGGGGGTGTTGCCCGGGGAAAAGGTGTGTGGCTAGGTGAGACTTTTGAGGGCCAGTTAGGGAGGCTTGAAGGACCACATTCTGCCTCCAGGCCTGAAGTTCTTCACCATGGCTGTATACCCACTAATTCAGCTTTCAAGTTGACTTGCATAATAGATATAAAACAGTATGAAGTAATAGCAATAGCCCGATTAAACCATGTGTAAGTAAACAATAGCACAGTTGCCAATAAGAAGGGCTGGTGGACAGTTGATACTAATTATGGTTAAAAGCTTATGCAAATAGGACTGATTTTTTTTAAAAAAAATCACAGTAATAGTGCTGGGTGAATCTGCCTTAATTCCAGAGCTAGGGCTATATATGGAAAGACTGTAATACTTGCTGTAATCCTGCAAAATGTTGCACACTTTTTATTAACCTCTTAAGTAGTCTAAAGCAATGCTTAATTTACTGACAGGTATAACTAGATTCTGAAGAGCAATTTTTGTTTCCTTTTTAGATAAACCAAGATCTTGAAGGAGAAGTCACATTTTTATCTCAGATTGGCTCCTTCTCAATCCCACTCAAGTGTTCAACCAAGAAGTGTGTGGTGAGTCCAATACTTATCCTTGAATCTTTGGATGAGACAGCCCTGTTTCAGGAAATAGGAATGAAAGTAAAGATATTAGCAAGTAGAGGGAGGGAAACTGGTTGCATTCTCTCTCCTTTTTAATCCAGCAAATCCAGACACCATTTATTCTGGAGTAAACACAATTTCTGCATATGTTTTGGTGACTTGTCTGTGGAACTGCAACCCAAGTCACTTGTGACTTGCCTGTTGTGCAGTTATAAAATGCTGAAGTAGTAAAAGCAATGCTTAACATTTTGTATAGCACTTTACAGGTGTTCCAAGTACCTTAAATTCATTATCCAGTTGCAGCAAAGGTTGGTAGCTACTGGTACTGTTAGGGCAGAAGACAGCCAACAGTAGGCGGAGCCAGAGTGAAGACTGGCAGAGCCAGTTCATTCATTGGCACCTTTCTCAGAGGAGCTGAATGTCCCCTCACAGGACCCCGTACTGAGGTGCAGGAAGCACAACAAGCAAGAGGCTTTGGGACAGAGGAGGGGTGCCCATCTTCCAACCGGAGAGCTGGCCCACTAAGAACCTAAAGTTATCCACAAAGTGGGGGGCGGAGCCCAGGAAAGGTAGTGTGGGGGCATAGTCTTAAAAAGGTTCAATCTGCTGTTAAGCTTTATCGGAGCAAGTTGTTTCCTTGGTGCAAGAATTCAAGATTTCATCTAACTTAAGTATGGAGGAGGTATATCTGGCCTTAAGAAGAATTAGACCAGTCCCAAGCCCTGGCTGTGGCACAGCTGGTGGCGACCACAGGGTTGTAGAGCACCACTGTTGCTCAGCTTCAGGAGGGGATGAAGTGGCCACTGGAACACTCGGGCTGCTCTGTACTGAGGGTGCCCACCAGTTGCCAAGCCCAGTACTGTCTCCTGGTATGATTTCCTGAAGTCTGAGGCTTGTGTTCCAGAATGCTTGGCTCCACCCCCCTCCCCTTATTAGCTTCCTTTAAGTAAGCTGCTGCCTTGTAACTCTAATCAGGTCAGCATAGCAGCACTCCAAAGCGGGAACAGCTGTTGTCTCCATAGCTACAATGAGAGGAGCCTTGGCACTCCTACACACACCAGTCTGTTGGTATGGAGAGTGTTCCAAGTGGGAGACCATGGAGTAACAGAGAAGTGCCCATTTTCAGCTGATAGCTTTGGCTCTTTAAGAGTCTCTTGTTCTCCAACAAAGAAGGTGGAGCAAAGGAGAGGTGGACAGGAGACAGAAGTTCAGAAGGCCTCAGTTCACCACCGTCTCTGTTGAAGCAAGTGTTGGTGGCAAGGGGGGGAGCATAAAAGGAGAATTTCCTCGATGCCAAGATCCAGGTTTGGGGCAAGTACTCTTAGGTGAGAAAACCCCAACAGTTATTTAAAATCACAAAATATGAAACATAGGAAAGCATGGAAATGTAGGCTGTTAGACCTTTAAAATATGCTCTTCTCAGTTCCTACCAAAGTTCCCCTCTTCCACTAGCATAGGAAAAGGTCACACGCTTTAAAAACGTTCTACTTATGAACTCTTCAAAGGTCAGATTCATGTGCTTTTTCCATACAGCAATCAGAAAAAGTTGCACAGGCATTAAAACCTGGCTTGGTTACAGTGGTGAAAGTTCTTAAATTATTGGTACAGGAACTCAAGAGAGGCTTGTTAGAACCATATTGTTAGAGCTTGGAGCAACCAGCTCATACCTCTTTAGGTTCTGAGCTTCTCAGGTAGACAGAGGCCTGGCAGGACAGCTTACTCTGTGGCATTAACCCCTCGCTAATCAGACTCAAGAACCTTGCCCAAGAAGGAGAGACCGGCAATTGGCTGGTAATTACCGTATTTTTCCGTCTATAAGAGGCTCCCATGTATAAGATGCCCCCTGTTTTGGGGGACTCAGATTTAAGAAAATGGGGTGAGATGGCCCCGTGTATAAGACGCCCCCTAATTTTTGACATTATTTTTTAGGAAAAAACCTAGTCCTATACACAGAAAAATATGGTACTTAGATTTTCTGAATCCAGGGAGGGTTTCCTGAGGAGTGCTTTTACCACTGCCTCCTTCAAGCAGGCAGGTATCACCTCCCTCATCCATCTGGCTGTCCCTTCCCTGCTAGTTTTATCAACCAAGAGGGGCAATGGTCCAGAGCGCAAGTGGTTGCTCTGACCAATCCAAGCACCTGTCCACATCCTCAAGCCGTATTGTTTAACTTCATCCAACATGACTAGATTATCTGCTTTAAGAGTGGAGTCAAGGTCCAAGCAGATGCAATTGATTTTATCCTCAAAATGCTTAGCAAACAAGTCACAGCAAACTACTGTTGGTTTTGTCACCTCCTTTGGGCCAGACTTTAAAAGGACCCACACTACCTGGAAAAGCTCTGCTGAACAGCACAGTGAGGATGCAATGGAGGCAGCAAAGTATGCCTTCTTTTCTGCCTTCACTGCCACTAGGTTGGCTCGATGATGAGTCCTCACCAGTGTTTGACTTCATTCGACTGGAGTCTTCCTCCACTCACATTCAAGCTGTCTCCCTTGAAAAGGGCCTGAAAAGAATTGACTTTAAAGCCTTCAGAGCAGGGAAAACCACTCTTGACCTGGCAGTGAAAGGAGTATGTTGTAAAACCTGACATTTCACACAATTTGTGCCATTATTGAAAGGGACCCGCTTTGCATAGCACCACTTGGAGGAAAGCCTCAGAAAAACAGCAGAGAACAGGGTCGTCCCAAACACACAGAAGTTCTCTGTTTTAAATTTTAAATAATACGTATTGCTATAGTGTTTTTTCTTTTTAAGACTACAGGTGCCAGTGCTGCAAAAACACATGTAGGTGGTTCCATTTAAAAGTGCACTTGAGTATAATGCTCAAAGACAACAACTTCAGAGAATTTGTTCCTAAAATTAGCTGTGCAGTGGAAAACAACAGCATCTTGAAATCTAACCAACAGCTTGCAATAAAAGTTTATGAACCTTTTGTTTGTTTATTTATTTATTGCTGATACATTGTTGGGAGCCTTTCGAGAATTTTATCAAGCAGCTATTCGAGGGGAAAAGACGTCAACGCATTATTTTTAGGCATCGGACGCACAGTTCCATCAAGGACAGTCGCTCTTATTAAACATAGATGCTTAAACAAGCTCCTTGTACAACCAAGGACATGATTAGTTCCACAACATGTGCCTGCTATCAAGGCATTGCAAGGTAGCAGCATTTTAATTCTTCAAAGGCAAATTGTAGGAAACCAGCAAAGGGGCAAGGAGCTCAAAGTGGTGCACATGTTTCTATTCCACCCCATTTTGATCTCTGTAACAACCCTGTGAGGTAGGTTAGGCTGAGTCTATGTAGTGCATTGCTGCTTGTTCCTTCCGCAAACACGCCTCAATTCTGAGCCTTCCTACTAGTTTTGCTGAGTGGACCTCTGTCCCAAAGACAAGCCTGTTAGTGCATCACTGCACCCAAGGCCTCAAGTTAATAGGATCAGTCTGATGTGTATTCCAGTGTAAATGTGTTCTGTGCTACTTTCTGACCACAGAAGGACCTCAGGACTATTCAAGAGTTTGCAGTTAGACAGCCATCTCGGAGGACAATGTTAGCAAATGGTCACTGTGAGAAAAGGGTTGTCCTAATCCAGCAGGGCTCTCCTTATGCATTTAGGATTTTGTGGTGTGTGTGTGTGTATGTGTGTTTCCCTTATCAGGGATGTTTCATAAATAATTTATTTCCCATCAAATAAACCATGACAAGTATTCAACGCTTGGGTGAGAATCACTTCTTGCTGGCTCTCCATGGCAATCAGCATTGCCAAGTTTAGAAATGTGCCCCCTGACTTAGCAGCAAATTGGCAGGAAATGAATTGCTTAATAAATTGGTTAGCTGGATCTCTTATTTGTCACTAAATGTCAAAACTGAGCAGCACAACAAACATGCCTAAATACTAAAATAGCTGAATTATGAATATAGTTAATGCCCCATCCCAGAAGGCGTATCACTGAGGCAGCAGCTCGGAGGATGAAGTACTGGGGACAAGCACCCCCGGGTGCAAGTAGATAAATAGGGACCGCTTACCAGCGGGAAGGTAAACGGCGTTCCGTGTGCTGCGCTGGCTCGCCAGATGCAGCTTGTCACGCTGGCCACATGACCTGGAAGTGTCTGCGGACAGCGCTGGCTCCCGGCCTATAGAGTGAGATGAGCGCACAACCCTAGAGTCTGGCAAGACTGGCCCGTACGGGCAGGGGTACCTTTACCTTTACCTTTTAGCAGACCTGATATCCAAATACAAAGTTGATAAAAAAGCATTATCTTTACTGTACCGTGGAAGGGGCTGTAATATTCTGTCCTATACTCACCAAATGGATAGAAACATTTGTATGAATGTACAGTTGTGGAATGTAGATAATTAGTGCAGGATGGGTTCATCATACTAGAGGGGTCCTGTAACCTCAGTGGGTGATAGAGTGTTAATATTCATATTTGATAAATGATTCGGTGAGTTTTTCATTTACATAGAAAAGCCTCCTCTAACTTGATGTACCTAGTAGAAGCATTGATTTAATTTAGAGATTAAACTTTGACTTGTGCTTTTATCAAGATTTAGTATTAACCCAATTGTATATGAGAGATGTTGGGTTGTATCCTTGTAAGTCCTTCTCAGAGTAGACTCGCTGAATTTAATGGGCCTTAATCCTGGCTCTGAGTAGGATGAACACTGAGTGCAATCTGTAGTATTTAGATGGGTGTTTTTTTTTAATGATTTGCATTCCATATAATTTGATTTCATTTTTCTTTTTGTAAAAAAATAATATAAAAATCATTGATTTATAAATCTGCTGCAGCTTCCATGCAACAGTCAAGGGGAAAAGATCCCACTGTGACATTGCCTTTTGAAGCGGCAATAAGGATTTTAAGGTCTTGTGCTTGAAATGGTAGCCGTTCATTTAACTGACATTACTGCCTATCTAGGACAGTAGTAATTATGTTTCCTCCCTCTCTCCCTCTCTTTTCAGCTGGCACTAGATAAAGAGCTCATTGACTTTGGCACTCATGTGGTGGGAGAGACAATTTCACGGACCATCACCTTGACGAACTGTGGCGCCTTGGGAACAAGATTCCAGCTCCGCAAAGCAGCTGACACTACACACACTGCAATGGTGCAACATACTGTGACTGCACCACCTTCCATCGACAAAGCAGTCTTTGTAAGCCTTCCTCAGTTGAGAGCTCTAAGCGACATAGATCGGCATATCTCAAACTAGTCATTGATAGGTGCTCCTTTCCCAGAGAGATCTGATTGTCATTTCCCTTAAGCCTGCTTGGAAGCAGAAATCCTTTCCTGATGAGTTTGCAATTCAGAGTTTCTTCTCTATTCCTTTTGCTCTGGATTGGCTTCCAAATAGGATCCAAGAGTCTAGCCCAGTGATGTTATTTCTCCCCAGCCTAAAGTTGCTACTAGAAATATGAAAACTTAAAGCAAAATTAATGATTGCTTTTCAGGCAAGACTATTAAGGAAAGAAAGAAAGCATTCTGATAAGATTTCTTGTGGGATGGGGTGGGGTACAGACTGAATATAGGGATACAGGAGAAACATATTTTGTTTGCATTTTAATAGAAACATACCAAACTTCCTGAACCATTCATCAAAGTGAAATGCAGTTATCGCTTGAAAATTTGCACTGCTTTCAATTTTTGGTGCATCCGCCCAACCAAAAAATGTTTACAAAAAAGCACAAAAATGCTCATATTATGGAAAATGATGTACAAAACCACATTATGTTGAGGGAATTGGTCTGCAAAAATTGCTTGTATGTAGCAAATGCATATAAACTTTGTGCGAACTTTAAAAAAAATTAGCAAACTCAGGAAATGGGGGCAGCTGAACTGAATTGCAAAAATGAGAAACTGAAATGAAAAAATTTCTCTGTCCCAAACTGCACATGCCTTGTTTGTTACTGTTTTATCGAATCAAGGTGTGTGTTTTTCCCAGGAACCTTTTTTGGGATAAGCCAGTGAACACTTTGATGACTAACTTAAATGGAGCAGAGAGCAGGCAGTTACCACAACCATAAACATCAAACCCCTTGATCATTATGAGCACTATGAGCTCTCTTTCATTTTGGAACAAATGAAAAATTTCTCTAAACTGAGACTCCTACGTTCCCCATTTGTGCCATTCAGAGATTAGGGCAGTATACTTTACTCTAGTATGGCAGCAACACTGAGGTCAGTGGCTGCTTCTGCTCATTGACCATATATTCCGCCTGAGTTTCCTGGCTATTATGTTGTTCAAGAGTATTTGTCTCCCCCCTCCCCTCCAAAAAATACCCTGGTTTTATGCAATATATGGTGCAGTGTTTCAGGGGAAATGGCCCTGGAACTGATGATACAAAAGGCAAGGTTTTATGTAGCACTGACATTTCCTTTAATATACTCTGTGGAGGCCACCCTACCAAGCTCAGTCTTCGTCAGCCAGTCCCCACCTGCCTGCCTCTTTACATACCTGCCTCTTATCTTTTATATCTCATCTTCTATCATATATAGCTTACATACCTCTTATCTCTCATCTCTCTTATCTCATATATTGTTATCTCTTATCTTTTATATTATCATTTTCCTTGCTTATCTGTTATCTATCTCTTGTCTATATTATCTCTTAACTTATCTCTTATCTATTTTTCAATCTCTTATCATGATGACTGTGTTCCACCCCCCTCTGTTAGAGGCAGCCTGTCTCTGGGAATCGCAAGTGGGGAAAGTGCTGCTGTGCTCAAGTCCTGCTTGCATATTTTCCATAAGACAGGCACGTCCAACAGGTAACATCATTGGATGTCTGTGGTAGATCAGAAAGGGGGTAGATCACTGCCAGTCTTTAACTGTGAGTAGATCGCAGTCTCTGGGGAGTTGGCCACTCCTGCCATAAGATGTCTGCTTGGCCAGTGTGAGAACAGGATGTTGGACTAGATGAGTCGCTGGCCACTGGCCTGATCAAGCAGGTTTTTCTGGTGTTCTTATGTGGATGGTCCTGTTCTGTGGCTACTGATAGTTTTTTTCCTTCAGAATCAAAAGGCTGAGTAGCTGTCCAGGAAATAGCCCTATATGGAGGCCAGACTGATCAGATACTGTGTTGGGAGTCAGTGTGGTATAATGGTTAGAGAGTCAGACTAGAAGCTGGTGCGACCAGGGTTCAAATCCCTACTCAACCATAAAGCTTACTGATCATTTGTTCATTATTTTTATTTGATTTATGCTGTATTTGTGATGTTCTATTATGTTACTGTTATTTATTGTTTGTAAGCGGCTTTGAGATTTATCTGAATGAAAAGCAGGATATAAATACGATAAATCAAATCAAATCTTAGTCCAGCTGAAAATAATTGGAATTCGTAAACCCGAGAGCTTTTTGTATATCTCCCAATTAGGTTTGTGCCCCTGTGGTTGAAACAACAACTGGGAATAAGAAAGACAGCAACTTTAGTATGGGGCGCTTCACTGGTGACAAGGAAACGGTTTCTCTTAACCGCTCTGAAGAGGTTATTCACCACACCCCTCTGCCTGACAATTTTGGTAAGGTTTCTGGTTTAAGTGATTTAAGGTAAATTCCAAGAGTGTAAGTAAAAGAAGTAGAAAAAAATCTCTTGCAGATACTATTTGTGCCTGGTTTGTTTTTGTTTTTAAAAAGCTTCCTTCAAAACTTGGCTTGTTCAAGAGTTCTGAAGAAATCAAAATCATGCTCGCCATTTTGTGACATTTGGGTTAGCTGCCTAATAACATTATTACCCTACTATGGATTTTGGATTCCCCCCCCCCCATCTTCATGGACCTGCAAGGAGAGAGAATGATAGCTTGGAAAAGGGCCTAAAACAGTAGTGGGGAATCCTTTTCAGCCCAAGGACAGCATTCCCAACCTTCTGGGGTCACTTGGTCCTCTAATGACAAAGAATTATCCAGGAGCACCTCAAGGTGCGTATTCATGCAACCCTGTCCTGAGCAGGCAATGGCAGTTTCCCCTCAAATACAAAACCTCCAAGGATTTCTTCCCACGGATACAGAATCCTTATCATTGTTCTCCTTGAAATTATCTGAAACACCCACCTCTCAAAAAGCGAGAACCATGTGACAAGTTTATTTTTACAACCTGCAATTTTATGAACAAAGTGACACAACGATAAATTGCATAAGTTTCTCTCCCCAGCTTTTAAATGTTTCAAAAGCGTCATCAAGTTTATTTATTTTGGAGAAAATAAAGCCATTCAGTTTGGAAATATTTGCTCCCCCATTTTTTGTCCTTATCAAATGCTGCCTGTGCCACAGTTGCCCTGCTGTGCTGCTTTTCAACAAAACTCTAGCCTGTGGGCTTTGAACTGTACAGCTAAAACAAGTTGCCAGTGCAATACAGCAGTGGCGGCTGGTGCCTGTTGGGACTGGTAGGGCAGAAGGCAGGGAGACCCAACAGTAGGCAGAGCCAGATCCAATCACAGACACAGCAAAGACCAATGACAGGCAGAGCCAAGTAATAATTCCAATTGTATCCTTGGCCTCCTCCCAGCTGAATTCCCTAGGGGAAAACTGTGAGACTAAGAGGAAGGAAGGTGATGGACAATGCCACTCCCATGGACTGGCTTTAAGAAGGCAGGCACGTGGGGCTTGGCTGAGGGCAGACTGTGATTGGCAGGGCAGTGCCCCATTCACCCTAATGAATCAGTCTCCAGCGACCATCAGGGTCCTGGACACAGCTGTATTAGAATGCCCAATTCTGACTAGAATCATCTTGTTATGTACTGAGTTGAATAGGATCCAAAAGGCAGCAGTCCGATTGGTCCTAGAACAATAGGATTCAGAATACAGCAGTCTGATTGGTCCTAGAACAATAGGGTCCAGAATGCAGCAGTCTGATTGGTCCACAGGAGCCACCCAATGCAGCTCCAGATGGAAGTGAATCCGCAACCTGATTAGCCTACAGGTGAATCCCGGAATTAGCCAATCACGTGGGGCTCATTGTGTAAATAATATATATAAAGCAGGCATTCTCGGGGAACTTCCATTCCTCCTCCTCACCTCTTTATTTATGAGCTGAATAAAGAGCATGAAATCCACTCTCGACTCCGAATATATTTCACATCTGCCTCTGCAGTTTCTTGCCACCCTTACCTCCCCTGCTTTCACCCTTTGGGCCCAATCCATTTGCAGGCCTGGAGAGGACAAGCAGTACTTTCACACCTTTATAATATATTTTTCATTTCCTCACTATCTCTCATAACTCTTGCAGTGGTGAAAGCAATGCGGGGGGGTGTGTGTGACAGTAACTGCCACCTATCCCAATAGCTCACTCTCATTTATTGTTCATGAATGCTAGAATGTTAACTGAGACATTCTGCAAACACCATATAACACCTCTACTGAAAGGGCTTCACTGGTGGCCAATACGCTACCAAAGACAGCGCAGCATTTTGATGTCAGCCCTACATGACTTGGGACAGGTTGCCAAAGGGACCTCCTTGCCCCTTAGATCGCTGCAACTATGCTTTTTGTACACACTGGGAACTGGGCTTTTGGTGTTGCAGCACCAGCCCTTTGGAAGCAGTTTCTAGAAGTCAGAAAGGAACAGCTGGAGTATTCTATGATTGCAAGAGAAATCACTCATCCCATCAACTTCCTCTACAAAACACCAAGAAGGAGCAAACATGCTTTAGATAATTTTGCAGCGCTCAGGAGGCTGTTGGTTCTAGTATCATTGTCTGAAGAGTCATGTTTCGTTTTATAGCAGTGGTGAGGAACCTATGGCCCACCAGATGTTCGACTCCAACTCCCACCAGCTCCTGCCACAAATGGCTAATAGGGATGGTGGGAGTTTTAGTCTAGCAGATCTGGGGGACCACACATGCTATATAAGAGGCATGCAGAACCCCAACCCTGACCAGGAACATAGGGATGATGGGAGTTGTAGTCCAACAGCATCAAGAAAACCACAGGTTCTCCAACTCTGAACCAACCCTGACACTGCTTTTGTCATCTGAGGCCATTCTTTTCGGTGGTTGCTCCTGTTAGTGGACTTTTCTCTCTAGGGAGGCACAGCTGGCACCATCTGTTTTAGGCAGCAGGCAAAAGCACTTTTTTCTCCCAGGCATTTGGATCTTCATTTTCTGCTATTCTTTTCGTGAGTTGGGGTTGAGTTGGATCTGCATATTATATAATGTTATTGGTGAACAGTTCAGGGTTTTTGTTTCCCCCCTTGTTTTTCCAATTGTTTTTAATGTCTGATTTTAACAAGCCACTTTGAGTTCGATTTTAGAGGCAGGAGGTGGAGACAAATAAATAAATATGGTTAATAATATTACAGGGTTTCCTCATTTGTCTACCTTTTAGGGCAACTTGATAATCTGGCTTCCGACACGGACATCATTGGGGAAAGCCTACAAGTCCCTTCAGCTGAGAGACCTCCGGGACAGCAATCTAGGGAAGAAGTACTTGAGATCACAGTGGGCAAGGTAATGCATTGAAAGAGAAACTTGTAGCTTAACAAAGTCCTACCCAGAGTAGACCAATTTGAATTAATGTACCTAATTAGTCACACCTGTTAATTTCAGTGAGTCTACTCTGGGTTGGACTAACATGGGATATAACCCTGTGAGCTTATTGGTGAATGTAAAGGCTCTCCAATACCCTAGATGAGATATCTTCATGTAGTTTTTTTTATTTTAGTGGCACTTTCCCATAGTGGACTGTGCCAATAAGCAGCTCACAATAAGAAAGGTTATCTCAACAATTTGACCAAGGAAAAACATTTTAAAAGCAGTTACAGTCAAAATACATTCTTATATCCAGTGATCTTGGGGATGCCAGAAACCATGTCCTTCAGCCAAATTCCTCCTGAAGCTTAATAATGATGGAGACAGACACATTTCACTAGGGAGAGTGTTTACCCCCCCCCCACAAGAACCCTGGAAATGGTAGCTTGTAAAGGGTACTGGGAATTGTTGCTCTGTGGGGGTAAACTAGCGTTCCTAGGATTCTTTGGGAAGGTGGGAAATATGCTTTAAAAGTATGGTGCGTATGCAACTTAAACATGGATGAGAAAAGATGCAGAGTGAAAATAAAAAGGAAGTGAAAGTAAGCAATAACCACAAACCATTTTTAGAAAGTTGAGCTGTCGTTACTCTTCATTTTTGCTTATTATCCAGGTTTCTGAAGGTGATATCGGACCCTTCAGCTCTGTCAAACTTCAGATTATGTTCACCCCAGCAGTTCCTGGGGCTGTGCAGGCTGATTTCAAGATTACCTTTGACAACCCAGACTGCAAACCAGTGAGTAGTTATTGCTCTGAGTCTTATGTTTGCTTTTTGTGCTGGTGCTAGGATGTGCTGTGGAATGGATGGAGGGCTTTTCAGCATAAGGGCCACATTTTCTCATGGGGAACTTTGCTGAGTCCACATTCCCAGAGTGGGTTTGGCCAGACACTAGGCAGACAAAAAGTATTATCACACTTCAAAGAAACATTCCACCCATGGAATGCCAATCACTAGGGGAGGGTGCAAAGCAAGGCTAGTGAGGGATGTGGCCAGGGTAGGCATGGCTCTAGAAGAATTTGCTCAGGACAAAATGGGTTTGAAACCCTCTTCTGGAAGGTCCAGAAGTGTACACCTGACAGGCCCACATATGCACCTAGCAGGTCTGGGAAGCTGGGTTGCTGCCAAACAGCAGTAAAACATGCTTAGCAGTGGGGAAGTGGCAGGTGAAAAGAGCAGTATAGGAAGCTGTCTTACATCAAGCCAGGGCATATAGTGTCACATTGTCAACACTGACTGGCAGGAGCTCTCCATGGAGGATTCTTTCCCAGCCCTGCCTGGAGATGCCCAGGAGTCAAACTGGGACCTTCTGCCAAAAAAGGTGCTTAACTTGTCTCCCGCTTCCCACCATCCCCCACACCCCATCCTCGCAACATCGTCTTCTAGTCCCCACAGGTGTTCTTTTCCCCTGATGTGGCAAAGGCACATTCAGAAACCTGAGCAAGAAAAGGGGTTTTCAAGGAGTAAGCATTAAGCACCCAGCCACCTCTTCTCCAGGGCAAACAGCTACAGTATTGTAGCTGTTTGGCAGAGGCCTGGGGCCCCAGATTAGGGCACTTTCATACTGTTACTATTTTCATGTGGGGTTCAACCTCGTACTAGTAAATCACATTGTGCAATTGCAGTTTACTGGGAAGTCTTTCACAACAAACCAAGTTTCCTCACAAAGATCAGACTTTTGTGACAGATTTTTATGGGGAGATGCACTGAAAAGTGTAGGGCAACACTTGCTTTGATGCAACGTCATCTAAGCTCCCTGCATACAAATAGGAATGAATGTGCAATAAACAGGCAATTTGGAAGTGCCCTTGGTCACCTGAGTTGCCTCCAAACGTGTATTTTTCACCCTAAGATCTGCAGGCAATTCTGACTAGCGCCCCTTCTTAGGATGATGGTGCTTTTTCGGAGACTTGAGCATAAGAACATAAAAAGAGCCTGTTGGATCAGAATAACAGCCTGTCTAGTTCAGCATTCTGTTCTCACAGTGCCCAGCCAGATGCCTTTGCTAAATCTGCAAGCAAGATTCAAGCACAATAGCACTCTGCTCTCCCACAGTTTTCAGCAACTGGTATTCAGAAGCATTACTGCTTCTAACCATAGCCACTGATAGCCTTGTCCTCCATCCTCTTTTCAAGCCATCCAAGTTGGTGGCCATCACTGCCTCCTGTGAGAGCAAAGTGATACAATATTCATTCATTCATTTATCACCCCCCCCACCCCCCCACACTTTTCAGATAAATGAGAGAGCTGGCATCAACAGCAAAAGTGGAAAGAAATGGTCACTCCCTTGGGCTTAGGAACTAAAAAGACACACAAGAGAAGTAGAGTGAAGAGAAAAGGTAGACGAGGGCAGCCCTATCCAGGTTCCTATTGAAGGGAGTGCTTTTTGAAACAAGGTGGTTCCTCCCTAAGCTGATAAGAGTTTCAAAGCACTCTACCGGCTGCTTGGGAAACTGTGGCTTTCCAAATGTTGTTGCACTCTAGCTCCCATCAGCCCCAGCCAGTGTTGCCAAAGGTCAGGTAAGGAAGATATCCGGAGGGCCACAAACATTCCCCATCCCTAGACTAAGCAAACATATCTGCCACTCTCGTATGTAATTTGGGCTTCCAAGAGTTTGGGGGAAGAGTTTGAACCTGAACACTTGGGGCAGCAATTGTTTTTTCAGCATACAAGACCGTGTTGCCCCTGAAACTTTGCATCTGTTCGTGTTCAGTTGTCCTTCAGTGTCACTGCTGTTTCTGTGGCTGTGCCGGTGTGGGTGCCCAATCCAAACGTTGACCTCAAAATCTGCATGTATGACAGGCTGTATCAGGACTGCATCATCATCCAAAGCAGGTGTGTGGCCCAGGAATTCATCTACTTCCAGGTTCTTCTGCAGGTTGACTGATTCTTAAATTTGCCCTCATTTATTAGCATTTGCTGCAATCATATTCACATTTACTTGGGAGGAAGTCTAAATTAACTCAATGGAACTTAGTTTGAGCAGACATGAATAGGATTGCACTGTTGGTTTTGTTAATCTGCCATTATTTATTTAAAGCTGGGAACTCGATTGTGTTCCCAAGTACACTTTTATTCTGCTGGGATGAAGGTCCATCACAATGGGTATTGGTGCCACCTGTCATCCGATGCACACAAAGCTGTAGTAAGTAGGCAGGGCTTAGTCCTCCTCAACCGCAGTCTGTTTCCTGCCTTCCTCAGAGGTGGTCACCTTGGGTGGCCAGCCTTGCCTTTGGGTGGCCAGCCTTCAACCCCACAGCCTCCCAGCCCTACCCCATGATTACGGGCCTTTTCTGCACACCTTATCATTATTTGCTCTCTCCTCAAATGCAGGCAAAGGCCTGCTGACCCTTTCCTTCCCAATGTAAACAGCAGGAGAGCTTTGGGCAGACAGCTCATTTCCATTAGCCTTTGCTGGGTTGTTCACATGTGTCAGAAGCAACTCTGGGGTCCATATTAAAGGAAGTGATGGGGAAGCTGTGCTGGTTGCTGATCATCATTAACTTCAATGGATCTATTCTGAATAGGGTTGCATCCATTGCTAATCCTATTCAGAGTAGATCCATTGAAGTTAATGATGATGACTAATTTAGGTACATTACTTTCAGTGGGTCTACTCTGAGTAGGATTTGGCTACACCCAAGTTCTTTAATTTTGTAGAAATTAAGCAGGTTTTGTTGTTGTTGTTAGGGGATGGGGCTTCTTATCCCTCTCTCTTTTTCATTTTTCTGTATTTATTAAAACTATTAAAAGTAAATTATTATTTTTTTAAAAAGCAGGGCAGGTGGTCCAGAATTAGACTGGCTCTGGATATTTGTATTCTATTTAGCTGTTCTGTGAATACTGGTTATTGGCGGTAACAAAGTAATTAATTGATTAGCTGATATATGCCCTTGGCCCATATTTTTATATTGTAGTTTCATAGGGATATAAGATTCCCATTTATCTCCACAGGACTTCTACACATGGAAGTTTTAAAAGAAAAAAGTTTAGGTTTTTGTTTCTTGGCAGACAAGCACCATCCCACTTGTAGGCCATGGAAGCTCAATTTTTGCTTTTTAGAAATGGTTCTGTCATCTCCCCTGACCAGCCATTGCTGACGGCCCCCCCTTTTTTTTGAATCCATGGATTTTGCTAGCTAGATGTTGAGTCTTGCTATTTTTAACTTGCTCCTCTTTATCACTATTTCACATTCTAGTTAAATGCAAGCGAATACAATTGAATGGTATTTATTTTTCTCTTTTTTTTCTTTTCCTTTTTTCCCTATTTTTGTTGGAAAGAGATACATCCTAAACTCCTTACTAGAATTAGACCCCACTGAGATTCTTCACAGTTGGAAGGAAATGAATAAAGCTGCTATCTCAGAAATTCAGCTTACAAGTGTGACAAACGTCAAGTTATGTAAGAGACTTTCCTGGGTCTAGATAACATTCACTACCAGGAAAGGGATTATAAGTATAGTGGCAGAGTATCTTTGCTATCAGATCCATTTGCTTCATCCTCACAATGCAAATCCAAGGTTTTGAGGTGTTCCCGACAGAAAACTGTCAAGTTGCTTAGCCCCAAACCTGAGCTGCTTTTCATATTTTTTTTAAACCAAATATCAATCATTTTTTGTTTTCTTTGTATGGTGTTCAGGATCCTGCACTGGACGAATGCTCTCCTGCTAATTGCTCCTTAAATGAGATGTTTTTGCTGTCTTAAAATATAGGCTATAGGCTCATCCCCTTTCCAACGTTAAAACACTCTGGAAATTGTAGCTCTATGAGGAGAAGCCGGGTCTCCTAAGAACTCTCAGAACCCTTAATAATAAAAATAATAATTTATTATTTATACCCCGCCCATCTGGCTGAGTTTCCCCAGCCACTCTGGGCAGCTCCCAATCGAGTGTTAAAAACAATACAGCATTAAATATTAAAAACTTATCTAATTACGGCTGCCTTCAGATGTCTTTTAAAGATAAGATAGCTGCTTATTTCCTTCACATCTGATGGAAGGGCGTTCCACAGGGTGGGTGCCACTACCGAGAAGGCCCTCTGTCTGGTTCCCTGTAACCTCACTTCTCGCAATGAGGGAACTGCCAGAATGCCCTCGGCGCTGGATCTCAGTGTCCGGACTGAACTACAGCTCCCAGAATTCTTTGGGGGAAGAAACCATGACTGTTGAAAGTGGTATCATAGTAGTGCTTTAAATGCAGGGTGTGAATGTGGCCTGAGAGAAGCCAAAATTAACATATTCAGCTATCATTGTGTATTTGTGCAATGCGAGAAGAAATGGTAGCTGATACAGTCAGATCTGTCAGTAGAGGTGGCCAGAGAATGTCATGCCAACTCAGATGTTCCTCTTCTCTTTGCAGAGCAAAAAGTGCCTTGCGGTTGAAGTTTGAAGTTTGCAAGGAACTTGCCAACCACATGGAGCTGCTTCCAAAGACAGGCTACATTCAAGCTCATTCATCCTTTAGTGTGCAGCTGAAGTTTCTGCCAAGGTAGACCTCAGCCATCCATGGCCAAGTGTCTCAATTCTATTTAAATGCTAATCTTTATTATTTTTATATTTATTAACTTTACAAACCACCCTTTGTCCATACATAGCATACTATCTATACAACATAAAATTCTGAATGGTTATAGAAATACAACTATGACAATAAGAAATACATTATGAAATACACATTCTTATAACAGCAGCAAGATAAAAAATAAAGAAGAAAATCCAAAGCAGGGTATCTAAAATACAAAGCAGTACACAAATACAATTCTTATCCTGCCTCCACCTTCCCCACAAATCAGCCTGGGAGCTTTCATTTCCTCCTCTAGTCGCCCATCCTGGGAGATCTTTATTTCCCTGCTCTGCCTGGGATCCTTCCATCATCTATTTGCCTTTTTCATGTGGGTGCAGTCATTGGCCCCTAATGACATCCCACTTCTATAGCTCCCAAAGCAGCCTACAAAAATTTCAGAACAATGCAGACCATGGAAATGGGAACAGAAGGTAGCAGCAAGACAATTTCATATTGGGTCACCCAGGGTATGAGAGAATAAAACTATCCTGAGATGTTATTGAAAGGAGAAGAGAGATGGAAATCTCTTGGGGTGGAAATCTCTTGGGATGGAGTTACCTAGCCATGACATCACTATGGGGCCTCTGGAGATATCTCTGTGCACTGGTAGGTCCATACCATAGATGGTGGCCCTTCAGATATCCTGGTCCCAAACTGTTGTTCTAGATCAGTGGTCCTAGATCAGTGGTAGAGCATCTGTTTGCATACAGAAGATCCTGTGTTCAATCCTCAACATCTCTAGGTAGGGCTGGGAATATTCCTAGTCTGAAACCCTGGAGAGCTACTGCTGCTCAGTGTTGACAATACAGTGGTACCTCTGGTTGCGAATTGGATCCATTCCGGAGGCCCGTTCACAACATGAAAAGAGTGCAGCCCGCAGCGGCGCATCTGCGCACGTGCGGGTTGCGATTCGCCACTTCTGTGCATGCACATGATGTCATTTTACGCTTCTGCACATGCGCGAGCGGCGAAACCCGGAAGTAACCCTTTCCGGTACTTCCGGGTCACCACAGGACATAACCTGAAAGAACATAACATGAAGCAAACATAACATGAGGTATGACTATATTAAGCTAGATAGGCCAAGTATAAGACAACTTCCAGTGTCTTAAGGTTGTTGTTACTATATTTCATTTCTATCTTACCTTTCCTCCAAGGAGCTCAATGTAACATATATTATACTTTCTCCACTTTTAGCCTCACAACAACCTGGTGAGGCAAGTTAGGCTGAGTGGCAGTGAGAGGACCAAGATTACACAGTGATAGGGAAATGCTTTGATGAGTGTGGGATGAATGACTGACTAATGGGAAGATGTGTAAACACCCTGTAAGCAAATCAGAATGAATGCAGGACAAATGCTCAGTCAATAAATAGGTAGTCTGTGCCCCCCATCAAGGACTCATAGGATTGTACTGTTGGTGTATAATTGTGTGACCTTAACTAAGAGTTTACAACAAGAAGAACTTATTTATACCCCACCCATCTGGCTGTGTTTCCCCAGCCACTCTGGGCGGCTTCCAACAAAATATTAAAATACAATAGTGCATCAAACATTAAAAGCTCCCCTAAACAGGGCTGCCTTCAGATGTCTTTTAAAAGTCTGGTAGTTGTTTTTCTCTTTGACATCTGGTGGGAGGGCGTTCCAAAGGGCGAGTGCCACTACCAAGAAGGCCCTCTGCCTGGTTCCCTGTAACCTCACTTCTCGCAGCGAGGGAACTGCCAGAAGGCCCTCGGCACTGGACCTCAGTGTCCAGGCAGAGTGGAGACACTCCTTCAGGTATACTGGGGAAAGGGAAGATGGGATTAACTTTCCTGTGCTCAGCTTAATCGTAAGAAAAAATTAATCACCAGTTCATCCAACAATAGCATTTAAACAGCACAGATGTGAACTATGCAGCATGCTATTTAAATATTGTGAGTGGCTTACCCTACGTTAAGGAATACACTTCTGACTACCATGTAGTTTAAAAAGTCTATTGGCTCTTTCCCACCATGCCTCTCTTCCTCCCCCCCCCCCCAACATATTTAGGAGTGTCCAGAAAGGAAATTGACTTGGATTACATTCCTACTATGCAGTGATGGCTGCCAACTTGAATGGCTTTAAAAGAGTATTAGACAAATTCATAGAGGACAAGGCTGTCAGTGTCTACTCACCCTGGTGGCTATGCTCTGCTGCCACTGTTGGGGGCAGTAATGCCTTTGAGTACCAGTTGTCCATGAATACCACCAACTTTGACATTGGGTCCCAAAGGACTGTGGAGTAAGTTCCAGGGGAGGAGAAGCAGATGGCTACTAGCCATGATGGCTTTGTTCTCCCTCCCCTGTCAGAGGAAGTACCGTATTTTTTGCTCTATAAGACTCACTTTTTCCCTCCTAAAAAGTAAGGGGAAATGTGTGTGCGTCTTATGGAGCGAATGCAGGCTGCACAGCTATCACAGAAGCCAGAACAGCAAGAGGGATTGCTGCTTTCACTACGCAGCGATCCCTCTTGCTGTTCTGGCTTCTGAAATTCAGAATTTTTTCTTTTCTTGTTTTCCTCCTCCAAAAACTAGGTGCGTCTTATGGTCTGGTGTGTCTTGTAGAGCGAAAAATACAGTAATACCTCTGAATACCAGTTGTTGGGAATTACAAGACGGGAGAGGGCTCTTCCACTCAGTTCCTGCTTGCAGACTTCCCATTGAGACATCTGGTTGACCACTGTGAGAACAGGATGTAGGATTAGATGGGCCTTCGGCCTGATTCAGCAGGGCTCTACTTCTGTTCTTACAACATACAGATTTAGTGTAAGGCCTCTTTTTCAGACTATGCATGGAAAAGGTCCTTCTATCTGCAGTTTTCCAGTCCCTGGGATAAAGGCCATCAGGTCACAGGGTTGGGAAGGATTCTGCCTGAGACTTTAGAGAACCACGGAACTACATAGACCAAGATGAAAGCAGCATCAGCATCTGTTATTTGCATTCTGGTGGAATAAATTACCAGAGCACTTTTTGCAGTAGAGCCTTAAGAAATGCAAACACTGCATGTCTCTGTGCAGAATTAAATTCCTATCCCATTATAGAAAGAGAGTTACCATTATTATGACAGTTTCCAGTCCCTAAACTTCAAATGTTGTGAAACACTGCTATAGTTTTGTCAAGTGGATAGAGGCGACACAGCTTGGATTTAAAATGTTAATCTGCATTTCGGGGGGGCTGGGGGAAAGCTTCAAAGGAGATTTGATGAGATTAAGGAGGTTCTGACTCATGAAATAAGCCCCTGACTGGTTCACCAAGCAGAGATCGGATAAAAGGGGATGGGGTGCATGGAAGGCAGAGCAGGGTTACAGGGAGGGTTTACTAAAGTTTGGTGTTGAAAATGTTAAAGATGAACTACAACACCCATAATCCCCAACCACTTCCCAACCACTGGCCATGCTTTCTAGACCTGATAGACATTGTGATTCAGCAACATTTAGAGGGTCAAAGGTATGAGATAGTTTTCCATGTCCCTGTGTCCATCACACCACACCACCTAAGAGTCATTAATTTGCAGATACTTTTTATCACTGCCCTGCTTCGCTTAATTTCTGATTGGGTGTTAATGTGTGCAGTTGTAAACACCTGCTTCCCTTTGTGTTTATGTGTCTATAAGTATCAATGTGCAATTTGTATATGGTCCTTGTATCCATCCATTTTCTGAGCAGATGCCAAACCTGTGGTTGCAACTGACCACCTGTTGGCTCTGCCATCACTCCATGTCAACTAAATGTGTGATCTAGAAACACGCCTGGCACTCCCCACATGGCTGCCCATTGCAATAGGGGAAAGATCAGTACCAATGGGCTTGGAGAAACTTATCTGCCATCAATAATTTTCTCATGAAGGAAACCCTGAGAAGCTTCTGAGGGGTTCCAAAAGAGGGGCTTTTGGTCACAGGGGTTGTTTGGGAAGACAAATTCTAGCAGAAGCCTGAGTTTCATGAATGGATCCTTGCTCTCTTCTGAAAAAAAACAAAACAAAAAACATACAATGGCTTTTGTGACAATGCTTGACTACAAAAGAGGACAACTTGATATAATTGTTGCAGGTTTCTAATCTAAAAGATGCCCTTTTGATATGCAAAATTTGTCTTTTTTCTCAAGAATATTGCATAATTTGCTAGCTGAAGGTGTTCATTTAATGGCTGGCTTGAAAATAGGTTGTCATAAACTATTATATTCTAAGCGTCTCCAACTAAGTGTTGCTCAGAGCAAGTTAGTCATGGCCATGAATTTCATTGGGTCTGCTCTGAGTAGGAAAAAATCATAAATCCGTTGCCAATCATTTCTTCAAAAAAGGATTTCAAATGTATTTACATGACTCAGATTTGGCAATTTTGTATTGTATGCTGATCGTTTACTCAGTTTCTCTCCCTCTCTTTTATAAATATTGTTTTATCATCTTACAGAATATTGTTTTCCCTGATTTGATTTTGATAGTCTAACAATATTACAGTTGCTCTAGACAAAGATTTTGTCAACATATACTGGGCAACTCATTAAATAATTTTTCCCTTTGGAATCTATTTTGAGGTTACCTCCTCCTCTTTAAATTTGAAAACCATACATCTACAACATTTTCACAGCATTGCCTCCACTTTTTATGATATTATAAAAGGAGGGAAACCAAATCTATATGACCTTGTACCGTCTCACTAGCGACCCATTTTTTCAAAGCGAAGACTCCAAGACAGAACACTGTCTCCCTGGAGACAAAATGGGAAAAATCACTCTGTGTTATAGGATCCAGAGATTATAAATAGGATGGGGGTTCTAAAAATGATACATTGTTTGTACTAATTTGGCTCAAAATTGCAAACAAGGCTTGCGCTAGGCAAGAAGCTCTGGCAAGCGAATCCCTACACATCCCCTCTCCGTGGTGGGTAATCAGACAGACGGAGATGGTCTTTACGACTCTCCTTGCAGCCTGCTCTTATTTCAGTATCTGTGTGGTATTGCCTTCCTATTGATACTGACTCAGAAGAGCTGGTAATTAATTAACGTCAATGTCAAAAGGAACAGATTGCCCAAGATGGGTGTCTCATCTGTGCTCCTGACTACAGCTGGGGCCAAGGAAGCTTGCATACTGATTATCGAGCAAGTTTCTAAAGCCCTATTTATAGTCGTCAATATTTTGCTAGGAAAAGAGCAATATATCGGTTAATACTTTCTTAAAACGCTGGTAAATACAACATGGCCCCATAATCAGCTCCCTTTAGTAATGCAAGCCGAAAACACTTATGAGAGCATTAATGGGAATTACACGCAAAGAAACAGAGGCCAAGACCCTTTCATGTGCTTTGCAGTTCCCACATGGAATTGGTACTTAAAAATACACTGTCGCACGAAACAAGCCTGGATTTTACACTATCTACATTGCAGGAATCAGTTGTTATTCAGCGATTTGATGCAGTATTGGGTGGGGGAAGTTGTTGTTTAAGGTTTTGAAAGAGATAGGCAATTATTAACGTCATTTGAATGATCTAAACACTTAATGTGAATCTTTTCTATGAGCATTTGTTATCTGGGTGAAATACATTTCAAGCCTGTACTGTAGGGCTAGGGAACCTTTGACCCTCCATATGTAGTTGGACTCCAATTCCAATCAGCCCCAGCCAGCACGCCTAATGGTTGGGAATGATGAGAGTTGTAGCCCAGCATCTGGAGGGCCAAAATTTCCCCTGGAAGCATATTTCCAGATAGCATTACTTGCACAGGTTCAGCAGACATTCTTCAAGCACAATGTACCTCATTTTGTTTGAGCTGAAAAAGCCCCAAACAGCTTCTCAAGTACTGTCCCCGTCTTCTTGTAAGGTTTGGCTACATGCTAACAGGACAAAAGTCAGCCATGTTAAAAGGCTTTCATAATGATTTCCTTCTGTCTGATTCCTTCTGCTTGGCTCTTTAAAGAGTATGTGATACTTTGCTGTTTCAGGCACTCTCTTCGAGAAGATGCAAGGAAGTACTTTGATGTAAAAACAAGAGTTCTGGAAGTCCCAATGATGGTCATGGTTTCAGATCAGGTTGGTGCAAGATTCAGCTGCTTGTTGTTAGAGAACAAGGGAAGATTGTGTCCTGCTCAGGCAGGATGAGAGCCTGCTGGGTGTGGTCCAGGTCTGAGGGAAATGGTTTGAGTAGCATAATATCCATCAGTGGTAGGAAACAGAGAACCAAGTACAGCTGAGGTGGGGACCATCAGGTCTGGAAGCCAAATGTGCCCACCCTATGATGGGGGCTTCTCTATCTGACCCTCAAGACTTTAGGCTGTACTCACTGTCCCCAGAGCATCCCTCTTTGCTGACCTAGCTCTGTACCCTTCTTCAAGGGCATGGCTGGAGTTATAATAATGTTTCTTGCTTGCCTGGGTGTTGCATGGGAAAATGTGTATGCAGGAACTTCTGAGTTTGGCATGACTCGAATGTAGCCTACTGTAGGAAGGTGAGAGGCACATCAGTTTGCCCTACCTCCAGCCCCACCCACTTTGGCACTGACCCCCACCCACCCCTTGAAGGTTACCCATAAATGAATGTAGCTCCTCAGCTAAAAAATGTTCCTCATCCGTGAAGTGCAGGGATTGGGTCAGAATGGTTTTCTTCAGAACCTAGGAGAGCTCCCCAGGCCAGCAGGAGTTGCCTTGAAGGGATACAAAGTCTAGGACTGTAATCTAAAGCACAGTGTTCAGGGTTTTTTTATATATATGATCTTTATTAAACTTTCCATTTTAACAATCCAATCAAACCACATCGTATATTCCGAATTATACATATTATTCAATAATCAATCCAAATATTATGCCAAATTATAAATTTTTCAGGGGGACTTCACCATGCTCTGAGGTTGGGGGAGATCTGATCATCTCATCTCGTACTTCTACCGCTTTTCATAATCATTCCCAATAATTCCCATAAGTCATTCTGATGTTTTCAGTTTTAATTTTTTAATGTATATGTTTCTCTTGATGCATCTCTCTTAGAGCATATCTACAAGGTGGACACATTGTTTTAATGGTAATTCTTTCTGTCTAGGGATCTCTAGGAATTGCACTTAAGATAGTAAGGATGGGGAGAGATCTCGTAACAAAATTATTGGAACAATAAACTTGAGTTGACTCAATGTCACCCAGTGCGCTCCATATTTGAATGGAGATTTGGATCTGAATCTCTTCTGTCCTAATTCAATCATTACACCACAACACAACTTGTGTTCTTGTTTCAGAGTAAGCCAGTTGAATTTACGGTCCATGCAATCGTTACAACCTCAGATTTGGAGATCACACCAACCGAAGTGGATTTTGGATTTTGCTCTATCTACGAAGCTGTCCAAACAACAATCACACTAACAAACAAAGCCATCCTTCCCCAGGAATTTGGATTTGTGGAACTCCCAGAGGTAAATACCTTCTTCTCAGTTTCTAACACAATAAATATTCCATGAAGTTTTGTAATGAGGGAGAGAACTGCACCCAAATGATTACTATCAGAGCTGCATATATCTCATTTTGAATAAAATCTGTCCCATGAACAGCTCAGTTCTGTAAAGTGCACAAATTATCAAACTAAGCAAATGTATATCATTTAGTGTGTGTTGCATAATATATTCTAACATGTTAATTCATTCTGGGTTTGCACATTATGGAAAAGTGGCGAGGAGCTATGTTCGTTTCACCCACACTTTCAAAGTATACCATTTTATAGCCATGAAGGCTAGGAACTTTTTTTAAATGGAGATTTTCAGCATAATTGTGTTCCCAGTACTGCACTCTAGGGTTTTCTGTACTCCACTCAGAATATATGCAAACACACAGCCCTGATCATCACAATACGCATGGGCTAGGACCAAATGAATATTTGTTCCTGATAAGTGCATTATTAGGCAACGCATTTCCCCTGTTTCCATTTGATCTATAGTGCTTTTTTTCCTTTTGGTATATTCTCAATACTGTACATTTATTTTTCTCTTTTACTCCCTTTCTTTTAAAAAAACGTTTTTATTGAAAGATTTTTCCATAAGTGACAAAAGTACATGCAGTGTCTTTGTTTTTATATTGTGAGAAGATCATAGAATCATAGAATCATAGAGTTGGAAGAGACCACAAGGGCCATCAAGTCCAACCCCCTGCCAAGCAGGAAACACCATCAGAGCACTCCTGACATATGGTTGTCAAGCCTCTGCTTAAAGACCTCCAAAGAAGGAGACTCCACCACACTCCTTGGCAGCAAATTCCACTGTCGAACAGCTCTTACTGTCAGGAAGTTCTTCCTAATGTTTAGGTGGAATCTTCTTTCTTGTAGTTTGGATCCATTGCTCCGTGTCCGCTTCTCTGGAGCAGCAGAAAACAACCTTTCTCCCTCCTCTATGTGACATCCTTTTATATATAAATGAGTGTGATTTTTTTTCTACCACTTACGGAGTTGGGTTGGGGGCGGGATCCAAATTGGGAGGGTTTAGAATAGGTAGGTTATTTTCTGGAGGGTTAACATTTGGATTATGGCTAGTTTGTCTGAGAGAGTGATGCTTTTTTGCCTCCTTCTGAAAGTTTGTAGAAATTCAGCCCAATGATGGATTTGGAATGCTCCTGCCTCTTGAACAGTTGCAGCTGGACATCATCTTCAAAGCCCAGCGGGCAAAAGAATACAATTTTGAGCTGACTTGCAAGACTGAAATCAACAGGTGCGCACAGAGTTTCAAGCCATCAAGGGTTCTGCCAATGAGGCAGGATAACCAGGTTTGATCCCCCGGTCTGATTCAGGTTTGCCCCAAATGGCCAAAACACATTGCAGTTAGTGGGAAGGAGGTGAAGGCCAACCTATACCTGTTTACTGCTTTGGGGGCAGGGTGCTTGCATTCTGCATGCACATGCACGCAGAGGCCACTTTCCTTTGCTTAGCCAGGACCCTCAGAATGCTTCCAAATGACCTGTTCGTTGAGCATTCATCCTGATTTGTTTGCTGAGAGATCAGATGATATGGGCTATTTAATGAGCATGCAATCTGAATTCCTCACAGGGAGATTAGATGATGTGGCATGAAAGTGCTACCCCACACTTTCAAACTGCATTTCCCTGCCACTTTTCAACCTTTGGGGGAAAGAAGGCTTGTTGCAAAAGACCCGACCCCTCCCTCCCATCAACTATAATTGTGCAGTCTGGAATTGCTGGTGTGTGATTGAATCCTACATGAAAACAATGACAGCCTGGAAATGCCACCAATCTTGGAGCCCTGCTGAGGGGAAATCAGCCAGGGTGGAAGAACTGCATAGGAAAATTAGCAGCTGTGGGACTGAGTTAAACATGCATTGCTACCTGTCGCTTCTTCGCAGCAAAGCTTCCCCCGCTCCGGAGCTTTGCATGTTAGAAACAAACCCAAAACTTAAAAGTGAATATTTCCAGTTGCTCTACTTGTAATAAACCACCAGAGAACATTCCAACTTCTTTCAGCATTTCTGCAGTCATGTTTCAGCATCAGCAGCATCTTTTCAGTGAAAATTAAGTATTCCAGAAGTGGGACTGAGAGCAAAATGTTGCAGCATGAAGTGCTCCTGTGCAGTGTGTTCATCCAGGATGCATGTTTTTGTAGGGCTGTTTGGGGAATGTTTCCCCTTTAAGCTTTTTGTTAAGAAAGGTTTTGAGTTTTATACATCTTCAGGTCTATTCAGGGTGTACTCGTTGAAAATAAAAGACATAGCAAACTTAGGTCCATTAATTGCAATTGATTGTATCATTTAAATTTTACTAAGAGTACATTAGCCATGTCCATTAATTTCAGTGGGTCTATTTTGCATAGGGCTAACATTGAAGACCAACCCAGTGGATCTACTCTAAGAATAACTTGGTTGGTGCAACCTTTTTTGTCCTCTGATGAAAACTCTTTATTCTGCATGGGTATGGAGCCATTTTGGCTACTTAAGCAACCACACTCACACCTGAACATTGGGATTAGAGGGGCTGTTTCCATCTTGTGTCATCATGGTTTGATTTCCGTATAGTCTTGAGCCATAGGGGTGCCACAGAACCTGGAATGGGCAGCGAAATATCTTTTTACTTGAAAGCAATGAGATACTTGTCATAGGGCTTATTTAAAGTCTTGGCAACAGGCTGTGTATTGTGCTGTGACCGGATTTTTTCAGCTGTGTTTCCATTTTTAGAGAATTCAAGCTGTCATGCAAGGCAGTCGGAGTCCACCCTCCTCTTGAGCTCTCTCATACCTTGGTCCAGTTTTCTGCCACTGCTCTCAACGACGTGTCAGCAGCAAATATCTTTGTGATCAACAATCACGTCAGTGTCAATCAGTTCACTCACAGTGTCCCAAGAGTTGGCAAAGGAGAAGTGGCCCCCGTTGGGCCAACTTCCTTCCAGTTCCTTGTTCCAGAAGACTCTCCTATTACGATCATGCCATGTGTCGGAACTGTCCTGCCTGGAAAGGTAAACACACACTCTCAGCCTATTAAAGATCTGGATAAAAATAGAACCTTCATGCTTATGGAGTACTACAGCCTATGTATCTGGCCTGATGCACCTCCCTTAAAGGAAAATAAAGTGTTGAGAGCACATGTAGCTTTAATTCACATTTTTAAAGAAGAAATGTAATCAGAGTCCTTTTTTTGTTCTCCACTAGATATAGTTCAGGCTTCTTAATAAGGAGAGCCTATGCTGCAAGCGTAAAACCCCAGATTTAGGAAGTAACATGGACATGAACTGGATTGTGTTCATTTGCTATACAATGTATATTTTGTGAGTCCAGAGGGAGGCACAGAATTGACAGGCCTTGTGGGGCACCATACAGTGTAAGGGCAGAAAAGGGCAACCAGAATGATCAAGGGACTGGAGTAACTCCCCTTTGAGGAATGGTTACAATGCCTTGGCGAGTTTTAGTTTAGAAAGCAAATTGAGTAATGGGGAACATGATAGAGGCGTATAAGATTATGCGTAGTTTGGAGAACGTGGATAGGCCTCTTTCACAATACTGTAACCTCATGGGGTCTTACAGGGCAGCGGAATGGTGGGAGATTCACAACAGTCAAAGGGAGCTACATCTTCACACAGCACACAGTTAAACTGTGGAATTCGCTGCCACAAACTATAGTTCTGGCTACCAATTTGGATGACTTTGAAGGGGAATTTGACAAATCCATGAAGGCTACCAGTCATAATATCTATATTACCTCCAGTATGCCTCTGAATAACAGTTGCTAGGTATCATGTGTGCTAGAGTGCTGTTCTACTCATTTCCTGCTGTGGGATTTCCATTGGAGCTCAAAGGGGCATCTATGGTTTCCTTCTTCCACATTTTATCCTCATAGCATTGAGGTGGATAACAGTGAGAACAGGATGCTTTGGCCAGATCCAGCAGGCCTCCTGCTTTGTTCTCTATTATGGATTGGAGTGTCTGTTAAATGTAGCATAAGTCTGAACTCCATTTAACTACCCAAGTTCATTCTGCATGTTCTCTTTCTTTCCGGCCTCCTCTTTCCTCCCCCACATGCCAGAAATGCATGCTGGAAGTGTCCTTCCGTCCAGTGTTGTGTGATCAGCTTATCAGGCTGGAGGCAGTCCACCTGCTATGCCAGGCTGCTGAAGCAAAGGCTCAGATGGAGAGGAAGGCTCGGGAGTTGGAACTGCAGGTAAGTGTGGGAGGGATCTATGCCTCCTGCGTGTTGCTCATTGCAAAGAACATCTGCCGTACCCATGTCACACTGTGTGGAGAGGCAGGTGCAGTTTTAGGAATTGCCAAGCCGCGCAGTGGTGGCTGATGCAGCTGGTGGAACCGAAGGCAAGGGAGCCCAAGAAGTAGGGAGGGTCAAAGCCGTTGACAGTGAAAGCCAACCAATTCTAGTTTTGTCCCCATCCTTTAATGGTGACACTGACACTAAGGAAGAGGATGCTGGCAGGCAGTGGTTGTAAGTTAGAAGACAGGGGGGGACCTGTCTGCAGGCAGACTGAGGTTGGTGGGGCAGTGCCCCATTTGCCCTAGTGAACCAGTCTCTACTACCCATTCTTCAGCAACTGATATTCAAAGGCACATTGCCTCTGGTACTGGAGATAGTGATGGTCTTTCCTCATCAACCTCCTGTTAACATTTTGCTCTCCAGACATGCCTATTTCTACCATATCCCTGCTCTTGCCCACAAATCAGCCCCTATCGACAAGCAGTCCATTACGAGAAGGGCTCACAGAGCCAGAAGCAACTTGTTGGGTGGGGAGGAGCCACTACAGTCACTTCCCAGAATGTAAATTGCTGTTGCTTTTCAGGAGGGGTGAGGCAACGGGGAAGTCGGTATGGGGCAAAGGCATCAGCAGGAGCACTGGATTGGCTCCGTGAGTGCATTTACACCATGCAGACCTTCCTGACACCTTGCCAACTCCCTCCGTAACCAAGCGTTCCACCTGCCAGAAAGCAAGCATAGTGACTCCTCCGCACCTGGTGATCCACTTCTGCACAAGGTCCTCATTGGAAGTGGAGTCCATGTCTTGCCCTCATGGCACAACATATTCCTTCCCCATAACTCTCCTCTCTACTCAGCTCTGTTATCATCTTCCTTTCCCCTCCCATTAGGCACCTGCTTTCAGCAAGGGGAGGTTTGCTCTGACCCCCCCCCCCCCATTCCAGCAGTTAATCAAAAGGTTTTGCTTCCCTGCTTCTCTCTCTCTCTCTCTCTCTCTCTCTCTCTCTCTCTCTCTCTCTGGCAGAGAAGGAAAGAGGAAGCCCTACTTACCCGGAAAGATGGAAAGAGGCCATCAAGCATACTCTCCATCAGTCAAATCTCAAAGCACACCCGACCATTTCAGCCGCCCAACCCAGAGGACATTTCTCCAGAGTGCGTGAGAAAAGGCATTTTCCATTTCCCTCATCCACGGCTGACCAAGTGCACCTCTCCGTGACTGTCAGGGTGCATGCCAGGGTGTGGACGGCTAATTGGGGCTGGCATCAGGCTTGGGAAATCTTTAGCACAATGTCCTCAGTGGGCCATCCTCCTACACTAGCACCCCTCCCCCCATTATGGATTTATCTAATGGTAAAAGTGAGTAGCCAAGAGCTGCTGTTTCCCACAAACCCCAGAGTGATGCTTTGTTAAACTTCAGCATTATTTGAATTTTTTTAAAAGTGGCTCATAGCCACCCAGCATGAGAGTAGGCAGGATAGGCTTCAGAGATGGTAGATTCTGCTAGAGCATTGGGACCCCAGAATAACTGAAGACTTAAGAACAAACAAGCAGGAAACAGGCAAGCAGAGCTGGTGCAACTCATTTGCAGAGCACCACAATGGCTGCTCCCACACCTAATCAATAATCTACAATTTAGGATAGATTCCTAATGGATTAGCCAGCAGTCTCCCTTACAAAAGATGTGGCCAGCAACTTTGCCATTTGATGGAACTCTCTCCAGCAGTCATCCTGGCTTCTTTTTACCCACTTCTAAGCAGGTAGGGCTGTAACTCAGTAGCAGAGAATCATTTATGGGGGTAGCAGAATTAACCTTTACTTGTGTAATTTGGTCAGCGGTTCGAATCCCTGCGACGGGGTGCGCTCCCATTGCTTAGTCTCTGCTCCTGCCAACCTAGCAGTTTGAAAGCACACCAGCAGAAGTAGATAAATAGGTACCGTTGTGGCAGGAAGGTAAACAGTGTTTCTGTGCGCTGCTCTGGTTCGCCAGAAGCGGCTTAGTCATGCTGGCCACATGACCCAGAAGTTGTACGCCGGCTCCCTCAGCCAGTAAAGCGAGATGAGCGCCACAAGCCCAGAGTCATCTGCGACTGGACCTAATGGTAAGGGGTCCCTTTACCTTTACCGTGGCACAGATTTTAAATTTTTTTATTGGTACACTTGTCAGGGAAAATCTTTCCAAATACTCCGCACTTGTCCATTCCTACTCCCTTTGACTCCTGCTCCAGGCCCCCCTTGTAGATTTACCACACTCTCTCTACATCCCCACCTAGAGCCTCAGTCCCTGCCTATGGATCAGATCTGTCTGCCTCTTGCTCTACTGGCCCTTTCTGATGCCTGCCAGTAAAGTCATCTCTGCTCTGGTCTGAGATAACTGTGCCTGCAGCTGCCATAGACTCATCCCCGGCTTGCTCTTCCCTCTTAGTGATCGCTGGTAGGGAGCATAATAAAATCTCAGATAGATCAGATCAAAGATTTCCAAGAGTGGCCAATTGTGTGCTTCCCAGCAGGACCTAAAGACTAGACCTCTCCTGTTCCAGTTGCCTGTTCCACACTACTGGTATTCAGTGGCATACTGCATTTGAACAGGGAAACTTCATTTAGCTGTGAATGACTCCTCTTCTGCTATAAATGCATCAAATCCACAGCCATGACTTGTTACTGAAAGGATGCGTGAGATGATTTGTTTTGCTTTTCTTTTTTCCTTGCCATCAATGTTCTTTTTCCCTCCTCTCTAGTTCCGAAGAGTATATCGCAGCTCATTTATCTCTGATCCGGAGCTTCGCCAACCACTTTGACAAATACGTTATCCCTTGCCTGATAGCATGTGGAGATATAGACGAGAAGAAAGGAACTGAAAACCTACACTACAAGTACAGTGATGAATGTGGAACTAAATGTATACAGAGCCACCTGCCAGGCCACTGATTCAGCTAGCCCAGTATTGTCTGCCATTGAGAGGGAGAGCCTACTACTACTACTAATAATAATAATAATAATGATAATATTTATTTGTACCCCACTCATCTGTCTGGGTTGCCCTAGCCATTCTGGGTGGCTAGTTCTTATTGGACAACTCCTATCATCCCAAAGGACTGGCCACGCTGGCTGGAGCTGTTGGGAGGCAGAGTCCAGCTACATCAAGAGGGCCACAGGTTCCCCATCTGCATTGTAATCAGCCTTGATAAAAGACAGTGCAGCTACTCCTACAGAGACACAGCAGGCAGCCTTCTTTTTTGGATGGTGCTCCCAGCTCCCAAGAGCCTTCTGTCCAGGGAAGGGAAACCTGTGGGCCTCTGCGATGATGCTGAGAGAAAGATATATGCATTTAGTCAGATCAAAATATCCATTCTTATGGAGTTGAATGGTGCTGCAGCCTTGTTAGGGTGGCTCTGAATTCTCTCGATCCGAATCAGGGGTGGGGAACCTGTGGACCTCTGTGATGTTGTTGGACTACAGCCCCCATCATCCCTGACCATTGGCCCTGCTGGCTAGGACTGATGGGAGCTGGAGTCCAACAACATCTAGAGGGCTGCAGGCTTCCCATTCTTGGTCTGTTAACTAAAAGCGGCTCTCCAGGGTCAATTGCAGAGAGTGAAAGATCTTTCCCATCTCCTTCCCCTTCTAACTGTGGAGACGCTGGGGATTAAAGCCAAGGCCTCCTGCAAGCCAAGCAGGTGCACTATCTGGGAGCTGCAATCCCCCATACAGTTCATGTGGCGGGGGTGTTGTTGTTGTGGTTGCTTTGGCTACATCTGTAGCTGCTAAAATTAGCAAGTAGTCTGTGTGCCTGTTGCAACAGACACAGACTTCTTTGCGTCACAGGATAATTAAAGGCTAGACTTGCTCAAGCATACTTTTGTCAGACTTGTACCCTGGTCGTATAGTTTTAAATGCCTTGAGCAGAGATGTAGATGGGAGTTGGGGTGTGGGTGTGAAAGAGAGAGTGCACTGCTTCCCCTGCCACATGGCAGTGTATCAGGGGTCACTTTTAAAGTAGCTATTTTGTTCTATTAAATATGAAAATGGAAAAGGAAAAGGAAAAAACACTTCAATTTTTTGTAATTTACCACTGCACTGATGGATTATTTGCAGTAGGAGTCGAGTGGATAGGTAAACCAGTTAAGAAGCTTACTACACAAAGCCAGCTGGAACAAGTGCTGCTGTGGTGTAGTTATTAGAGTGCTGGACTGGGACCCAAGAGGCCAGAGATCAAATCCCCACTCGACCATGAAGCTTTCTGGGTGTGACCTTGGGCCAGTCACAGTCTCTCAGCCTCGCCTAATTCACAGCGTTTTTGTGAGGATAGAATGGGGTGAGGCTGATCCGTGTCCATCACCCTTTGTTCCTTGGAGAACAGGCGAGATATAAATGTAATAATAATGATTAATAAGACAGTAATAAATAATAAATTGGTTAGTGTAGCACAGTGGGGAAATGACTAAAAGGAAACCCAGGCAGTTCTAGTTCAAATCTTGCTTCTCTCATGAACTAACTTCATGGCTTTGGGCCAGGGCTGGAGAAGCTTTGGCCCTCCAGAGGTTATTGCACTCCAATTCCCATCAGTCCCAGCCAACACAGCCAGTGCTCAGGGATGGTGAGAGTTGTGGTCCAGCAGCCTCTGGAGGGTCAAAAGTTCCCCAATCCACCCTTAGGCCAACCATTCTTTCTCATCCTCTGCCCCCTTGTGCAGCATAATGTCTCTCCTACTTTTCAATGGGTGTGGTTGTTCATTAATTTATTTATAAAGTTCCTAGTTTCCTCAGCACCATACAAAGATTAAGAAAGGAATCTCAGTCCCTGGCCACAGGCTAATAAATACAATGCAGAAAGAGAAATAAAATAGGAAAGCACCTAAATTTGGGCACCATGTTTTTGTTGTTGTCAGGATTAACTGAGGACCAAAGTAGTCATGATTCTCAATCCATAATTAAGAACCAGTCAGAGTAGATCCATTGAAATTAATGGACCTTACTTAGCCATGGGGGAGGAGGAGAGGTTTTGCCCTTTCTCCCCTCCCACTATTGTCCCAGCAAAAATCCCCTCCCTTTACTCTATACTACCATTAGCCCAAAGGAAAATGTTCTTCTTTCATACCTTCTAGACTCTTAATTCTACTGCTGATTAAAAATCCATATTAGGGAAATACCATTTTTAGCCCAACCCATATATCAGATATTGGTGCACAAGCCTTGAAATTCAAGAAAACTGTATTTCCAATGCCTCCCATTTTCAAGCCATGTTTGCACATACTGTACTTGAGACCTTGAATAAAACACTAGGGTGGCTTGCAGTCCATATATTGAAACAACCAGATACCTTATATATTCTGAGAGCAATCATCTTTTTTTTTTTTTTGTGTGTGTGTGTTTGTAGCCCTTATTTTACCTTGTACCTAGAGCTGCATTGTCCTTCCGTAGCACCTGCTCTTATGGTGATTTCGAATAATGGGAGAACAGTCTTCAACTTTGGGGATGTTGCCGTAGGTATGGAACCAAGCCTCCTCACACCCTATTGCTAGAATGGTGTTAAAGCAGCAAAAATATGTCATGAGTCTGAAGATGGAGTGTAGAAGGGTGCAGCAGACCTTGGAAGATGCTGAACTCTTTCACTGGAGGTTTTTAAAGGGAGGTTGCATGGGCATCTATCAAGGAATCTTTAGCTCTGATTTCCGCATTGCAGGGGGTTGGACTAGATGACCCCTGGGAAACACATGGGGTGATCTCCAGGCTGTAAACATTTTGCAGGAGGGATTGGAACACTTAACTGGAACTGTAGGTTTGTGCAGTTAAAGTGAATTAAAGGACCTGGCACGACAATTCCACTTTAAAAAAACAAAAGTGGTTTGGAAAGTGACAGGGAAATGCATTGAGAATTGTGGAGTGAACAAATGATTAGTGGGCTGATGTGTAAGTACCCCGCAAAGCAAATCAGGATGAATATCAGACGAGCGGTCATTTTCATATAACTGCTCCTTAAACAAACCAGACCAAATGCTCAGTAAAGAGCTGAGTTGGTTTAATCGCTACACAAGCTGCTCCTCCACTTTTTAAAACATAAAATCCACCCATTAGCCAGATCTGTCTTGAGCCTTGTAGAGAGTTAGGAATGTTTAAAGTGACATGATAGTGATATAAATGTGTAGCACAGATGAGGCTGTAGTGCTGAATCAGGAGGGACTCCCTTGTTTGAGTCTTTGCCTTTACTGTGAACTCACTAGATAACTTTAGAACACACGCTGTCTGATTCTTGACATGGCTCGAACCATATATTGTCCCTAAAAGGGCATTGGCAGCCACACTGTATTTATTTAACAAGGCTTATACCATTGCCTAATCACCAAAAGCCTCTAAGACTTTCCCAGAAAAAAATGCAAATAATAATAATAATTTAAAATGCTAATACGTAGTTGGGGTTGTTATGGGGAGGGAGCAGGGGGAAACTGTAACCGATTGTATGTTTGTTCTTATATTGAAAATTAATAAACTTTTTTTTAGGTGCCAATAAAGTCATATGTTAAAAAACTCAGCTGACATAAACATTGATCAAAATTAAAATAAAAGCAGTTTTGCAACAAATGTCATGAACATTACATGCTAAAAATTGCATGTGTTGGTAGGCTTGCCTAAACAAAAAAAGTTTTACCAGGTGCTGAAAACTACCAGTAAACAGTCAAGGCCCCTGACAAACATCAATGGACAGGGAGTTCCAAAATGTAGGTGCTGCCACAGTAAAGGATCAGTTCCTTGCAAGTACCAAATAAACATTGTGTGGCACTTGTAAAAAGTGTCCCAGTTCTACACATGGAACAGCTGGACCTCTGTCTTCCCTACTGAAACATCTGAAAGCATCTTAAGAATTCTTTTTTGATTTTTAAATTTTATTTGGGGGGGTGTTTTGTTTTCTGGAGTAATATGAGAATGGCTTCCGGGTGGATTTTTAAAATAGACTTCTGCTGGCTTGATTTCCTGGTTTGTTTGTTTATTGTTTTTATTTGTATGGCTGTCCAATAAAGTTGCTTTCTGGGTGGCTCACCTTTGTAAATGTGAGATTCTCTTGCTTACTAGGGCACACAGTTAAGAAAGAAGTGAAGCTACATAACATCTCTCAAGAACAACTGGTTGTATCCTTTGAGTTGAATCATCCCCTCTCTGTTCCCCAAAATCTGTGGCTACTCAGTAGAAGACATCAACTGGACTCACCATGAAATATTCCAAATATGAATGAAATATTCCAAAATAAATATTCCAAAATAAAAACAATAGGATACCCACATATACTTCCATTTTCAAAGTCACAGGTTAGAATATTATATTATGGAGATACCTGTGCTACTAATTTAAGTTGGGTACCCATTGAATTGGCATGATTGCAACCAGAGGATCCTGAAAATTATGGTTGTGAGAGAGTTGAGAATCACTAGAGGTTTCCTCCACCGCTTTGGAGAACTACTGTTCCCAGAGGTTTCCTGGGGAGCAGGAACAGTTTGTATCTGTAGTGGAGCTTATACAAAAAAGAAAATGGAATAGTAGGTACATCTTATAAGAGCACATCTCAGTTACTGAATTTCCTGTGCTGAGTGGGCAAGGATTGAAAGGGGCTATATTATCTATTTGTTTGAAACCAACACACAATCTGGAACCCTGAAAAGGCAGTGTTCCCTGTCATCTGGATATAGGAGGCCCCTTAAGACCTTCTGCACTCAGCAATGGAAGGGGTTGGAAGCTGAGCAGGTGGGATCCTGTGCCCACTACAAGGCCTTTGTGTTGGGATATTGTGGGTAAATTAAAATGCCAGGGATCTCGGAGTCATCAGCTACAGATCACATTCTTGCTTGTCACTGCCAGCAGCAATAGTGGGTAAGCCTGCTTGAGGTAGGGAACATAAAGTAAGATGATATTTTATATATCCTGTACCATATTTTTCCGTGTATAACACGCCCCCTAATTTTGGGGACCCAAAATTAAGAAAATGGGGGGAGATTGTCCCCATGTATAAGACTACCCTCCCTTTTAACATTACTTTTTAGTTAAAAAAAACCCTAGTCTTATACACGGAAAAGTATGGTATATTTTTACTGTTTGTTAACTTTCTGTTGCGAAGCGTTTTTATAAATCTGCAAATAAATGAAATAGATGAGGCACTTTGCTACAACCTGCATATCAGCTGTCCACCATCTGATATTGTTCTTGGCATGCAATCTGAGGTGTTAGGGAGTGACCTGGTGGAGGGGCAGCCAGCCCCATGTCATATATGCTGCGCTCTGGAGGCTTCGCGTTGCTTTCGCTGAAGCCATGGAGCCTGCACTCACTCCATAAGATGCACACACATTTCCCCTTAATTTTTGGAGGGGGAAAAGTGCATCTTATAGAGCGAAAAATATGGTAATATCTGAAGGGAAGTCCTCATGCTTGCTAATTCTTGTAATAGTCCCTAGGTAACAGATTGCCATGGCTGTCTCCATTTCTTTTCTTTTTTGGGGGTGGTTGCTTTGGTTACCACTAAACTTGTGTTTCCTTGAGCTGTCATTTTCAGCTGGGATATTCCTTCTTGAATCCCTTTGGATCCTTCACGGTGCTAAATCCTTTCTGGACACTGGAGGAAGGTGAATCCCGCAATCTTCTCATCTCATTCTGCCCAGAGGAGAACACACCGGTGAGTCTCTAAACAAGGATTTGGTTTAGTTTATTTCATTGGTGTCCCACCTTTCCTCCAAGGGGATCGTACTGCAAGGGTGGAGAACCTCAAGCCCAGGAATCAACTGCGGTCCTCCAGGCTTCATTATTTGACCCTCAGAACTCTCCATGGGCCACAACCCGTTTCACACCATTCCCTGGGCCTGCTGAAATTCTTTGAGGATGTGACTTTTCAGTGGTTGAAATGTTGCCTATGTACAAAGGTAAGAGGCACATCCATTGCTCCCCCCCTTTTTTTACCTCCGACTTTGCCCACCACTGGAATGTGGCCCCTGGAAAGTTTTCCACAAGGAAATGTGGCCCTCTGGCTGAAAAAGGTTCTGCAGCCCTGGCATACTCTCCATTTTATCTTAAGGCCCAGTTTATATGTGATGCAGACTTCATGACAGGTGGTTAATCGTGCATGAGTTCTGCATGCCCCCACCATGCTTAAATATACCTGTCACATGCGCTGTCCCACAATACATGCTGTGTTAGCATGCCAGCAGAGTCTGCGCTCGGATCATGTATGCCTGGCTTGTTAATGCTGGGCAGACATGTTAAGTGCACAGGGAAGGGCCAAAACATTTTGCCGCCTGAGGCAGTGCAGCCAGCAGACACGGTTCCCCTCAAAGTCAGGCTACAAGGCCAGCTAGGTTATTTTGGCACCTGAGGGATGAAATCTCACAGGCACATCTTCCACCTCTCTGATGACAGTAATACAAAAAAAAATCTCGTTCAATTAACTATAAGTACAAACAGACAGACATATTAAAAGAAAGAATGAATATGCATATATAAATAGAAATGTGTATGTACTTTTAAGTATATCACACATTCAAATGAAAGCCAGGTGGAGCCAGAGACAATAACAGGCAGAGCCACATCCTGACTGGTTGTAAGAAGGCAGGCAAGTGGTGGCTAGCTGAGAGGAGATTGAGGTTGGTGGGTCAATGCCCCCATTTGCTCATTAGTCCAAGTGTACAGAAAAGAAACATGGCTGCCCCTAGTGGTTTTCTTCTGTACAATTTGCCCTGAGAATGATGGAATGTTATCAATGCTCCCAGTGGGACTTAGTCCCTTCTCCTTTGAGACAAATGGGTCTAGCCATCCCTAATGGACACTTTACTATCAGTCGCCCCTAAATATCAGGAAGGTGACACTGACACTCAGCTTTTATTGAGCCCCTTAGGTGGCTCATGCCACCTGAAATAATGCTATCCTTACTGACCAATAATGTTTTATCCCACAGTACTTTGAAATGCTGGAGATCCGTAGTGGGAAATTCACTCTAACCCTTACCCTGACAGGCCAGGGTGTCATCCCTTCAATTTCTTGCTCAGTGGAAGGAGACGTATTCAACATGGGATATGTTCTTGCTAAGGAAACAGCCACTGCCACTTTCAAGGTAAATCACAACTGCACTGTGAATAGGGATGTTGAAGGATTCCATCAAAAATGGAAAGAGATGGTCCGTCTGAGGTCAGGAACAGAAATTACGCATGTGAATAAAAGCAGTACAGTTTTACCTTGGATCCCAAACACGGCAAACCCAGAAGTGAGTGTTCCGGTTTGCGAACATTCTTTGGAACCCGAACATCTGACTACAATTCCCATCATCCCTGACCACTGGTCCTGCTAGCTAGGGATCATGGGAGTTGTAGGCCAAAAACATCTGGAGGGCCGAGATTGAGGAAGCTTGGAATAAACAGCTGCCTTTTCAATACTGTAAAAAGCCAGGAGAAAGTATGCTCCAAATCCAAAGTAATGACCAGAACGAGTGTATTTATATGATGGTTTTTTACAGGGACAAAACAAACAACGCCTTAAATTAGTGGCTAAGTCACTGGGCTATGAATCAAGAAACTCACAGTTTGAATCCCACCTCTGCTTCACAACTCACTAGCTGGCCTTAGGCAAACCACAGCCTCTGTCCCCTCATCTGCAGCATGTGGGATAATAATACTTACTTACCTCACAGGAAGGATGGGGAACTAGTGGGCCTCCAGCTGTTGCTGGACTGCAGCTCCCATCATCCTTGGCCCAAGCTGCCTGGGGCTGATGGGAGCTGGAGTCTAGCAACACTCAAAGTCACAGGTTCTCCATCACTTCTGTACAGAGTAAGGATTACAACTAGATCACACATGCAAAGCATATAGAATACTTGAAGGTGGTATACAAACATTAAGGCAGCTGCAGCTGATTGCTATTATTATTAATCAAGATTCCTTGTTAATATAAATGTGCCCATGCATGGATATAGCAGAAAGACAACCACAGAAAAAGGTTGAAGTCAGTTTGCAGGAACACAGCTTTTGATTCTGCCGTTGGTTGATTGGTCTCTTGCAGATAGAGAACACTTCGAATCTGACCCTGAAATACAATATTCTTCTTGACTCGCTCTCACCAAGCAGAGAGAGAGAACAGCCAAAGATTCCCCCTTTCCTCGCATCTCCAGGGAAAGCAGACGTAGTTGGTAAATAATTGCTCATAATGCTTTTGAATATTCATTAATGGAAGTGATGGAGATAATTGTGGACTTACTCAAAGCAATCCTGTGTTGATCAGGATCTGTATATATTCTATGAAAGTAATTCTAAGAGTAGGCACAGTTGCTGTTTATAATTCCAGCCACACGGTGTAAGTAGGGATGTTGGAGAATTCTTTTGGAACCAGGAGTGGAAATTGCTGCAATCCGCACATTCGTCCGAGGTCAGGAACAGAAATCACACAATCACCCGCCATCCTTTTTTTAGTCCATGAACATAACATAAATAATTACATTATTTTCTGCATCATTTTTGACATTCCTTTTCCACTGAAATTAATTTAAGAAATAACTGTTTTCATTTTGGTCAGAGCAGATAGTGAGATGTATAGCATACGTTTTAGCAAAAGCCAAACTGTAGCAGTTTGTAGCAGTTCCTGCCCTCAAATTTACAATCTGGAAGGTGCAGCGTGAAAGGGAAAAGGGCTGGCCCTGCTTCTCTTCTCTGCAGCAGACGAATGGAATAGCTGCTGCTGGATGGCAGATGAAGGAGAGGGGAAAGCCTATGGAGTTGGAGTTAACAAAATGTAGGCGACGGTGTTCAACTAAGGCAACTGATCAACTAAGCAGCAGATTTTTAGATGGTTACTTTTAATACAACTATTTGCAAGCACCATCTTCAGAGGTATTCCTACCTGAATAGGAAAGAATGAGGATCTCTCCTGTAAGATGAAGACTGCTGTGACTGCTGAAATCTTAAGTAATCTTTTCTCACATGCATAGTTATGCAGCTTTACTTAATAAACTAAAAACAGATAGGGCTTCCTTGGCCAGGTGACAAGCCTTGTGTTCAATATTTGCTTTGAATTGTTCTAATCTGTGGTACTTTAGTTCCCTAAGCCGTGTGTATGTGTGTTGTGTGTTTCTCTCTTATACCTTTTTACAGGCTTGACAGCAGGCTCCAGCTTAATACTTTTAATCATCCAGATTTTTCCAGCTTTGCTGCTGGGTTTTTTACCTCTCCTGTAGAACAGAGTGCTGAAAATATTGGCCAAGGAGATGGGGCTCTCCAGCTGCTTTTCTCCTACCAGTTTGTGTTTCCATCCTTTCCCAGGTACACAAAATTACAATGGCTTGAGTGTGTTCAGCGTCTCTCCCGTGGAAGGCACCATCACTTTCAAGAAGTGTCAAGAGTTCACCATCACCTTCAGCCCTGATCATGAGAGCCTGTATTATTCCGATTGCATCCACATTTTAATCTTTGGCAAGGTGAGATTGGCTCAAGTAGGGCTCTGAACATCAGTTGCTGGAAACTGCAGGAGGGGAGAGTTCTGTTCTGCTCAGGTCCTGCTAGTGTCCTGGAATCCCCAGCATCTCCAGGCAGGGCTAGGAGTGTCTGCAGTCTGGAACCCTGGAGAGCTGCTGCCAGCCAGTATCAACATCACTGAGCTAGGTGGACCCAATACGGTCTAGCTGTATAAGGCAGCTTCCTTTGTTCCTGTATCTTAAAGAAAGGGCTGAGCGGTGTGGCATCTGTTTTGCATGTAGAGGATTCCAGGTTCAACCCCCAGCAGGGGGACTCCTTTTTGAAATCCTGGAGACTAACCTCCAATCGGTGTTGAGAGTCTGATGCAGTGTAAAACAGCTTCCTATGTTCCTAAGGCTCTTGTAAATTTGGTTCTTGGTACACTACGTGTGGCACAATCCAAACAGAAGTGACTGGCCTCAAGGACTGAGTTGTGAAAGTGTCTTCCCTACTTTAAGATGAACCAGTGAACGAAGGAACATTGGTGATGAATGAGGAGTGCCATCTAGTGTTTACTAGGCCAAAGGGCAAAGGACTCTCAAATACCCTGGAAAAGAAACAAGAACAACTCTTCCCTTTGCAAAGCCACTAAAACCCCCCAGCAAAGCCCAAACTTCATTTGGATTTCTACAAAGTTTCTGAACTTTGGTGGAGAGCTTTGAATGGTTGCCCAAAAGCAACCACTTAATTTCCAGACCACTTAATTGTTTAAAGAAAAAAAAAACCTCAAAGCTGTTTGCAAAGAGAATTGCTGCCGAAACGACTGAGGGCTGTTGCAGTAAAGTGGAATAAACATTAGGCTGCGATAATCTTCTTTTTAGGAAACCATCCGTGTGATCCAGCTGAAAGGGGCAGCACGGAACCACATAATGTATGTGGAAGGAGGTGACCCGCTGGATGTGCCCATTGAGTCACTGGCCGTAACTACTTCTATGGCTGAAGAAGCAACCAAAGCAGGTAGCCCACCTTAAACCCATCCATATTGATGGATGAATCCCTGTTTCATTTTTAGAAGCATGTTTAGATTAACTTACCACACCATGTAGAATGCTGATGTATGTTTTAATCTGTTTTTGTTTATTGCTGATTTTTATGTTTTTAATTAGTTGTTTTTAACTGATAATTTCATTGTCTTTTTTGGTAAACAGCTTTGAGAATTTTTTTATTAAACCAAGCAGTGTATAAATTTTATGAAACAAACAAACAAACAAACAAACAAACTGAAATTGGCAAATTTGTCTATCCCTACCAGTGACAGTAGTTATGGTCCCTGTACAATCCCAATTAATACTGTTTAGGAGTGTATGTGTATGTGTTTTTACCAACTTCTTCTTGCCCCACCAACAATTACAACTGGATTTGTTTCTCCTGCAGAGAGCGGCAAATCTACAAACTCCATTCTTCTGAACCTGGAATGTGTACAGTCAGAGACTTTTGTTATCCCAGCCACTCGGGAGCTGAGAGTTGGCGCGATACGAAGCACTCAGTTTGCATCAAAGAAGGTGCAGGAGCCATAGGGACCAGGCATATGTCAGTGGGTCCCAACATCCTCACCCTTGGAGGACCCAGCACAGTGGTTTTCTGGGAAACATGGGCCATATTCCAAGGAGTGTGTTAACACTGTTTGGAAGGGATGGGACTCAAGTTGTAGGAAAAAGCCAATCATCTCCCTCAGTCGTTTTCTATCCTTGCAAGTCTCTCTGCAATTTTTGGCCTCCCCTCTCATGAACCATTTTGCTAGCATAGGTGAAAGAGGCACATTGAGAAAGGGAGCGACAATACCCTGGGATGTGTCACCTGGGGAAAACTCCCACCACCGTTTCCCTGAGGAGAATTGTGAAGAAGGAAAAGGGAAATAGAGGTATAGGTCAGGTTTGATGTCAGGCGCAGTGGCAGAGACCCCATCGTTCTCTTACAAACCCTGGCAAACCAGCATGTAGAGTCCAGCTCTGCACATCTTTGTGTCTAGGGATGCCAGAGAATTCATGCACAAACAGAAATGGGAGCAGAAATTGCTGGTGTTCATTTTTTTTTTTAACACCAGCACAAATCAGTGCTATAGATTCAGCTTATTATGGGATACTCGGAAAAATTGAGATGGTCTCTTGCCTTCCTTTTTTTAAAAAAAGAATCCCAGTTTGAATCAGTTCTACAAATGAGGAGCAGATCTTAGGACATGTTCGCTTATTCACCCAGGCATGTTTTGTGCCATGAGGTTTCATCAGCCATAGTGTCTGACAGCATGTTGTGAACCTTTCGTTTCTGCAGAATGTAGAATTCAACTGGGAAAACATGCAACTTCTTCAGCTAAAAGGATTCACTGTCGATCCTGTGAAAGGAAGCGTTGAGCGTGGACAAACCAAACCCATCAATGTTTCTTGGGTGCCCCCTGCTGGATCAAATGTATGTTGCAAGTTTTAAAATGTGCCATTTATTGCTATTGTATTATACTTCCCCAAGCAGTAGGATAGGAGGAGGGAAGTTTTTTATAAGGTCAGCTTCCTTGTTAAGCAAAGGAGGCTTAGGTAAAACACCAGCATAGCTGACAGAATATTCCATGTTGAATATCTGGCATCTGCAGTTAAAAGGATCTTGCATAGCCAGGCTTGAAACATCTCTGCCTGACATCCTTCAGAGCCACTGCCAGTTAGATGTCCGGCCTAGATGGGCCAATGGTCAGACTCTGTAAAATGCACCTTCATATGTCCATGTGAAGCATGAGAGTCATTTTATAGTAGACACTCAGGGCCAAACTGAACACGACAAGCAGCTTTGTATATACCGTGCATTTTTATTTTTAATGCAAGTAGCATCTGATTTGGGGGCTGATAATTCTCCAGACTGCAGCAGGTGGTATGGGGAGAATTTAACTCTTTCCTTCCCTCCTGATCCTATTGTTGCCGATGGGGAATTCCCCTACCCCTTGCCAAAAAAGAAGCAAAGAAGGAATCTTCCTCAAGACCAGTGCTGGTGGATGGTTGAAGTTGTATTTCAGCAACATCTGGAGGGTCACAAGTCTCCCATTCCTGCTTTAGATGAATCTATTTGGTTGTGGGGAGGGGGTGAGTGACATTTATGCACCCTTTATAACAGTGCTGGAGCACCTGTGGCCCTCCAGGCAGTCTGTCAGGCCCGGCCAGCATGGCCAGTGGTCAGGGGGGACGGGAGCTGTAGTTCAGAAAACATAAAGAAGTCAATGGGGAGGCAAGGCTAGCATTTCTGTCCACTGGGCTGCCTGCAATTTCTGCCTAGCGCTTCCTTCCATCTTGTCTCTGCAGCCCAACCAGCCTGTGACTGGATCAGCCATATTGAATGTGAAGGGAGACATCAAGGAGGTGTACAGTGTCTACTTCATGGGCAGGATCGTGACCAAGTGAACTGCTACTGAGCTGAGGCTCCAAACTGCCCTTTCTGAAGAGAGATGGAGAAACATCCCTGGGGGTGTTGGATCATTCATCCTCATGAATCTCCCAGAGCAGGCTTCCTCAACCTCGGCCCTCCAGGTGTTTTTGGCCTACAACTCCCATGATCCCTAGCTAGCAGGACCAGTGGTCAGGGATGATGGGAATTGTAGTCTCAAAACATCTGGAGGGCCGAGGTTGAGGAAGCCTGTCCCAGAGCATCCAGAACTGAAGCAAAAGATAACAGATCAAAAAGAAGATGAGGAAAAGTCTGCAATCTGAAATGGCGCAATCCAGTTCCCTTAAAGCTGCTTAAATTGGGGGTCCTTTGTATCCTTTCATAACCAGCTCTACTGAAACTAGTAAGATTCCTTCAGAATATATGGGCCAAGGTGGGATCCTTATAGCAGTCTCAGCTTTCAGTGATGGAAGGCACATGAAAGTCTTACTTTCCTTTTAAGCTCCACCCTTCGGCCCCTTAGGTGGGGCATCTGTGATTGTATCACCTGATTTCTTCCTTTTTCTGTTTTCTTTTTACTTTAAAGTTGCATTTGCGGAATCCAATTTTTATGGGAGCTGTGACACTTCCTCCCCCCCCCCGCCTTTTGGATCTAAATCCTTCCCCTTTTGAAGCTGTAAATTACTCTAACAATCAGAATAATACAGGTAACCAAACACCAGCAAGGCTAATTGCAGTTTCAGAGCTATATAGATCTGGAAAACAGGATGGGGAAGGGGGTCAAACTCCTCCTTCCACAGAACCACTGCTCTGATTTTTCTTTTACGTGATCCCTTATGGTTTTCTAGTAATGGTGATCCCAACTTATCTTCTGAAACTAGAAGGAGGGGTGTAGGTGGGGCTTTGAATTTGGCAAATAAGGTGGAGAATGAGACTCCACGGATGGATGGTTAGCAGCCAAACCTGCCATATTTCAAGAAACCCACTGATGACTTTAATTTGAGTCAATGCTGCACTGTTGTTTGGAATAAAGTCCTCTGAAAACAAAGATGTTTTTAAGTAGCTTACATTGTGTATTCAGCTGATTCAAACTTTTTTTAAAAAAAGAAGAAAGGAGGTCTGGTATACTTTCTGGTATACTTTGACAGGGGCCAAAGCGGCAAAAACTTATTATTTCCCCATGGTGCCCGGACTGTCTCAATTTTGAACTCACACAGCCTCACACAGTTGTTCAAGAAGCAATGTTGTAGCCTGAAATGATGGGAGTTTGTGGGGGTTTTGAGCCCCAGATCCACACCCATCCACCATCCATCTTCGTAATCACACTGTGTGTTTCTTCCTTAGAAGTTCACTTGACTGAAGTTTTTTCAGACCTTTTGCAAACATATGTCAATCACTGTGAAGGGCAGCTAATAGCTGTTTATCCTCACAGTCTGATCAGCTGGCAGAACATTCCATCCTGGCCTCTGAGCCAATGAGGTCTGTTCCAGGGTGATAATTGCACACCGCGGGTGGTGCTATAAATGACAATAATTATACTGTAGGAGCTTGCACTGCCCAGTATGTGGCCTCTGCATGCAAATGCTTGTTCCACAACCAGTTATTACAATAAATGTGTGCTACGTGGAATATTTGGTAATGTAAAGACTTGCAGACATCGCATGCTGTTGCATCAGTGTCAAGGCCTATCCAATCATACAAATCTCTTTGATTGATTGGTTGTGTGCCTGTGAAGATAGATGCAGCTTTAGATAACCTTTCGGAGCCAGGGGTTGTGAAACCTGTGGCCTTCTAGATGCTATTGGACTCCAACTCCCATCAGCCTCAGCACTGTCAGGGACGATGGGAGTTGTAGTACAACATCTGGAGGGCTGTAGGTTCCCCATCCCTGTTTTAGATCGCCCTGGTTGTTGTCAGAAATTGAGATACAGTATCCAGTAAAGGTTTAGAGCACAGAGATTTGGGAAGAAATCATGCTTTTGGATAAACACCCACCCACAGAGCCTCAGGCAGTGGTGGCTGATGCCCATTGGGACTGGTGGAGCAGAAGGCAGCAAGACCAATAGTAGCAGGCACCAGAGTCAACGAAAGGCAGAGCCAACCCCATGAGTGGTTGCAAGTAAGGGCACAGGTAGGTGAGGCTGACTGCCAGGAGGCTGAGGGTTGGTGGGGCTTTGCCCCACTGGACTGCACTTTTTAATGCATCTCTAGCCCCACCTTGAGTTGATTGAAATGAGTCCACTCTCAGTCATTGGCTGAGTTACAGATGTGTTCATGATACATGTTTTGAAACACCCTCAGCTGTTCAGATTACAGCCTTCCCATCCTGGTGCCCTCTAGATATTTTGGATTGCAAACTCCCACCAGCCCTGCGCATTGGCCATGCTGGTTGGGGCTGATAGGAGACAATCTCTTGGAGGGCACCAGGTTGGGGAACTTGGATTCAGAAGGTGAAACAAACTGCCTCAATGCAAGAGCTGGATGGGGAGAACAGGGGCTCAGTGGTGGAGGTGGGAAGGGATCCTTTGGAGAAGGGGGTAGGTAGCATTATCAAAGTGTTGCTCAACTGCCTGGTGGGGTAAGAGTAATATGTGAAAAGCATTTGGAAGGAGGGGTTCCACATCGGTTTTCCGTGCCTTCATAAGTCTGTTCCATCCAATTTCCACATTTATTATTATATTTATATTCTCTGAAGAGCTTGAAGTGGTGAACGTGGTTCTCCTTTCCCCCATTTTATCTTCACTTCAACCCTGCGAGGTGGGTAAGGCTGAGAGACTGAGCAGCCCTAATCCTCACTGATCAATAGTCATTCCCTACCACTGAGCCCTCATCCTTCTAGTCTACCAAAAGCATCCCCAGCAGATGACTCTCCAACCAATGCTTGAAGACCTCCATTGAGGGCAGAGCCCACCACCCCTCTGAGGCATTGGCTCCACTGTCAAATTGCTCTTTAGAAGTACAGTTGATGAGTCTTCATTTTTAATGGAGTGGGACAACATTAAGCATTTCAGCTGTCAGTAACCAGGTGCTTTTAGCCTTTCTTCTTAAGGAAAGGGCTCCAGACTATTAATAGTTCCAATGACCTTTTCCTGGCCCTCTCCCCCCTCCCCATCTCATAGTTCCTACACAAGGAGTGCAGTCTTGCACGTTTGCAGATAATAAAAGAATTTAGGGTGGTGTTTTTGTGTTTTTTAAAAGATTAAGTGAGCAGCACGGACTAGGATCCCAAGAACCTTAAGGTTGATCTAGTCTGCTTTCTTCAACTATAGCCCCCAGGCCCTACGGAAAATTTCTTTGGGACATGGGGAGCTTTCAAAAGCAAAGTGTGATGAGGGAATCCAAAATCCCCACAGGGCATGTTGCTTTAGGGCCCATTTTAAGTACATCTTGGTCCTTGTTTTTTTTCTGGATTCAATCCCTCAGAAGCAATTGTTCTAGAGGAAAACTATATTGACAAGTGTGGGATCATATAAAGAGTTCCTCCTTTAAGCATAAACCCTTACATGGCCAACACGGCAGTACGCATGCAGAATATGAAGGTATATTTAGGCTTTGGGGGAACACCAGAATTTGTAGAAGTAATATATACATACAAACAAGGGGGTAATTCCCCCCTCTCTCACCCCCACCCCAATGAACCATGATCTCCAGATCCACAGTGTTATTGCATTATTGCCATCTGGAGGGGCACTCTTGCAAGAAAAGCAGGACAAAAAAAAACACCCCAGAACACTTGTGGCAGGAAATCTCAGCAGGAAGTTACGGGACCCACACTGATTGGAAATGAAGCTATAAAATGAAATGAATCTATAGATGCAAACAGGATTGTGTGTAAACCACCCCAATACTGTCGTGAGCACAAATAATTATGAATAAAAGTGAAGTCTGGAGGGCCCCTGAATGGGATATCCTGGAAGAAGGCATCACTAAGATACTGAACAGGAACAGGAACCACTGGCAACATTTTGCTTCATTCCCCCTTCTCTAACATAATGTGGTGTCCTTAAGACTTGGTTCAAATGATATTTATTGCATCAGAGGAGCAGCTACCGAAAAGGCCAAAAAGGAACAGGTGCAAGGGAGAAATTAATCTTGGGCAATAACCCCTAGCCAGATAAATCACAATGTGTAAGTAATTTTCAGGTGAATGAAAAACCGTGTCCCTTGACGTAGGCAGTGTCCAGTCAGGTTAAAACCCATTCAAGTAGTCTGAGTGGGGAACAGGAGAGTTTTGTGTTTATATAAGAGCCCTTGGCTCTCCTCTATCTTAAGATCACAATGGAAAAACCCCTGCAGGGCTTGGCCAGCTCAGGATGAGAGGTCATTGTTCCTACAGCCTCTTTGCTGCCTCCAGATCCTGATGGTATCTCTTCTTGTTTACTCCAGATACACAGGATGGAGCTGTAACATGATTTGTAACCATAAAACTAAATAAACATTTGGGGTCAAGCAGAGGGTTCTCATGAAGTCCACCCAGACCATAATACTTGAATAATTCTGTATTGAAATTATCGATCGATCAATCTATGGGATGAGTGAATCTATCGATTTGGATTTCCCATGTTTTCAGTTTTAAATTAGTACACCTTGTCCACATCAGCTGACTGCAGAAGTCAAAACAGATCCCACAACACATCACTGGCTCTGGCATTGGTTACTTCATCTGCAACTGCAGCAGCTTCAGAGTCAAGGTCACTCCAAAAGCAAGCAGTTTATCCTCAAAGCGTGTAGCCAGTTGGTCAGGGTAGGTCCCCTGTTGTTCTAGAGGTCCCCCACCTGCCCGTCCCCTGAAGGAGTCAGTAACCTCCAGACCTACCAAAATAATTCTGCCAGCCATCTACTAGAAGATGTAGCACAAGTTGCAAAGTGAGCCTTCTTCACAGCTCACATTGCCACATAGTGGACTCAGAGGTATTTGTTAACCAGTGTTCTGTTAGTTTTGGTGTGAGACCACTTCACACTCTAGACTCTGTCCAACTTGCTTCATAGTTTGGCCAGTGCTGCAGAGGATGCTTGGGTCATGTCAACTGCCTGTTTTATCTTTCTATAGCAAGGCTAGGGGATTGTCAACAAGATTGTCAAATTTCTTCACTGGAAAATGCCCCAGAGCATTCAGGAACACGTCAGGTTCCACCAAGTGTCTGAGAACAGGCTGTCTGAACGGGCTCACCACCCTTATTTGAAGAAAATAAGAAAACCTTATGGATCAGAGCCAGGGGTCAGCAAACTTACCGCACCTCGGGCCGGTGTCTCCAGTGCCGATTGTGCAGCGGGCCAGAGGGCGGGGGAGCACGTGCCCATACGCGTGCACACACACTATTTCTGCCGCACTTCCAGGTCGGAGAAGCACCGGAAGTAGCTTGTGTGCATGTGCACAGGCATCCTCCGACCCGGATGTGCACCGGAAATAACGCTTGCGCATGCGCACAAGCTATGTCTGGTGCTCCTCTGACCTGGAAGTGGGCAGCCACGCAGCGCAGCGCTGGTAAGAGTGGGTGGCGGGGGTTGTCGCAGGCTGGATAAATGAGTCCCTCGGGCCTTATCCACGGGCCTTAGTTTGGGGACCCCTGGATCAGACCAAAGGCCTATCTGGTCCAGCATTCTGTTCCCATAGTGGCCAACCAAGTGGTCATGAGAAGCTCACAGACAGGCTATGGGTGCAACAGCACTCATGCTTTCATAGTGCTTTGTATAGTACCAACTCATGTTGCTTACAGTGCCAACAAATGGTATTTTGGTCTATTCATTTGGCAAGTTTTGTTTACTAGTATGGGGAGTTATCTTAACAGTTTCAATAGTTCGCAAAGCCGCTTAACATGGAGGTTTGGGTAATATTGTCACGTGCATTCTGCATTTCCCCAAGCAGTGAGACATACCAGATGCAGAGCTACAGGGTTTTGTTTGCTTTAGATAAGACAGCCTGTGAGTGTCTCGGCAATATTTGCTTTGTATACAAACAGCAGATTGGAGGCAAATACCTTTCATTCTGAAAATAAATTTCTAGAAGCAGATAGCACATCTACAAGCCCTGCATTAGATCTCTCCTCCCCTGAAAGAGTAACTTTGTGGCTCTGGAATCATGTCCCAAAGTGGCTCATAAAACTGGAAACTGGCTCCAAAGCCCCAAAGGGCAAAATCTACAACCAGAGGAATATGATTTTCTATACCTGCAGAGGGACTTTACATTTTAGACTTCCCTTCCTTCCAGTCACAATATATATTGCACAATAGGGCTTCAGTTCACTTGTTTACCTAGTATACCACCCAGAATTAATCTCTTGCTTTGCTCATGTAAGTGGGACGCGGGTGGCACTGTGGTCTAAACCACTGAGCCTAGGGCTTGCTGATCGGAAGGTCGGCGGTCTGAATCCCTGCGACGGGGTGAGCTCCCGTTGCTCGGTCCCTGCTCCTGCCCACCTAGCAGTTCGAAAGCACGTCAAAGTGCAAGTAGATAAATAGGTACCGCTCCAGCGGGAAGGTAAACGGCGTTTCTGTGCGCTGCTCTGGTTTCACCAGAAGCGGCTTAGTCATGCTGTCCACATGACCTGGAAAAACTGTGGACAAACGTTGGCTCCCTTGGCCAGTAAAGCGAGATGAGCGCCGCAACCCCAGAGTCGTTCTTGACTGAACTTAACTGTCAGGGGTCCTTTACCTTTATGCTCATGTAAAGAGTGCCATCTTTCTTGTTATTTCTATACTCTAATCAGGAATGTTTGTGTTTTCCATAAGGCATGAGTCAGCTCTGGGTAACAGCTGTGTTTTTAAAAACAGGAATCAGACACTACTTATCAGCCATTCTGGGATGCTGAGTGGAGCACCATTTTTCACTGGCTGCCAACCAGCTACTGGGCCATGTTCTTGTTAACATCTAAAGCCCTGAACAACTTGGGACCAGGTTACCTGAGGGACCACCTGCCCCTGTAGAGACTGGTACAATAGTTTGTTATCATCTGGAGAAATGCTACCCATGACACTGCGCCCTACAGAATACCACCATTGCCTCTGAACACCGGAATGTCCTCTCTGTCATACATGAAGCACTTCCCTCAAACATCTTGCAAAGACTGTATATCTTTTTGCTTAGTTCTGGGCTCCCCTCACCACCCCCACCCCCAGACCTTTAAGATCAGACCCTGTCATTACTGAATTCCTGCTTTCAGTCTGTTTTTATAATCTCATTTTACTTGTTTTTGTTGATGTTGCATCTCTGTTTTCTATCTTTTGCGTGGACAGGCGGAGCCCCCCACACCCTGGGCGGCCCCCATGTGGAATAACGACTCAAGACAACGTGCTATGGGATTAAAAATTGGCCACAACTTTATTATGTTTCATATGTGGGTAGACCTTTGCTCAGGCATTGGGTATTTATCCCTCCCAGTCCCCCGCCGGGGATCTGGGGAACATCAAGGTTATCCAGAGTGTGCGGGGGGGTGGGCTGGCTCTGGAGAACATATGTTCAACAGAGAGAGCCCGCCCCTGTTATGCCGGCATCGCAGAGGAGAGCAATGACAACCTCTAGGTGTACGGCCAAAGCCTCCCCTCAAAACAATCCCTTTAACGGGGAACCCTGGGATCGCCGCCACAAAGAGAAGGGGGGTGTGGGTCACCGCTACATGCCCCACCCCCATTCAGGGAAGAGAGACTGAAGGATTCCACCCAAGGCCTGATACCGCCAAAGTTGTGACATTTTGCTACGGGAAAGTCAAACCTGCCAATGCAGGAGAATTATTTTCCAGCCCTTCAACAGCCACCTGGACATAGCAGCGCCTGCGTACCTGTGGAGAAAAGTTTAACCTGCAAAAGGAGTCTTAACTGAGGGTGGGTAGGGTGGGAGAAGCTCTGGAGCCAACTGACGATTCCCAGGTAAGATTCTCCCCCTATTGTGTGGGCAGGGTGGTCCCTCCCCCTACCTGGCCTGATCACCGTGGCAACGCCTCCCCAGGTGGGATTGGGCAACTGGCTGAGGTAGGCGGAGACCTCCAGGTATCCCACCTGGGGAAGGCAAAGCCAAGCCTGTGCTAATAGTGCCACATAGGGTCCAGGGGGTTGCGCACGACCACGCAAAGGGCACCCCCCATTTAATGTGCGGAGCGGTCATTATTGTATTTTCTTTTCTCAGTGCCCACCACCACCACATCTGGTTCATGTTACATCTGGTCGGCCACTGTGAGAACAGGATGCTGGACTAGATGGGCCTCTGGCATGATCCAGAAGGCCATTATACCTGCTGATTCATCATACTCGTCTTGGATGGCTTTAAAGAGGAATTAGCCATCATGGCTCTAGCCCAGGGGCCAGCAAACTTTTTCAGCAGGGGGCTGGTCCACAGGCCCTCAGACCTTGTGGGGGGCCGGACTATATTTTTTTGGGGGGGGGATGAACGAATTCCTATGCCTCACAAATAACCCAGAGATGCATTTTAAATAAAAGCACACATTCATGTAAAAACACACTGATTCCCAGACCATCCACGGGCCGGATTTAGAAGGCAATTGGGCCGGATCCGGCCCCCAGGCTTTAGTTTTCCTACCCGTGCTCTAGCCTATGTACTTCCTCTGCTATTGGAGGCAGTACACCTCTGAATGCCAGCTGCTGGGAATTGCAAGTAGGGAGAGTGCCGCTGATGCACTCGTGTTCTGCTTTGGGGTTTCGCAAGAAGCCTCTGGGTGGCCCCTCTGAGAACAGCAATTAGACGGACCTTTGGCCTGGTCCAACCAGGCTTTTAGGTTTATAGTTGTTGGCTGTTGTGGGAGGTTTTTTTTAAGAGAAATTCCCTTATTCCAAATAGGATTCTTCGCAAGAAAAGGAAAAAGTTGACAGCTATGCCCCCACCTCCATGTTCAGCTCTCTCCCTGGAAAGCTAACAGACAATTCAGATGCCCTGTTGTTTTACAGTCTGCCTATAAAGAACTGGGTCCCTTGATCTTTACCTTTTAAGGGATGTGGGTGGCGCTGTGGGTTAAACCACAGAGCCTAGGACTTGCCGATCAGAAGGTTGGCAGTTCGAATCCCCGCATCTGGGTGAGCTCCCGTTGCTTGGTCCCTGCTCCTGCCAACCTAGCAGTTCGAAAGCATGTCCAAGTGCAAGTAGATAAATAGGTACCGCTCCGGCGGGAAGGTAAACGGCATTTCTGTGCGCTGCTCTGGTTCGCCAGAAGTGGCTTAGTCATGCTGGCCACATGACCCAGAAGCTGTACGCTGGCTCCCTCAGCCAATAAAGCGAGATGAGCGCCGCAACCCCAGAGTTGGTCACGACTGGACCTAATGGTCAGGGGTCCCTTTAGCTTTATCTATAAAGAACAGGTGGGATGCTTTCAGCGTGCAACAGAGGGAGAGCAGGTCAGGAGCAAATCCCACCCTCCTCTTACTTTCTCTTCCTGCATGTTGTTGTCTGAAGGCGTCTATCCCCAGCTTGGCTCCGATACTAAAAGTGATCATGGTTTAGGAAGAGAGCCAGTGTGGTATAGTGGTTAAGAGCGGTAGTGTACCTTGGGCTAGTCACACTTCTCTGAAGTCTCTTAGCCTCACTTACCTCACAGAGTGTTTGTTGTGGGGGAGGAAGGGAAAGGAGAATGTTAGCCGCTTTGAGACTCCTTTGGGTGGTGATAAAGTGGGCTATCAAATCCAAACTCTTCTTAGTCATAGAATCATAGAATTGGAAGGGACTCTGAGGATCATCTAGTCCAACCCCCTGCATTGCAGGAATATGCAGATGTCCCATACAGGGATCGAACCTGCAACCTTGGCATTATCAGCACCATACTCTAACTTCTTCTTCTTCTTTTTGACAGCTGGGTTGGCTGCCTTGAAAGTGGGGGACCCTCGGTCGTGAGTGCTTTTCAAGCTGAGGCTTGAATCGGGGTGACGTAGCAGCAGTACCGGATTTACGTTTAAGCTAAACAAGCTATAGCTTAGGGCCCCACTCTCTTTGGGGGGCCCCCAAAAATTGTATTTCACTATTAATATACTTCTTCTTAATTGTATTTCAGTTCAACAATTACTTTGATAAAATCCATATTTTGTTATGTGCAAATGGCTTTAGATACCTATCAGGTCCATAAATTACCAGATAGCATATATTCAACACAAAAAACAGCAACAATTTGTTGTTGACAAAAGACAGCTGGACATATAAAGGGCCCCATCAAACCTAAATCCGGCCCTGCGTAGCAGTGACTTTTTTGTGGCTGGGCTAGATGTTTTGAGTTCCATTCCAACTCTGATTTATGGGAAGAAATCATTTCAAACAGCAGTCTGTGGTGAGAGAATGGATTTTTCTCCTGTCCTCTCCCCACGCTGTTGTTAATATAAAGAATAAAATCAGTAATAACTGAGTCCAGTTGTCTGGGTCAGTGAAAGCCAAGCAAACAAATGTCATCACAGTACATCTGAAGTGATGGTTGTGTGTTGCTCCCCGTATGGTAGAGGGAAGGGCATTCCAGAGTGCAGGGACAATGTTTGGAAATGCCTGATTTGAGGCCACTGCCAGTGATATTCTCTAGGGTGCGATGCCAGGAGCAAAATGTTCCCAGATGATCTTTCACATAAGCTAGTCTTGAGTTCTTCAGGGCTTTATGCATTCATATCCCAGACCTTTGGTATGAAATGCATTGCAGCTGCTGAGCTTTGTTTGACCCTCTTAAACAGAACGTGGGACACTTGCGGTCCTTCACCAAGGAGTGAATGACCTCTGCTTTTAAATCCGCAAAGGCCAGGCATGTAAGGAAGAATGAATGTTGTCTTCACAGAAATAATATTGGTGTTATCTGATCATCAAGCACAATTCTGTATTTACCAGGCGTGTGACGTGGGTTCTCTTTGAAATGGATAGTTTTTGAGTAAACAAATCCAAGGTATGGAGTTTGGACTGAGACAGATCCCCCAGTTAAATCTGGCCTGACATTTTTAAGCCCCCTATGAATGTTTCTGAGGTGCCAAGGAGATTCAACGTTTCCCGTGTCTGCAACAATTGGCAAGGAAAGAAAGTTGGTGAAATTCAGTGTTTCTACGTAACTCTTAAAGGAACGGGAATCCGTTCAGGCCTCAGTGCAGGTCAGTAGTAGAGGACACACTTTGTGTGCAGGTAGTCTTGGCATCTCCAGGTAGAGTGTCAGGTGCGAGCCGGCTGTAAATCACACTGTTCAAGTTGAAATAAACTCTGTATTAGCAAGAACTTTTGAATTCTGGTGCTGGAGGAGACTCTTGAGAGTCCCATGGACTGCAAGAAGATCAAACCTATCCATTCTTCTTTTTTTAAAAAAATATTTTATTAAGGGTTTTCTTGTTTTACAGTGTAAGTGTAATGCCTCGTATTTTTTTCCCCCCCATGTAACATTTTTACAAATCTGTTTCATTTGTTGAGGCATTAGGGGGAGAAGAAAAAAAAAAAGAAAGAAAAAAAGAAAGGGGGTGGAGGGAGGGGAGATGGATGGGGGTGGGGTCGGGTAGCGGTGTTTCTATTACGCTTAATGTATGTAGAGTTTGGTGTCAGCGTGCTTGTGTTGTTCACTTGTGTTCCTTTGGTGATGAGAGAGGTTGGGGTTGGCCTAGGGTGTGATTGTTTGTTTGTGATTGGCTGTGGTGATCTTTGTTTTCGTGTGTGTGTGAGGTGGGTGGGTGTTTTGGATCAGGTTAGCCATATTGATTTGTATGCTGTTGGTGGATTATTGTCATTGTCCTGTTGGGCTGTGTATGTGATAAAGGGGAGCCATACCGGGGTGAAGGTGTCTTCTTCTGTTTGTCCCCGTGTCAGTTTCAGTTTATTAGTTAATTTTTCTAGTAGGGCTGTTTCCCATACTATTTGGTACCATTGGTCCATGCTTACTCCTGACAGGTCTCTCCAGTGTCTGGTTATGGTGTTTCTGGCTGCTGAAAGTAGGTGGGTTATGAGTTCTTTGTGGTGTAAATGGGCATTGTTGTCTTGGAAGATGTTTAGTAGGGCCAATTCTGGGGTGAAGTCTAATACTTGCTTAGTTGTTTTACATATTTCTTGTATGGCTGTTGTCCAGAATAGTTGGATTTTGGGACACTCCCACCACATGTGGAGGTATGTGCCTGTGGAGGTGCACCCTCTCCAGCATTTTGGTGAGGTTAAACCTATCCATTCTTAAGGAAATCAGCCCTGAGTGCTCACTGGAAGGACAGATCCTGAAGCTGAGGCTCCAATACTTTGGCCACCTCATGAGAAGAGAAGACTCTTTGGAAAAGACCCTGATATTGGGGAAGATGGAGGGCACAAGGAGAAGGGGACGACAGAGGACGAGATGGTTGGACAGTGTTCTCAAAGCTACCAGCATGAGTTTGACCAAACTGCGGGAGTCAGTGGAAGACAGAAGTGCCTGGCATGCTCTGGTCCATGGGGTCACGAAGAGTCGGACATGACTAAACGACTAAACAACAACAACATTAGCAAGAACACATTCTGCACAGACTTGGTGGAGTGTTAGGCCTAATGAGCAAAGTAGCTCATCCCTAGTAAGTCTTGCCCTATGATCAGTTGCTGAGACTGAAAGTCCCCCCGCCCTTCCCCACAGCTGTCTAAGTCCCCTCCTCTCCAGGGCTTTTCCAAGCAATCAGAGACTGTGTCTGCCTGCAACCAACCTCTTCTCTACCCTTTTCATCCCTCTTCTGATTCTGGGAGACCATGAAGGAGGGGAGCTTGTCACAGCAGGTGGGGGAGACATCCATGATTCTTCACCAGCCTGACTTATCTCTGCCTCTTGGCCTCCCTCTTCTCCCGCTTCAGCTTCTGCCTCTGATACTGGACTTCTCCATGCCAAAGACTCTCCCAGTTCCCTAAACCCTGCTACGCCTTCAGCTTCTGACACCTCCTCCTCCCCAGTCTTCTCCCTCTGGCCACTCATCGTCATCCAAACCACCAATCCCTGGGCTCTGAGCTTCTTCCCTTGCGAGTTCCCCAGCTGGTTCCACCATTCCTCTGTGCCCAACCAGTCCATGACATTGAGTTGGAAAAGATCCCTGTCTGTGACATTCTGGAGAGGCACAGCCAGTCAGCATAAACTTAAGTTTTATTCAGAGTGGATCCATTGAAATAAATGGACCTAAGCAAGCCATGGGCATTAATTCCAATAGGTCTGTTCTGAGTGAAAGCATCTCTCTTGTGGTAACCAAAAACAGTCCTCCACCACCCAACCTTTTACTGATATTTTCACCAGGTTTTTCACATTTTCCTTCATCCTGGAAATCTTGAGGATCTATTTTTATTTTTTATTTTTTGGTTTAAGCAAAAGCTTAACTTCTCAGAACAAATGGATGGCTTTTGCCTTAACCTGGTTCCACTCCCTTGTGCAAATAAAGGTATAAACATAGAGTGCCATTAAATGCATTTATTTGCCAGTTTTACAGCAGAGATGTGTCGATGTAAGGAGAAAACATACAAGGCGATAGCAATACTACAGCCGAATTATGTTGTCACAGTGTTATGGTTGTGGTATATTGAAGAATGGCCTTGCCAATTATACAGCTGGCAACTATTCACCTTGGCACACCTTGGCTCTTTAGCTCTGAATTGCAGGCAGTACGATTTAACAAGAAAGCAATACGTCTGAATTTCTGCCCCTTCATTCCCACCCACCCCCATCCCTGCATCCAAATCATGTCTGAAAACTAGTGCCAAATACCCTGGGAGGCAGGGGTACCCTGTTGCCTTTTGCTGCCTGTAGCGAAATGAAAAAGTGCTGCAATGTGCACATGCCACCTGCCCCTCCCTCCTGCTGCCCCTGCCGAAACCCTTGCTTACTGGGGTTGTGTGGCTGCAACTTCCAGTGAAATCTTGTGGGAGCCCCCAAGCGATCGCACAGAGGCCTCCAAATCTCACAGGGTTCTTGTGTGATCTCTCCAGGTTCCAGAAACCACCGCTCATCTCGCTTTGTTGGCCGAGGGAGCCGGCGTACAGCTTCCGGGTCATGTGGCCAGCATGACTAAGCCGCTTCTGGCGAACCAGAGCAGCACACAGAAACGGCGTTTACCTTCCCGCTGGAGCGGTACCTATTTATCTATTTGCACTTTGATGTGCTTTCGAACTGCTAGGTTGGCAGGAGCAGGGACCGAGCAACGGGAGCTCACCCCGTTGCCGGGATTTGAACCGCCGACCTTCTGATCGGCAAGTCCTAGGCTCTGTGGTTTAACCCACAGCGCCACCCGCATCCCTTACATTAAGAGAAATGCCCACTAAAAAGGTTGGTGGTTTTTTGGGAGGCCTTATGAAATACATCAACCTGACAAGGAAATGTGGCAAACTGAAATTTAGGGGAAATCGGAAACTGGCGTGGATTGGCAGATTTGCTCATCCAAAGATCTCTGACGAATAGCATCAGCTGGGAGCCCTGGCAGTTACCCAAGTATGGCAGGAGCTGGTGCCAACCCTGAGTGAGCCTCTCTGTGCCATCCAGAGTGGTACAGTCCAGGCACACATCTCCTCTGCTGCTTGTTTGAGCAGTAAACAAAGCAAATTGTGAGGTCTGGAGTATGTACAGCAGGGGCGCAGAAGCATTTTTTTAGCCTGAGGGCCGCATTCCCTTCTGGGCAACCTTCGGAGGGCCACACGCCAGAGGCTTCTTACCTTTGTACAGTAGGCTAGCGTCTACACCCAGAGAGACCTCTCTTTTCTCCCTCCAGGCAAGCAAGAGGCATGCTCAGAGTTCAAGGACAAATTCCAGCCAGGCTGAGACACTCAAGGAGGGTGTGAAAGTGGGCCAGTGAGACGTGTGACCTGGGGAGACTTCTGAGGGCCAAGGAGAGAGACTTGGAGGGCCACAATCTACTGAAGTTTCTCCACCCCGATGTCCATTCCAAACGCCATCTCCTTTCTACTGCCATGCCTTGGTTTCAACAGGCCTCCTAATGGCAGCTTAGTGTCCTTGTTTGCCCCCTGAGATTCCATAACCCGCCTTGTTTCATTGATGTGAACTTCCTCCAGATGAGATTCTAGCCATAAATTTCCTATGATGGTTATAACATTACTCTGTTTTGCCCAGCCAGTTTGCACTGGCTGCCCTGTTAGGTTCATCTTGGCCTGGCCCTTTCCGCACCCTGAATCCCCAACAATTTCCTAGTTGGCACAGCCTTGAGCTCAGCAGTGCCTAGAAAGCAGCTATAGGCACACAATGGATGCCTGAAATATACTCAGAGTCACAAAGTGATTTCATGCTCTTTATTCAGCTCATAGCGGTGAGGAGGAATGAATGAAAGTCCCCTCAAGGTATCTGCTTTATATACATTATTTACACAATGGGCTGCACATGATTGGCTAATTCCGGAATTCTACTGTAAGCCAATCAGGTTGTGGATTCACTTCTATCTGGAGCATGATTGGGTGGTTCCTGCGAACCAATCATACTGATGCATTGTTCTAGGACCAATCAGACTGCTGCATTCTGAATCCTATTGTTCTAGGACCAATCAGACTGCTGCCTTTTGGATCCTATTGTTCCAGGACCAATCAGACTGCTGCAGTTTGGATCCTATTCAACTCAGTACATAACAATGCCGTTTGCCAAACCTGCACATGGCTGCCAGCTGCCCCCTAGCCAGTGTTCGAAACTCCCATTGTTCTAGGTGCATCTTGTGAAAGGGAATTTCATTAGTGCGAGCAGTTTCTGAGCTCTGGGCGCAGTGCTGAGCCTAAGATTTCAGATTAAAACTGCAGAGTGGAAGGAAAGGAGGAGCTTTTCCTGTCTCCCCACTTACAGCCCCTCCCTGAAGACTGGAGAAGAGACCCTCTGAAGAATATTAGGGGAGTGGGCAGGGGAAGGACTAGACCTTGTGAAAAATGAACATAATATTTTAGCTGCAGTTCATTCATTTTCAGTTCTGTATTCTTGTTATAAAAAAGCGTGCCTAGACATTCTGTTGTTGTGCCCATAACCTAGGTTTAAAGTGCCATTTAGCTCCTAGCTTTCATATCTCAGTTTCTAACACTGCCCCTAGGACAGCTGCTCAGGTGTGCCATTCAGAAGGTGATACCTGTTGGATCAGGGCAAAGCCCTGTCAAGCCCAGCAGTCTGCTCCCCACAGTACTATTTATATGAACGTTTTATATACCACTTAACCACAATAGTCTCTAAGTGGTTTTGAACAGTGCAATACAAAAAGGTAAAAATCAGTTAACACTTCCCCAGCAGCGAGACTTCTATATGCACAATGATAGAAAAAATTGTCATTACCTACCATGGAGGACTGGTTGCTATATTTAAAGGACTTAGCTGAGATGGCAAAGTTGATCTGTTTAATTAGAGAAAAATCATTATTGATATTTACTAGAGATTGAAAAGCCTTTATGGACTTTTTGCTTGAAAAAGAAAAAACTTGTGATATCTGGGTTTGAGGATTGAAGAAATTATTAGTTTATAGAAAGAATAGTTGGGTGTTGCCTTGGTATGTATGTTTTGAAAAAAAATCTATATATAGTTAACAGACGAAGAATAATAAGTTTTCCTCTTTTTTCTCTTTACCTTTGTGTTTTTATTAAGATTAGGTTTTCTCTTTGTTATTTTAAAAAGAGATTGGGCATATGATATTAACTTTTGTGTATCTTTTTCAAACTTTAATAACATCTAATAACTGATTTTTACTTTTCTATTTTTCAAAACTTTTTTTTAAATTACTGTATTTTTTGCTTTATAAGACTCATTTTTTCCCTTCTAAAAAGTAAGGGGAAATGTGTGTGCGTCTTATGGAGCGAATGCAGGCTGCGCAGCTATCACAGAAGCCAGAACAGCAAGAGGGATTGCTGCTTTCACTGCGTAGCGATCCCTCTTGCTGTTCTGGCTTCTGAGATTCAGAATATTTTTTTTCTTGTTTTCCTCCTCCAAAAACTAGGTGCGTCTTGTGGTCTGGTGCGTCTTATAGAGCAAAAAATATGGTACATTTGTATTCTGCCTTTCCTCCAAGAAGCTCGAGGTGGCATACATGGTTCTCAACCCATAATATCCTCACAGCAACCCTGCAAGACAGGAACAGGATCAATCTCATTCGGGGAGCTTCATGGCCAAGTGCAGGATCTGAACCCTGGCCTCCCAGGTCCTGGTCCAACACTCGAAGCACTATATTGGTTCCAACTTATGTTAAAATGCCTTCTGGAATTATTATTATTATTGAGTATTCAGTGGGTGTGCTGGAAGTTCAGCTGGGAGGGAACCCGTCTGACCTCAACAGGGAGTTCCATAAAATTGGCCCACAGAAAGCAGCATCCCATTGATCTGCCAGTTAAACTGGAGATTAAGGCTGCATTAAACTACAGTGAACTCTGCAGGGCTTATCTCTGAGCTGGCCTTGCAATTTGGTCTGCAAGGTGCATTTTTTGCAGACCTGCCAATGATCTCAGTTCAGTTGTTTCCTAGCACAGGTCACGGGCAGAGATGTACTGGAGGATTAACATATTTTGTTCCATCTCTTGGGGCTGTGCAAAGACAGCCTGGATTGGACGACTTATTCTGCTGATAACAGGTGTGAAAAACAAGGCAGTCGTAGATCTCACAGGAGCAATAAAGCTTTTGGGTAACAATGGAGGATAGCCAGAAAAGGGCCTCTGGAAATCGCATTGGTGTACAATACATCAAGAGCAGTGGAGGCCAGTCTATTAGGGCAAACAGGCCAGTTACCCACCAACTTCAGTTTGCCCTCAGACAGCCCCCTTGCCTGCCTGCCTGAGGAATATTAAGCTATGTTCATATTCCCATTTACTCTGTGTCCATTGCATTTTCATTGCTGGGCTTTTAAGCTGTGTTCTTGTGAAGTTATCCAAAACACACATGCATCCTGTTCTATTTAAATAAAATACTGCTGTTGAATGCATTGTTTCTCAATCCAGTTTCCCAGTGATAGGCTGTCCCTAATTTACCCTTTGCATAGGGTAGAGGCATCCCTGTCAGCGTTCCCTGGTGTGTATACAGTCAGAAATGAATCTGACACTAATGAAGCAGTGCTGATGTGAACAGCTGGGAAGGGTAGGAGAGCTGAGAAACACACTGGAAAACTCCCAGCTTTTAAGGTGGTAATGCTCAGGGGATGGTCCTGTCTGTTAGCGTCCTCCTCCTTCCAAGCATTACCTTTGTAAAAAATCTGCCAGGAGGAAGATGGGGACAAGACTAGAATTAGTTGACTCCACCTGTCATTGGTTCTGGCTCCCTCGACTGTTGGGGTTCCTTTTCTTCTGCCCCATCAGTACCAACGGGCACTAGCCGACACTAGTCAATGGTAGTTCTTAACTACTAATGGTTCCATCCACAGGTTCTAGAACAGTGGTGGTTAGCGCCCATTGGAACTGGTAGGGTGGAAGGCTGGGAGATGAACAGTAGGGGGAGCCAGAGCCTATGATGGGCATGACCAACCAATTCTAGCTTTGCAAAAGTGGGCAGAGCAATGGAGGTAGACATTATCTTTGTACAGTAGGCTTGTTTCTACACACTCGATCTCTCTATCCTCTATCCAGACAAGCAGGAGGCAGGATGAGAATTCAAGGTCACATCCCAGCCAGATGAAAATGTGCAGGTGCAAAGCAAGACCAGTGAGAGATAGTGCCTGGGAAGAGCGGGGGTGACCTGGGATGGTGGGGAGATCTGAGAGTCACTATGTCCTGAATGTGACACTCTCCAGCCCTGATCAACCTACATATCTAGCCTGACCTTGGTATAAGGCAGATTCCTAAGCAGCTGTTTTAGTCTGTTGTAGCTAAAACAACGAAAGAATTTGTTGATAATGGCTTTGAGAGAACTAGATGACATGTTGTGATCACATGTTCTCCTAAGCTGACATGTTATCCTCAGTTGACACACACACACACAAACACACACACACATACATACACATACAGTGGTACCTCGGGTTAAGTACTTAATTTATTCCGGAGGTCCGTTCTTAACCTGAAACTGTTCTTAACCTGAAGCACCACTTTAGTTAATGGGGACTCCTGCTATTCTCATCCTGAAGCAAAGTACTTAACCCGAGGTACTATTTCTGAGTTAGCGGAGTCTGTAACCTGAAGCGTATGTAACCTGAGGTACCACTATATATATATATATATATATACACACACACACACACAGAGAGAGAGAGAGAGAGAGAGAGAGAGAGAGAGAGAGATTCGCATTTTCTATGCAAAGTTCAGGCTTGCACAAGGCACAACCAGTGACCATTTGCGACCATTATGATTGCTCTTATCTTGCAACTGTTTTAATATGCAATGACCCTTTCACCAGTTCCTGCTGTTGTAAATGGTCACCGCTCTTATCTTCTAGTTATTTGCACAGAAATGGGACAGACTGTACCTCTTGCATTTCATTGGTATGGTTTTTTTGTTTTTGTTTTCAATCCTTGCAAGTTAATCTGATAAAACAGTTGGTTTGGTTTACCTATTATTTTCTTGAAAAAACTGCTCTAGGGTGTGCGGAGGATGCTTTGTGACGTCATCAGCACTGGCCAATTGGCGCTGTGCACAATCGGCTTCTGGCGGAAACTAGCAGAGCCAGTTGTCCAAAGTGGGGTAGCTTTGGTTCCACAGTGGCTCGGCCAACATATGTCTGTGTCTTAAGGCACCCTTCTCTAGCCTCTCAGTTTCCTAGCCTTCAAATAGGAGTTAGTGGAGCCCTTCATAACCAACTGTGGTGGTATTGTAATGCTTTTAGCAAAGGAAGCTGATGGCTTAGTCTTGTGGAGCAGTGCATTTGAACACAGTTTGGTTTCAAACCATGAGGGTGAAAAGAGTCGCCTCATATCATTGTGATGTTGGGTGATGGACAGGCTGGTGACCCCACCCACTAGTGAAACTTGGCCCATGGGCTGTGTGCGGGAAGATAATGATCTGGCCTACTGTAGTTCCTCATTCCTAAGTTAAAGCATGAATGTGTTGCACCATGGAGCCTTCTAGCTTATCATTTCTGGCCCACTAATGTTTAAAGGCCCAGGAGCCAGAATTGTGGGCTGAAACATAAGCTAACTTTCCCACCACTACCCTGATTCCTTTTCCTAGTAGGGCGGTGGTAGACAATTTGGTGGCAAACACTGAGCGTGGGACTTCCATGCAGCATCGGTTTCATAGGGTCGCGTGTAAAACATTAACTTACTTATTGTGAGGTTTAAATAACTGAGCCTAACCTGAGCTTGGCGGATTGTTCATTATGGGGCTGGATTGTGAATCAGCCCAGTTAAGTGACACAATCTAATAACATTTGCCTGTTTGTAGGTTTCTGATTGCTTTCTCTTAACTGAGTTTCTGTTTATTGAGAGTCTCAATCGTAGTGGAACTCCTCGTGACTTTAATTCAGTATTTCCTCCAAACTCTCAAAAGGACACGTCCGTGTGAGGTTTTGGAACATTTAATCCGCACGAACTCATCAGTGAATGGGGGTGTGTGTGTGTCTGTGTGTGTGCACGCGCACACAAAATATTAATACAATAATATTATTAGTTTAAGATATTAAGATAGAAACATTAGTTTTAAAAGTTTACATTAGGAAAAGTAAGTATGAGAGGGGAAAATTAGTAAAGTTAAAACATTAGTAAAATAAAAAAAGTCATTACCTCAGCAAGCTAGTTTAAGGCAACGTAAGGAAAAGCTAATAGGTGGTCCTTTGTGGTTACGGCATCAGACTAAGGTTAGCGAGACCCTGGTTCAAATACCTACTTGGTCATGAGGTTCAGGAATGCTGCATTGTTCAGGAGATAAATTGCTACGCTCTGTCTCCCTTGTTCTGATGATGGACTGAAAGGACTTAGCTCTGCTGGAAAGTATCCATCTATCTACAGTATCTATCTATCTATCTATCTATCTATCTATCTATCTATCTATTGAAAACATGCATCAGAACTGCACAACACACACGAGGAAGGCCCCCAAGGAACTGTTCTACATTTTACATGCTTTATTTTAGACCCACAAACAATTCCTGTCTTCTCACCTCTGCCTGGATACACCTCATTAATATTTCCTGTGTACCTTTCCATAACCCATTAACTTTTGTACCAGCCTGCAAAAGGAGCAAAATATACTCCTGGTATATCTTATGATCTAACAGCTGCCAGTTCTTCAAAGGAACCTCCCCAGCAGTATCTTGCCGCCACCTCCAGAACCAGAGAGAGGCAAGCCCAATATCTTAACCCAACCTTTCTCAACCTTGGGGACCCCAGATGTTGTTGGACTACGACTCCTATCATCCTTGACCACTGGGTTCTGCTAGCTAGGGATGATGGGAGTTGTAGTCCCACATTTTGGGTACACAAGGCTGTCATAACCATTAGGATAGATGCCATTGTTTGTTTGTTTGTTTATATTGCACTTACAGTGGTACCTTGGGTTAAGAACTTAATTCGTTCTGGAGGTCCGTTCTTAACCTGAAACTGTTCTTAACCTGAGGTACCACTTTAGCTAATGGGGCCTCCCACTGCCGCCACACAATTTCTGTTCTCATCCTGAAGCAAAGCTCTTAACCTGAGGTACTATTTCTGGGTTAGCGGAGTCTGTAACCTGAAGCGTATGTAACCTGAAGCATCTGTAACCCGAGGTACCACTGTATATAGCTTGAGGCGGCGTAGCTGGTTCTCTCCCTCCTCATTTAATTCCCACAACAACCCTTTGAGGTAGGTTAAACTGAGAGGCAGTGACTGGCCCAAGGTCACCCAATGAGCTTCATGGCCAAGTGGGGTGATTTGTTAGCCCTGTGAGGAGTAAACTGCAGTCCCCAGGCACTTTAAATGTTCTTGAAAAGTATGGTGCAGATGTGAGACAGAGGGAGGTGTAAGTGGCCCCATACAAAGGAGCTAGATGGAAGAATGGTCTGGCTCCCTAAGGCAGTTTCCTAAAGTTCTCAGACAGGGTGGCAAGATTGTTAAGTAGGGAGCATGGTCCCAGTTCAGAGACCGTGAGTTGTGTTGAAGTACCACAGAACCTGAGACGTCGGTCACTGCAAATCCAATCTATCTACTTTGGGTCTTAAAAACTAGTTTTCACCAGCCTTGGGGTTGTCGGCGTAGGTGTGACAGGTTGGCAAAATGGTTAGCAGCTTGTAAATTACAGTGTAGGGGGCTTCTAAATTTTCTGGATTAATTTTAATTTTGTTGGCAGCTACGAACCTCCAGCCTGAGGATATTGTTGTTATTAGTTCATCGCTTTTTACATGGCATCTCACGGCGACTTACAAAATGTTAAAATATAGAACAACTTCTTGGGCTTTCAAAATCTAATAATGGAGAATAAAACAATATTAAAAATACGTTTTTGTGTGGCATGCATCCATGTTCCACACAACATCGCCATCATGTTGCATATGACAAATTTATTTGTTTATTTGTTTTTTCCCCTAAACAGTTTGTGAATCTAAATTTGGCTTCATTGAGGGGCAGTATTTCAATATGAGTAGGAAAATGAGAGTACCCCTAAACATTTTTTTTGAGGAAAAAAGCACTGGTTTTATTGTTTTTAGAGTTTGCTGGGTGGATTTTCTTCAGACTTGTGGTTTTAGTCTGCTTTACCTTGTACACCGCTTCGATGGCTTGATGCTGTAGCCTATACGTTTGTTTGAGGATGATGTTGATGATTATTATACTGGTGGAAGTGCTTTTGGGCTTATGTCCAAGATTCCACTTGATGGAATATGTGATGGGGGACAGAAGGACATTGTAACTGAGTTGGTGTCCTCTATTTTGAATAAGTGTGGTAATACCTGTTGCCATCCAAAGAGCCCCTTCGCTTCCTTTAAGGCTGGAGTCTAAAATTACCCAACTGTTTCACAGTTTCCCTGTGGCAAGACAACTACTGAAAATAGTTGGGAGAAAGATGGGATCGGTGGTTCTGCCCAAATCCGGTACATGCCCAACACCCAGACTCCATCTCCAGTTCTTTACGGTTTCAAAAACAACACCTTTAGACAAATCGGCCAAGAGACAAGAATCCAAGTAGCAGAACAGGTTCGGGGGAAACTAAGCAAGGAAGACGTTTTTATTGCGGGTATTTTCCACTAGCTTGCTCAGTTCCTGCCTCCCTTTGCCCTCCGGGCTGATGTTACAAAACCCTGTACAAAACCCAGGGTTGTAACTAAGTTCTCCTCAGAGTAGGCCCATTGAAATTAATGGACCTGAGTGAGTCATGCCCATTAATTTCAGTAGCTCTGCTCTTAAGGAGAACTAGCAGTGAACATGAGCCAGGCCACATTCACACCATACATTTATAGCACTGTGATACACTTTCAACAGACAGTCCACAGCTTCTCCCAGAGAATTCGGAGCTGTAGTTTAAGGGTGCTGAGAGTTGTTAGGAGACACACACCCCAATCTCCTCCGAGAACTACAATTCCCAGAGTTCCCTGAATATGTGGAATGGTTGTTAAACTGCTATGGGAATTGTAGCTCTGGGAGGGGAATAAGGGTTTCCTTACAATTAGCAGTGTGTGTGCTAAAATGCCTAACGAATTAAAAAAAGGAGATCTGCAAATTATTCCAGCTCCCTTCCTCCCGCCTCCTCTCTCTCACACACAGAGAGCTACACACCTAAACACCCAGCACTTTTTGGGAAAGCATTCCAGTTGTACCTGGTATTCACCAGCTTTGTGTTTTTGTCTCATGCTGTTTGCTGATTGTCTTTTGATAACGATGACGGAGGAGGAAAGAGAGAAAAATGCTTCCGGGACCATTCAGGAAAAAAAAAAAGATTCCAGAAATACAGGAGTGATGGGGTTGCCATATCCTGGCTAGCAGAGCAAAAATGGATTGTGGCATAGTCCCCATAAAAAGTGGGGGGGGGGGTGAGATACTAGGTTATATCCAGTGCAGACCCTTTGAAATTAATGGACCTGATTAATTTAGGGCCATTAATTTGAACAGATCTACTCTGAGTGGGACTCATACTGGATGCAACCCATCGTGATTTAACAGGAGTTGGCAAAGAGTACAGTGGTACCTCGGGTTACATACGCTTCAGGTTACAGATGCTTCAGGTTACAGAC